>NW_026596034.1:36840067-37031775 GCF_907164565.1 Psammomys obesus | reverse complement strand
CACACACACACACACACACACACACACACACTTGCTCCAGATCAGTGAGGGCTTTGAGGGCAAAGAGGGCAGTAAGAGACCCTACTGTGGGGTCTCCAAGTTGGTCCTGAGGGAGGTGCAGCCCTAGGCAGAGTGACACTTCAGCTTGGCCAATGCAGAGCTCAAGCCACAGAAGAGTGCATCCGGCCTGCAGGTCCTGAGCAGACTGACTTGCTCCTCCTACCCCTGGGGAAGGGGCCGAGCTTCTGTGCTAGCGTGAGACCAGCACTAGAAGCTGATAGCTATCTGTTCTGAACAGAGGAATTATGGACTTGGAGGCACAAGCAGATAAAACAGTAACCATGCATGGGGGGCTGAATTGTGTTGGAGAGCAGTTCCTGGCTCAGTCAGTCTTGGAATTCTTATAATTAGGGTGTCACTTTCCAAGAAGGAAGTGAAAACTTACGTGTGCACAGAAAAGCCCCATAGACACAAAGCTGAGGGGAAACAAACTAGGGCCGGGGCCTCCAGCTCCCACACCCATCTGAGGGAGTGCTTGTCCCTGTCCTTATGGAGGAGCACCAGGTGTGGGAGGAGTACCCTGGCAGGCGGACAGTGGGGATGACACAGGGATGCTCAATGTCTTCTAGTCCAGAACCTGACATGCTGCTCATGGAGGCCGAGGGCACTCAGCGCGGTATTCTCGATGCAACCAGGCTGGGGTGGGAACTGCTTGTTTGGGCCTGTGTTGTTGTTTTGTTTGTTTGTTTGTTTGTTTGTTTTGTTTTTTAAAAACCACCCATGCCCTCTTGTTGATACTGGGGATACCAGAGGACATGCGGAATCATGGGCACACAGGGACCACTCACACACGCATTCACCCCAGGTTTCTGTACAAAGTGTAACCACGCATTAAGGGAATACCGAGAGCGGCCTTCACTGAGCTTTCCTCCCTCTACGAATTCTCAGTAACAAGCCAGGGTCCTGCCCCTCAGTGCCACTATCACCCCGCTGAGAAATATTGAGGCAGCCCCATGCGGGGGCCCTGGTTCCAGCTGTGCCCGTGGAGGAGCCTTCCGAGAGAGTTCCAGGAAGTTTATGCTTAGAAACTGCGATTGTCACTTTCGTTCACGGCCCAGCTTCTTAATGGAAAGCAGACCCATCAAATAACTACCAGAAGGAGACTGCTTTGAGTCCCGTCCAAGGAAAAGGGTCGTGAAGAGACCAGTACTTAGACATATCGTAAAAATGGTGGTTAACAGAAGCATATACCTAAAGTTGATCATCTGTGGCTGTAAGCCGTGTGGTCCGGTTGGCAGGTTAGTGAGCTGGGGATACCCAGCCCTCCTACCCCACCCCCACTTTTTCAAAAAACCAAACAACAGGTACATGGATCTAATGCCTGGCTAACCCAGCCTGTTTGTGGCATCAGTGCCCAGCCCTGACAGATAATCCTGACACCTGGGAAGCATCACGGACGAGAAAACCCAAATAGTCATGAGGGAGGCCCTCACAGCGCCAGACCCAAGGTGTGCCTAGAATGCTTCCTACCCGGCAAATCTGCCTTCCCAGTCCCCAGACTTTGATCCAGCGACTGGAATCTTCAGCAGGAAAACAAAACACTTTGTTTTGCCTTGAAGATGTTTCCAGATTTTGAGCTCACATGACTGGCTAGCAAGTCTGAATGTATTAATAATAAGAAACACAGATCGCCCTGCCCGCACCAGATCCGAACCCCTAACGAACAGCAGCCGGTACCCCTGCCGCCCCTCAGGCTGGCGCCTGTTGTTCCACTCACCAGAGTCGGAGCCGTGGCATGGCTGCTGTGGGGCTGCGGTGGCAGCTCTGCTCAAGGCCTGCATTCACGACCTCGGTGCCCGCTGCAGCACGTCTGGGTCCGCATCTCGCTCCCTTGAGCTGGCTCTCAGCTGGGAAGTCTCAAGTTCCAGGCGGCCTGGGATTCCCTCTCCACTCACAGACACTTAACCCTGCTGTGCCTGGGGGAAGGGGTTTGGACTGAGCTGTCTTCTCCGCTAGGACTCAAAAGTCTGCTGCCCTCATAGGCTAAGCATCCGTCTGGCTTTCCTTGCTCGCTCCTCAGGAACTCGAACACGTGGCTAAGATGCTGGGAGGCGCGGCTCGAGAGTGGGTGGCTTCACAAAGGCTGGCTCTCATTTCCAGGGAAGCAGAGGGGTACGCACCTGCTGGCAGGAAGATGAAAGGCCCTCACTAGGAGGTAGGGGAGGTGTGCTTGTGTCTGGGGGCTATCCCCAGCTACCCCTAGAGTACCTGTAGAGGATACTCCTGGGAGACCGAATGTTTAGATCCATCTCAGGATCATTAAAGCAGTGGAGGACCCCTGCCTATATTTCTCACTTCTTCATGGGGACCTCAGCCTGTCCTTAGCCCTTACACTTCCAGAGACAGGCTGCAATATAGAAGCCACACCCATCTGTGCAAACTGCAGTGAAACTCTACTGGCCACTGACTACCCATGGTTGTGGGGCAGAGGCCATACTGACTTCCCTCTGAGCTGAGTGGCCCAAGCTGTCCACTTAGAGCCTCTCTGGTGCCCATGAACTATTAGGGAAACTGAGTCAGCATCCATAACTTATCTGGGCCATACATATCTACCAAGCCTTTGCCACAGGTTAGAGGCAGGGTAAGAAGGGAGCACACAGCCCTCAGGCCACTGACCCTCAGCCACAAGGGCAGGACAACAGTCTTTACCTTCTACTGCGTTTGAAGTCCTCTTCAGTGAGCAGATGGGCGTTAGAATCTGGGAAGGGAAATGCCAGCCCTGGCTTTCCCCCTTGCTTCTTCTGGCTTCTTCTAGTGGTTATCCCTCTGAAATTCCTTTCGTTGTTTCCACTTTTCTGTCTCAAGCCTTATCTTCCTCCTGGGGCTTTATTCCAAGCGCCCTCCATCTGCCTGCAGCTCCCCACAGTGGACCTGGGTATGCAGCACCCGTGGTTTCTGGGAGGGGCGCACTCTGCACAGGTACAGCCACAGGCCTGGGAGGGCTTGCCATGGGTCGGAGCTGAAGGACCACATCTCGTCAATGCAAAAGTGTTCTGCATTCCAGAAGCTGGTAAGAAAGTGACTGTGCTTACGGACAAAAATCCGCCAGCCAGCCAAAAGGAAGGACATGGGACGGAGGGGAGTGTCCAGGAGCAGCAGGGGATATCTGGCATGCGCGCTGTGGAGTGTGGCCCTCTCACCTGAATCTCACGCTATGGGCACCAACTGTTTGACGTCAGCCCCCAACAAGGGTAGGAACAGCCACAGCCAAAGCAAATGCACATGCTCAAAACACGCACGTGACATGCATTCGCTTCCCGTGTTTTAGGTGAAATTAGCATCAACTTGGCTTTTTAAAAGCATAATCACTGGCATGTAGCCTGCTACCTTTTAACAGTCCCAAAGTATTTTTGTCTCCTCAAATATTCCATATCCTCTAAGCTCCTCCATCTAACCCTGGCAGCCAATAATCTGTTCTCCATCTATGTGGCATGGCTCATGCGGTTAACTGGGCACACACGCAGTAGCTAGCTTCTGTCCCTCTGCACCAGGTTTTCAGGGGCTGCCTGTATGTCATGGGTCAGCATTCCATCGCCTTTTCATGGTGGAGTCATGTTCCTCTGTGTAGCCATACTTTTGGTGTAGCTGACAACGCCAGAATGCTTCCAATTTTCAGTGCTTTGCAGAGCTTTGGCCTCCCAAGTCCCCCTCAGCCATGTGCTGCAACCCCCGAAAGTTCCAGCTCAAGCTGGCCTGCTCCTTGGTACATTTTTATTGTTCTATTCATCCATCACTTCCACACTGATGGTTCCTATGAGAATTCTCTGGCCCACATTGTTCCCGGTCCTAGGGCTTGAGTGACAGATGAACCTATATCCTTTGTACATATTGCTTAATTGGGGTCGGGGGGACTGGGTAAGAAGAATCCAACCATTGCCTTCCAGGGCCTGAGTTGTCCTGGCACCCAAAACATAGGCCAGCACACTGAGAAATGGCACATTATGGGTTCAGAGCCCCTCCCCCAAAGGTTTACGTCCTTGAGTCAAGACGTCCTCAGGCTGCCATCTACAATCATGAGGCCAGGGCATTGGAGGATGTTGTAGAAACCTCCCTCTCATCATGTGAACACCCAAAGTTTGTGCAGAAAAGCCTACAGGATGCGGAAGCAGCCAGAAAAGGGATGAAGGGAGACTGGAGTGCTCATCCACCAGGGCCAATGAACTCACGTGGCACAACCTACATTTCCACTCACGATCCCAAAAGAGTGCCTTAATTGCTCTTCTGTTGCTGTGACGAGACACCATAGTCAAGGCAACTTATAAAGGAGAGGGGAATGGGGTCTTGCTTACAATTTCAGTTGATGAGCCCACGCCATCATGAAGGAGAACATGGCAAGAGGCAGGCAGGCACAGTGCTGGAGGAGTAGCTGAGCTCCCGTCTGATCCACAAGCAGGAGGCAGAAAGGGAGAAAGAGGCTGGCCCAAGCCTGGGCTTTTAAAGCCTCAAAGCCCCAGTGACATGCCTCCCCCAAAACAGCCACCTCTTAATCCTTCTTCAGCAGTCCACCAACTAGAGACCACACATTCAAATATATGAGCTATGGGGCCATTCTCATAAGATCACCGAAGCAGCAGAACAAACATTGGTGGGCTCAATGCTGCCCTCCTCGGGTGCACCTGCTCTGCACAGACACTCTTGTGGATTCCTATCTGGAGGGGATGGTGGGCCCAGCTGGCACAGGCTGCATCTTGGAGGTAGGACCTGCTCTACTTCTCAGTACACCGATGGCTATGTTTCCTGCAGGGCCCACAGTGATATCAACCTTCAGTGGCCACAATACCATCTCCCCCAATTTCACATGGCTCCCCTTAGCAACCACCTAGCTACTCTTCAGCATCATATGGCTGTCTCCCAGTGATGGCAGGACCTGCACCCTCTCCCCTCCATCCCTGGGGCAGGAATGGGGACACAGAGGCAGGAGTCCGGCCCTCCTGAGTCACCACAGATTTTTGAAGAGAGCAAAATTGGCAGCTGAAAGAAACAACAGTCTAGGCATATGAGCCCTACACTGTGGCAACAGCCCTAAGAGAGCTAAGAGAGGAGCTGAGAGTTTCTCTCCCGGAACCCTGGCACACAGAGGGAGGACCACATGCCTGCTCTCTGCTGTGGCCATTCCTTGAGATCCTAGGGCCGAAGCAAGAGAAGCAGGCACCTTCTCCTCCAGTTCTGTGGGCTGGAATTCCCAAGTCCAGGTGTCAGAGCTGCTCTCTCCACAGCTTATACAAAACTGCCTTCCAGTTTCTTGGGGACCAGTGTCCCTTGGCTTACAACTGGATCATTGCAGCCTCTGTATCTGTCTTGTGTGGCTTCTCTCCACTGTTGTCTCCAGCTCTCCCTCCTCCCCTTAGGCCCACCCCAATCCTAGAATTCAGAGCTGCCCAATCCAGAGGACCTCCTCCTGTTTTAGTCACAGACTATTTCCAGATGAAGCCGCACTCACAGGTGAATCCACGGGGTCAGGACTGACCCTCAACTTTTTATCTCCGCGACAAATGCCTCGCTAAACATTTCAGGGTCTGTATGAGTTTACTTTTCTCATTGCTGTGATCAAACATTTATTGTGGCTCACAGTTCAAGGTATAAGATATTAAAGCTGGAAAATCACAGCGGCAGGTGCTTGAGGCCGCTGGTCTCGTCATGTCCACAGTTAAGAAGCAGAAGACAATGAATGCTGGTGCTCAGCCCTTTTCTCTTTTCCATTCAGTCAGCGAACAGCACTGTTCACAACGGATGAGTCCTCCAGCCTCAGCTGATCCAATCTAGATAATCCCAGGTGTGACCTCAGCTTCTGTCATATTAACTCTCACAGGAAGGGGGGACTTTTGCATCACGGCTGCAGTCCACTATGGTGAGGCAGTGCTGCTCACATCATGGTGTCGGGGAGGCGGAGGGCACAAGGCTGTGGCTCTTAGACTGCCCTCCCCCAATTTCCTTTTGTTAGGCTTCTGCAGCTCAGGCTAACTTCTGATCTACTGCCATTTTCCAAATGCTAGGATTACAGGCATGGCCACCATATCCTCTCACCCCCATGTCCCCTCTTATTCCAGTCTGGTCTTCAGGGAAGGTCCTTTCCATTTAGCTTATCCTCTCTGGCCCTGTCCTCACAAACACAGCCCCGAGGTGTACCTATATCCTAGGCAGACTTTGTGGGACAGAGGCCTGAGTGGGTTGAGCTTTGCTGTGACTGGCCATGTAGGTGAGGACAGCAGGGTGCCCCTGTGGCTGCAGGGGGAGGGCCAGGCTGCCAAATGGCTCGTTTAACCATTTAGATTTGAGCCTGTCTCTCTCTCTGGAGGAACCCATCTTACCCCTCCCTCAACTCACAGCAGACCTCAGCAATAGGGAGCATTGTTGACCTCTTAGAAAGGCAGAAGAGGGCAGAGATGGGGACGGCTGTGACCCTGGAAACCAGGGTAGGCTGTCTACACTTAGACAGAGGCCCAGGCTCTTGGAGGCTTTACAAAACAGCCTCCGCCCACCCCTCCACTTCAGCCCGAGATTTCCAGCCACTGCGTCCCACCACTGTCTGAATGCTGGTAAGGAGAACCCCTGTCACTGTGGGCCACCGTGATAACTGAATTAGATCTCTAATCTTGTGGCCTTCTGATTTTTTGTTCTAAACAGCCTGACAAAGACCAGAAGGCAACCCAGCAGGAGAAATGGAAGGAGCTCATCTGGGTCTGGTCCTGCCTGGGGCTTCAGCAGGCCATGCCCTTCCCCATACAACATAGGCTAAAAGTGGCTGTCTCCAGAGCTGGGACTCTGGCACCTGGTGAGGGTCCTGTAAATCCAAGAGCTGAAATGCAACAGCTGGGGAGGGAGAAGCCAGAGCACGTGGATGCTCCTTGGTGGGTAACCATGGACATAGCCCCACGTGAGTACTCACGCATGTGTGAGTCACACCCACTTCCCGTTCCCTCTGCTGCATCCCCGCTCTGACCTGCAGCCTGGATGGTCACCAGTCCTGTGGGGTACGAAGATGGGCAGGCTTGGTGGAGTCTGGAAGGAGGTCTGCAAAAATGCTATGATGGTGTGGCTTTCACACACACAGGCACAGCAGAAGCTTGGAAGGGTGTAGGGAATGTCCGCAGCCTTCATGGGTTCCACCAGATGCTGAGCATTAAAGAGAAAAGAGAGACTGCGGTGGGTGAGGGGCTGGCAGGCACTGGAGCAATTCAGCCTGGTGATGGGCTAAAGTTTCATCTGCCCTCAGATGCGGGGAGAGAGCTTTACTCCCCAGTTCCTTCAGAGAGAGGATGCCAGCCTCAGTATCACTTGCCCAGATAGACAAGAGGTGAGGGACAGGAAGGATGAGTGCAGTGAATGACAATGGGCCCTCAGCTCTCTAGGGCTCTCTCTGGGCTCAGCTGAACTGTGTTAGTTCAGCATTAACTGCTGAGGCAGCTGAGGCAGTTAATGCTCATTATCAACTTGTCTGGGTTCAGAGTCAGCCTGAAAACCACACCTCTGGGTGTGTCTAGGAGAAGGTTACTTAGAAGATTTAACTGCAGAGGGAACACATACCCCTAATATGAGTGGCCCTGTCCCTAGGAGGCAGGCCTCTGACCGACCATGCTGGTGAGAGGCTGTGTTAACAGGTATGGGAACACTCTTCATTGTGACTGAGAGCATTCCCTGAGCAGGGGACCCTGGACTGTGCTGTGTGAGGTGGACAAAACAGCTCAACACTAGCATGTGTTTGCCTATTCTCCACTTAGCGACGTGACCAGATACCTTCAGCTTCCTGCGGCCTCTCCCACCATGATAGGCTGTGGCCCTGAACTGGGAGTGAAAACAAACCTTTCCTTCCTCCCTTTAGTTGCTTTAGAAAGCGATTTTATCACAGCAATGAGAAAAGTAACACTGGACAGACCGTGCCAAGTCTGAGCGGGACACTTACGGCATCCATGGCTCTGTGGATGAGAGGGCACCTCATCCACAGAGGCTTACCTATGAGAGCACAGGCTACCTATGCTCAGCTCAGCCTAGCTGGAAGCTGCTGGCCACTGGTCCTGCCTCTGCTGAGCTGCCACTTCAGAAAAGTCAGCATTGCCTCTAGGTGTGTCTTGGCCTAGCCTAGGCAACTCTGGAAATCTGGAGAGGCTGCTCTGCCTAAGGTTGTCCTGATCTATTATCAAGCTGTACCTAGCAACCAGTACCAAACCCAGCTACTGAGGAAGGGCCTCTGAGGGCCATGGTTTCCAAAGGATGGGAAGCCTCTGCACTCTGGGCCTTCACGTTAGGTCCCTGAACTGATCTGCTCCTGTGGACTCAGTGCAGGACAAAAGCTTCTTGGGCCAAGGTATTCAGAAGGACCCAGCTGAGCAGCCCCTTGGATCCTCCAGCCCTGTCACCTCAAATCTCCACTAAGGAGGAAATGGATGTCATGTGAATCGAAAGACCCAGCCTCGTTGAGAGAACTGGGAGTCAAGTTCTTTCTTTTCCTCCTTTCTCCTTGCTTCTCTCTTTCTCCAAAACTCCTACACTCAAGACTCCCAGGTCCCTCCCACACTAGATGCTAGCAGCAGCAACACCTCTCCAGCTATGATAAATGGAACCATCTTTAGACACAGGTCAGAACCATCAGATCATGTTGTGATCCTCACAAGGGTAAGGGCTGGTCCTTGGCCTTGGTCTCTCTCATTGGTTACATTAGCTTTGGTACCCATGGCTGGTTAACAAGATGATACCCAAAACTCTATGGCTTGGCCTGGGGATAGGAGGGAAGAGTGGCCTCTGTCTGGGAGAAGCATGAGAAAAAGGGCCCTTGCAGGGCTTGCCATAAACTCCAGTGAAGAGCAGGGCTCTGTCCTGCACCCACACCCACTGGGCTGAGATCATTCTTTAAAATCCCCCTCTAAACAGGGAGAAAGCAGAGGCGGGAGTCAGGTGCCCCCGGGGACTTCTGGAACTTCTGGCCTCCCAAGCTGCTGCTCCCCCAAGGTGCCGCTCCCCAAAGCTGCACCCCACCCCCACACAGAACTTAGCAGGCATGAGCAGCCTCACTGGGACAACAGAGACGCCATGCCCACTCAGTCTGAGTGGGAGCTAGTGGGCCTGTTTGTTCACACCCGAAGGTCTTCACAGGGTGGCCAGAGGACCAGGCCCCAAGACCTCCTCAGCCCACAGCCTGACTGCCTCAGGTGGAGAATACAGGAGAGAGAGCGTAACCTCATGGGGTCTGAGCAGAGCGGCTCTGTGGAGTAGGCATGTTTCCTGTGGAAGCTCTGAGGCCCATCTTCTGAGACAGATTGGTCCAGGATAAACTGGATCTTGGGTACGGCTGTGGCTCAGGTCATAAGGCCCACTCAGCTCTGAGGCAAGTTCCATGCTGCTAATCTGTGGCTCAGTAGCCAGAAGGGCCCCACAGTCATCAAATAGGGCATGTGCTGTCATCATCACGTTCAGGATCCATGATCCAACATCTGCCTGTCCCAACCCCTTTGTGAAAGCCCAGCAGGGCTGAACTCCCAGAAACTCCTGACCTGAGAATTCTGGAGCTGGACCAGACCTAAACCCTGCATTCTATGGACTTCAGGGATTTGGAACTTTTCTCTAGCATGGAAGTCCAAACCTTGAAGAGCACCCTCAGCCAGGGTGAGAATGAAGCTACATTCTGCCACTGTCGGTGTTCTGCTAGACAGCAGTCCAGTGTTCTGTCAGTCACAGACAGCTGGAACCTGCTGAAAGCTGTTCCCATACTTGAGCAAGCAGCCTTCCTGCTAGAAGACATTGAAACCCTGAGACACAGCCACCAACCCAACCACACATGTCCCCAGCTCGCTGCCCTGGCAAATTCCAGACATACCGAAGCCACAGTTATGTCAGGAATGGGAAGGCAAGGGTGAAGGGGACAGAGGAGGAAGTTTGCCTGAACAGGTGGCCCACAGGGAGACCTCCAGGGAGTGTCAAGTGATTCCTGATGGTGTGGCAGGGAATGCTGGCTGGAGGAAGCAGACACAAGGATTTGCCACAGAAAGGGGCTCTGAGAGACGAGGCTCCCCAACCCCTGTGGTTGGAACCTTTCCGGACCTGCTTCCCTTCCTGCTGCTTTGGAAAACATCAGCCAGTTACCTGACTTTGCAAGGTAACAGCTCCTTCCTGCTTTCTAACTACTGGTCCAGTATGTGCCAGCCCTCCTCAGAGGTTGTAAATCCCTTTGAACTCTCTCCAAGGTTTGTACATGCACCCACGGTTTTGGGGTGGAGGGGGCATGAAAAAGAGCCATAACCAAACTATTGTGCAGACGCTAGACACTCCCATGCCAGGCTTGTGGCCTCTGTGGCAGGCAGCCCACTCCTCATCAGGGACAAGGAGTACATCTTGCCACCTCCACATGTCCAGAAGGAAGGCCCTGTTTAGTTCCCCAAGTGGTATTTTTCTGAGCTGCAGGCTCTAGGAGGAATGACTCCTTCCCAAAGATGAGGCTCAAAGAGGCCGGGAGGCAGGAGGCTCACACAGACGAGGCGGCTCGCCTCTGAGCACCCGCCGGGACCTAGAGGCAGCCTCAGAATTTCCTGGCATCTGTTCACTGGTGTTGCAATGGTGGAGGTTGAGAGTCAGAAAGAAATAGAAGATTATTGAGTGGTTTTTCTCCTGAGCCACAGGGCCAATTGGGCACACTGAGACCATCTGCAAAACCGCTTCAGCTGACTAGCAGGAACAGTGTCCGCCTGAGAATTAACCCCTGTGAGGCCTGGTAGTACCTCCGGGGGAGCTTCCTGTGGATGGCAGCTGTGGGAATCTCTTCAGGAAGGGTCGAAGGGCATAGCGTTGGAGGTGGCGGTACCGGGATTTGCACACATCCCCTGGCCTCTCTGGGCCTCCCTTCCTCCGCCCAGATGTTAAGATAGGGTTTCAGTGAACACAGGATTAGAGAGGCATGTCTCTGAAGACAGCACAGTTTCTAGCTCTGAGCCAGGTGTGACAGGGTAGTGACAGCAACTGGCCTCCTGGAGCCAGGCAGGACTTAGACTTTGCCTTATAGCAAGGCAGTCAGACTTAGGGTCACCTGACCCATGAGAAGGGTTCTAGGGAGCCAGGTGTTCCAGCGAGTGGCAACTGCCCTTCATCAAAGCCGCTTCCTCTGCAAAGGATGTAGTAAAGTGTATGAACACAGGCACATACACTCCCCCAGCCACCTGACAGAGGCTTCCTAGGTATGAGTGCTGGAGCCATGGTGAGAGGCCGAATGTTGTGCTGCATCTGAGGTGACTTTGTTTCCTTCACAGCTGAAATGACTGATACACATGTGAGACTGTCCCACTGTGAGAGAATGAGAAAGTGGCTCTCTTCTTATGTCATGTCAAGCGTCAAAGTCAACTAATGTTGGCATCTTTGAAAATGCCTAGCTGTAAGGGCAGGAAAAGCCACGCGGTGCAGGCAAGGCAGGGCCAGGGGAGGACGGCATCGGCAGGGATGAGCCTGTGTAACGGCTTACCTCTGTGAAGTCCAGAGGTCCAGCCGGGTCTAGAGCCCCCCTGCCCAAGAGCGGTCCAGCAGTGTCAAGCTTTACCCATGATGGCCTAAAGGGAGAGCTGAGAGATGCTTCATCCTTCTACCTCTCCATCTCTCTAGCTCTGCCTCTGTCTTTATGTCTGATTATAACCCCCACCCCCGTTTTTTGTTGTTTGTTTCGTTTTAGGAGACAGTTTCTCTCTGAAGCCTTGGCTGTCCTACTGTTCTAGAGCGCTCTCTCTGTAGTCCAGGCTGGCCTTGAACTCAGAGGTCCACTTACCTCTGTCTACTGAGTGCTGGGACTAAAGCTGTTCACTGCCACCACTCCTCCCCGCCTGCTACTTGAGACAGGGTGCCTGAGCACCTCTGCATGTCTTTCCTTCTTTATGTATCCATCTTTGCATCTCTGTCTGTCTGTCCGTCTCACCTCTGTGTCTTTATTCTAACTCTTCTCTGACCCTCCATTTCCTAGGGACTTTCAGGGGTGGGTGCTACTGGCCTGTCACTGTGCCGTCCTTCAAGGGAGTTCCAGATTCCTTGTCCAGTGTCCTAGGGTCTCCAGGCCAAGTAGCTTCTTTCTAGGCAGGCAAAGCTAGAAGGTAGAAGGGGTGTCCTGCGTGATTAGAGGTGGCACATATCCCAGGCCCAAAGGGCTCTGGGATCTAAGGTACAGATCTGACCGAAAGGTCAGAGGAAGGCTCAGAGAAACCACGTACCCTGGGGCTGCAGAACAGTCTGCCTCTGCCTGTGTCAGCTCCGACCTGTAAGCTCACCAGTCTTGGTTCTGTCTACCTGCCTACAGCTGCTGTTTTGTGTGCTCAACACTGGGCATCTTCCTAAGTCACCCTATACCTTACTCTTTTGAGACAGGGCTTCTTACTAAACTTGGAACTCACCGATTCAGCTGGCTGGCGGCCAGCAGGCTTCAGGGATCCTTCTGCCTCTACTTCCCCAGCTCAAGGGGACATGTGTTGTCATGCCTGGATTTTCACATGGTTGCTGAGAACTAAGCCTGGGTCCTTGTATGGAATACATTTTCTTGACTGAGTCATTCCTCCAGACCCTACAGGTATACTTTGTGAGATTATTCTTACCCTGTTTTATCATTTGCAACCCAAGATTTACTTATTTTAAATGCTGACTAAGGAAATAGAGCAACCATAAATCCAGAGAGCAGTCTTCATGATTAACCATGATACCACCATGCACAAAAAAAAGTGCCATTGAACCTACACATCTCTGCAGACATGTGGATGGGCAGCAACCTGAAGGACCTAGAGTCAGCAAAGAACAACAGTCCTGGGCCAGCACGTGCTGCAGAGAGGCTCACGGGGATCCCAGTCCCTGAAGCCCATAGCGAGGACAGGACAAGCTGTGACTCCCCTGGTAGGATGCACTAGTCACCTTGGGACACCTGGGCCCAGGATCTGAGCTCCAGATCTTTCGGAGCTACTTATGGACAACGAGGCCCCACTGCACATAGGGTTTGTGACCTCTTCAAAGTCTGGAGTTGGGCAGTTTTCCTCCTGCTCTGCAGCAGTGCTCCTCCTGGGTAATTGTGACCTTGGCTCACTTGCTTCCTCGGCTGCTATTGTGACCCATCCATCATCTCCTGTCTGCTGGGCATGATGATCTCAGATAAAATTCGATGGGGATACACTGCCAGCCAGCCATCATCCATCCTATCCTCCTGGGTGCCAGACAGATGGTGACAGTCTTGCCTGACTCTAGAGGACAAGAGATCAAGATGGGTGCTGCTGTACCCTTCAAGCTTCTGCTTGGCAGCACCCTTCCTTCTCCCCTGCCCAGTGTTGGGCCCTCAGGTTTATGCCCTCCCTGTTTCCCTTGTCCAATTGACCTATGTGCAGGCTCTGGGCCATGCCTGCTGTCTGCTAAGCAAAGGTTTGCTTTCTCTGACTTTAAGGTATGAGGAAGTAGGGTGTATAACCCGGGGCTGACCATCATGGTTACCTGTGGCTGGAGGCCACTGGGGCCTGTGGCCTATGCTGCAGGGACAGGCCAACCTGTGCTTAGGTCTAAGGATGTGCCATCAGTTTCCTATAGCACCTGATGTGCCTTCAGCTGCCTTCATTTCTTGACAGTATGATTTAAAGCTACTTCATGCTTTTTAGACAGGGTCTTTCAATACAGCTCAGATAAGCCTCAAATGTACAATCCCTTTGCCTCAGCCTCCTGAGTGCTAGGATAGCAGGCAGGCACCACCATACCCAGCTAGGGCTACTTTAATGGCAGCTTTTTGTTTTATTTTTAAATGCCCGCTGACAGAAGGTGGAAGCACAGTAGCATTTTTAATGTTGATTTCTGAGCCAATAACTTATCTCTGGGAGTTACTGATACTCTAGATTTCATCTTTGCCAACAACCTGGAATTTTCTAAAATTGGCAACAAATGAGTTTTGCTTTTTCCTGGGGTGTTTGTTTACCTCTCCTGTGCACATCTGCACACAGGTGTCACCTGGCCCGTGTGCTCTGGGTTCCAGGTTTTCCTAAAAACACTCTGAAGTGAAGGAAGTTCTTTGTGCTTCTAGAATGTCTGGGTTTCTCTAATGTTTTAAGTAAATGCTAAGTTTTATTAAAAGTTTTTGCTGAGGTGTTTTCATGACCCGTTCATGTTTTAACACTGAACATCATCCCAAATTAGACCAAGGCATGCTTGTACACTGGACACCACGTGGCTGTGCTGGGCACCTAAAGGGCTTGAGTTACCGTGTTCATCCGTCTGTGACTTATTAGTTCGGAAGCTCCATCAGGACACCAGAAACACGATGTACAGATTCCCCATGAGCAGTCTCCACTTGGTGGGATTTCACTTGCTCACCTTTGGCTGTGTCTCTCAACTGTGTCTGAGAGAGACTACTCTAAGTTTCTTTCTCTGCTGACCTTGGGTCTGCAAGTCAGCTATGCCTGCCTCCTAAGTGTGTCCTACCTTCTGAAAACACAGAGAAAGGAGGGCATCCCCACCCCATCCCCAGAGTTTGGGAGAACACATCTTATCCTCAGTCTTTTCCACTCTTTCCCATTCACAATTGCCCTCATCTGACACTCACCTGCTATCACAGCAGTTACCTGTGCTTCTGTTCAGCTGTTGTCTAGATGCAGAGTCACCATTTGGTTCATTGCTCAAATTCTCCACAGGCCCTTGAGCTCTGTGATGGCAGCAGGGCTACTTTTAAGGCTGCCTGGAGTGGCTGCAGCATCTGCCTCTCTGGGCCGCTTCTGTTGTCTACTGCTGCCCGGGGTTTTCACTGAGCTGCCTTACTTCCGTCTGCTAGAGTGCCTGTGGATATAACCCGATATCCTCCTCCCCCCCAGAGGACTGGCACTTGTTCCCACTAGGCTGCCGGGACACCAGCAGTCTCTGAAACAATACAAGTTAGCTAAGGGGCTGCCCTGAAAGCCAGGGTGTACCCTGCCAGAACACACCCAAAGTTAAGGGGTCCACTGGGGCCTGTATGCTTTGCTGTCTGGTCTCAATGCCTGCCCAACTGGCTGTCAGTGGTGAGGTCCAGCACATTCACTTAGCTGCCATCTGATAGGCCACCCAGTCCAAGAGAAAAGTGACCCCAAACATCCCTAACTCCCAGGTACCCCTTCCTCACCTAAGCTCCCTTCTCTTCAGCACTCCCAATGTCCCTCCAAAGGCTCCACTATGGCTGGAACACTGCCTGTGCCCTGTCCCTTCTTTGGACTGGCTATTTTGCTGGTTGTAATTTTCTCCACCCTATTAGTTTGAAAGTAACTCTCATGTCACTGTGACAGCTCCAAGGACTAAGGAATGTCCCATCATGTTTCCTATTCAAACCTCTTCATATTGTCTAAATTATGTGCTGTTTGACAGCTCCAAGGACTAAGGAATGTCCCATCATGTTTCCTGTTCAAACCTCTTCATATTGCCTGAATTATGTCTTATGCCTGAATTATTGTCTTATGTGCTGTTTGCACAAGAGTATCTTCTCTGCCACCACCTTGTTAGCCTGCCCACAAGGATGCCACTATGCCCTTCCTTCTGTCTTAATTCAAGTCACAGGAACTCCTGCAGTGCAGAGCTGCCAGCAAACAGTTTCTGGCTTGTGTGCCCACAGAACACACCAGAAGAGGCTGAGGCGCTGCCAGGCATACAGTCTTGTCTGTGGAGTTCCTCCCACCGGCAATGACTTGCAGGTAATAAGGCAGATGAGGCATACTGCCTCAGTCCACACTCCACATATCAATCCAACATGTCAGCGCGACCTGCTCCTTCTCTGCCCTAGGAATGGGGTGGTGCTGTCTGACGGCTGGGGAGGGGTCACTGATGTGCCAGCAGAGCTCTGGGATCTGGCCCTAAGCCTGTGTTCCCTTAAAAAAAAAAAAAAAAAAAAAAAAAAAAACAAAACAAAACCTAAAAATGTGAAAAAAGAAACACCCTTACATATTTCCAAAGTAGTCATAATCTGTCACACAAAAATCATACTTTAAGGGTTCCTATTTTCCTATATCTTTATTACAAGTTTATTTTTAAATTATAGTTTTATTATCTTTTCATAATAACAAAAATTTTGATAATGAATTTTTATTATCAGCATAAGAAGTGAGACCTGCACATTTTTGTTTGTTTATTGTTATAAAAATGTGATTAAGCAAGGAGATAACCTAAGACTCCTGCACAGATGTAGCCCATGGCAGTTCAGTATCCAGGTGGGTTCCATTGTAATAGGAACAGGGACTGTCTCTGACATGAACTGATTGGCCTGCTCTTTGATTACCTCCTCCTGAGGGGGAAGCAGCATTACCAGGCCACAGAAGACAAAGCAGCCACTCCTGATGAGACCTAATTGACTAGGATCAGAAGGAAGGAAAAGAAGACCTCCCCTATCAGTGGACTTGGGGAGGAGCATGCATGCAGAGGGTGGAAGAAGGGAGGGATTGGGACGGGAGGAGGGAGGGAACCGCAGGGGGGATACAAAGTGAATAAAATGTAATTAATAAAGAAAAAAATGTGATTAAAATTCTATGGATCTTTAAAAAAAAACAAAACAAAACAAAAAAACCACTAGAACATCCTCCACGGAGACTAAATAAGCCTCCGCCTCAGGCCGTGGGGTGCAGCTGTTCACGCTCTTCTCTCCACAGGCTTGCCTAGTAAGCCATCATGGTTTAAAGGTGTCTCAGTGCCGTGGGCTGACCCTCTTCGTGTTTATTAGGCATATGGAGATCTGGTGGACATGTGTCAGTCTTCTGCCTTTTTGTTACTTTGACAGAACAGAATCCCACTGTTTCTCGGTGACTGGAAGGCCGCAGTGAGGACAGGCCTCCTCTGCCCCTCAGGTCCTCTTGAACTGTAGAATCATCTTTACCACTAACACACTCTCGGCAGACCTGCCAGGTCTTGTGTATACTAAGGAAAGGAGGCAATCTCTCCTAGGTGTTGGGATTTCCTTTAACATTTTTGTCATTATTTTTTTAAAAGACAGGGTCTCACGTAGGTGAGGATGATGTTAATTCCTGGTCCTGCTGCCTTCTTGTCCAGGGTGTTGGTACTGCAAGCTGTGCCATGGCATGCACCTAAGCAGTGGCTTCTAGTGTGAGCTTTGCCAACTTTTCCTTTACTTTTATATCCAGCTCAAGTAACCTTTCCCCATGCCATGGCCAGAGTTCACCACCTAGCTTACTGCACCCCTCACACTTGGCTCCTTGTGAAATTAGATGCCACAAGACTCAACGTGGAACTTGTGTCCCTTGTCCCAGCACCACCATATCCTCCTGGTGGGTCTCTATCAGAAGTCTCATGGTGTTCCGCACCATCTGCCACTGGGCCACATGCAGGTCCATCAAGACAGATGACTGTCATTCTTAAATATATTTTCTATTCATGTGTGTATGTGCCTGCTGTGGGAGTGGGTAGAGTGTGGGGCATCAGGTTACCGACAGCGAGCTCTCCCCATCAGGACGCAGTAAGCACCCTGAACCACTCAGCCATCTCTCCCACCCTGTCTTTGTCACTCATCACTCATCATGGAAGGCTCTGCTGAGCTTTGGCTTGAAACTGTCTACCCAATTTAGAGGACCCACACCTTTATGAATGAGGCTTGGCAAGCAGTGACCCATGTTTCCTTAGCTTTTCTCAGTTTAGTAGCATCTGCCTCGGCATCACGTTAGATTTATTTGTGTGGGCTGAAGCTTCTAGAAGTCTGTACTAAGTAGTATTTAAGAGCATCTGTGTTGATTCTGACTGAGATGGGAGTTCATTTCTAAGTGGCCTGTAGCTAGCACCCAGGAAAAGCACACTCACGGGTTTCTTGGTCAGCTCCTATAATGTCCATCGAGTGTCCACACCCAAGTTACCTATAGACAGAGGCCATCTCACTTCTGGCTTTCCAATCTCAACTGGCTACTCAGTGCTAACTAGTCCTTGTCACGATGTAGAGTAGCCAAGGTGTCAGCCACCCTCATTTGTCACATGTCAGAGAGGCTTTCCAAAATTGAAGTTCAGGAAATACTTGTCACAGGTTTCTTATAGATGCCTCTGATCAGATCTATTGTGACTTTGCTGAAAGTCCCCTTAACCATGAGCAGGTAAATTTTATGTAACATTTTTCTTCTTAAGATAATTATGTGGTTACATGAACACAGTGAGTCACAAGTTCAAAACACTATACAAGCACACATGTCTAAATGCAATTCAATCTGAGGTGTGGCAACACATCATTTGATGCCACTAAGCACAGCCTGCTCATGCTTTGGGGCCGCTCAGACGCTCACAAGCAACAACACTCTTCCCTTTCTTCTGCCTTCACTCCTTCCCTGCTACCCCACCCGAATTTGGTGTAGAGGCAGCCTATCATCCCACCTGCCTTTTCCCAATCTACCGATACAGTTCTGGAACAGCCTCATCTACTGCCTGAGGAGCCTGTGGAGACCCCCACAATGACAACTTATATCCATCATCCTTAACTTGTACTGGGAGATTATCAACAGTTTCAACATTTGTGTAAATAAAACCCTCTGTAATCATTCCACAGCACCAGGGCTCGCTTTGTCATTTGAATCCAGACTTAATTCTCTATCCCAAGCTTGTCTTCAGCTTTTTCTCAGCATGCCTGATGTATTCCACATTTTGACATCTCAATCTGTCACCCAATGAAGAATATCTTCACGAGTCCATTTTTATTTATTTGACCTATGGGATGTTTTATCCTCATTAAAATTTACCTTAGTTTCATTTGGTCAGAACACACACCCTGGCTCAGAGCCTGCGACAGGCTGAGTTCCTCCGCAATGCTCCAGAGGACACCTAAGAAGACACCTTTGTGAAGCTGTTGGGTGACGTCCTACACGGACAAAGCCAGGGCTATTAGCCACTTGAGCAAGCATTCTAGTTTTCACAGATGCTTAAAGCATGCCAACACTAGCCCTTCTTCAATACAATTAAGAGTACTTTAAAATAATTCACTTCTCTCCATGCCTGTCCTGAGTTAGTCATGTTTTCTACTATTTGATTTCTTTAATCTCAGAGGGTCAATTTTATATAGATCACTTAAGATCATTTTTATTCTAAGTGGTCCAAGGGTCTCTTGCTCAGAGAACCTCCATCTAGGTCCATGTTCCTAGTCTTGAAAATCCCCTAAATCTCCTTTGGGCATCTTTGACACATGGCCTCAATGTTTATGTTTTTGCCAAATGTGATCCACTTATCAAAAATAACCTTGAGATATAATGAACATCAAACAGTTCACCTTTTTTGAGTGACTAATCCAGGGACCTGGTGTACAGGACAAAAATGTTTGTTATCCAATCCAGACCAGTTTCGCCACCCCACAGAGATGCACTATTCCCTGTGTGATACTACCACAGTCTGCCTCTTCAGATCCTGACAACTTGTGTCTGTAAATCTGTCCAGTCACATCATCTTCCTCTGGTTTCTTTTACTCACTAATGTTTCAAGTTCCTCAAGCCATGGTGTGGGCCAGAGTGCCAATCCTTTGGCAGTCAAATGACTCTCTGTATTGAGAGGTGTGCCTTTGCTCCCTTGCTCATACATTGGGCCTTTGGGCTATTTCCACTTCGGCTTGTGATAAATGGGGCTTATGGATGTGCACACTCAGGAGGGTGTCCCTGGGATTTCAACTGCAAGCTCACAGGGTGCATTGTTACTAGCTCTCTGAAGGCATTTTCTGAGTCCTGACTGCTGAGAGGAGTTACCTCCCAGTGCTCCGGCTTCCAAGTATGGGTCTAGTGCCATCTTCCATCCTGTATGTCTGGATGTGCTCTCCTTTCAGGATCCTTCTGGAGCTGTTCTCCGTTCTTGCCTGGGATCCTGCCCAGATGTGTTAAATAGGCTTGGAACCCCCACCACCTCCATGCCTTTCCCCATTTTCCCCAAACAGGGCTATCTTCAACAGTCACCTATGAAGGATGGTCACAACCATGTCAACTCGTCTATTCCAGAATGCTGCTCTCCTCTGCTACCTAAATGTGCCCCAGTGAATAACCAGCCCAGGAATTCAGAATGTCGTGGTGAGACACAACTTTTAAATCTTCCCAGGAAAAGCCTCAAGCATGGCACTGTCATCCAGTAGGGACAATTTTACTAGCATCGATCGCACAAGCACTGAGGTGACTGCTTGAGACGGCTTTCTCTGCAGTTACAGCCTCTTCCAAGGAGCTCTGGGGTTGCACTTCATGGAGCGTTCACAAGAGAATGGGTGGGAAAGACCTTGCCTTTGAAAGATCTACCATAATAAAGTGGAGCCAGCTGCCCTGAAGGGTTCCTGCTCCCTAGCAGAGAGGGCCAGAGCAGGAATTCCCTGGTAGAATAAACCTGAAAATGAGTATTCTTCCCAGTACCCATTCTGGGAATAGGCACCCTGGGGAAGTCCTCTCGTGGTGCAATAACACGGAAGCTCTGTGGCCATAAATACACTTTATTTCATTAGAAATGCATAATTACACTGTGGAGCACTCCCCTAGCAGCGTCTGCAGTGCTCCAGCACTGTCAGTTGTGTCCAACACCGAGGTCAGAACCTGAAGGGAGCACACGGCCAAGGCGTCTGCCACTCCACAATTGTGTTTTTGTTGTGTTTTGCGTTTTTTTTTCCATTTTCTTTTTTGTTATAAACACCATAGCAAATTAAAAAAAGCTGTTTAAACAAAATATCGTAGTTCTTGTTTTTCTGAATGCACTCAACACACTCCGCAGTATGCTTCTCCTCTGAAGACCAGCAGTGAGACTCAAATCCTGAGGTGCCTTCCAGCAGGGGGTGGCCAGGACCTTCCCCAGGGGGAGGAGCTCTCAGATGCCCTGCAGAACCCACAGTTGCTTGCTGAAGCAAGAGAACAGGGCACAGGGCAGGTCAGCGAGCAGCTGTGGCATGGCTCCTACAATGCCTGGTCTCACTGGATCTGGATGGCTCCATGTTCAAGCTGCATTTCGGGCTGCAGAGTGGGCTGCAATGCCTCAGCCGTCTGCAAGGTGGGGAAGAAAGGAGAGCTGTTCTAGAAAAACACAGCAGCACATGTGTGTCAGCAAGCCACCTGTGTGTTATACAGAGCCACAACTTTTACACACAAATAGAAACGGTATGGCAACCTCAGAAGCCTGCATACCAGGCTCCCTCTGACCCGATGAAAAACAAGCAAACCTCACTTATCCAGGAGAACTTGGGCAACTGCGCCATACTGCTGCTAACTCCCCATCCTTACCTCAAGGGGCCCTGAGAAACAACTGGAATTAGACATGCTGTGTTCTTAACTTGACATCTTTCCCTAGACTCTCAGGGTCAAACTGACTTCCTACAGAAACTGCCCCAGTGTTCTAAAGTGGCATCTTGGGACGGCTTAAAGACATGGCACCTTACAGTGAGGTGTATTAGAAAGACTATACAGGTACTACTTCAAGGTGAGTACTTGCAACCTTAGGATGAGTCATGGAGCTTCTGTCTCAGCTCTTCTGCAGGAACACAGAAGGATAAAGTGCCTGAGCTTTGGTGCTGAGTCAGGCGTAAGGCCTGAGCCATCTGAGGTAAAAGGCTAATGGGGCTGGCACCTGACAACTCTCACTGCACATCTAAGTCTCTGATTTAAAAAAAAAAAAAAAAAAAAAAAGTGTCTTCTTTCCCTCTCCATGCTGGAGACAGCATGGCTGATGCTGTGTTTGATGCATTTCTTAAAAAAAAAAAAGAATAAGGGAGAAGCAGGTGAGGACGTCAGTTCAGGTGCGGGGATGTGGACTACAGGTGCTTTCTATGAAACTCTGTGCTTAGCCAGGCAGGAAAGAGAAAGCCTGCAGCTTCATCAGGTTTGCAAAAGGGGGATCAAGTGAGCAGCTGTGTGGCAGGCTAAAGGGTGCAGCCTCTTGAGGCTTGATGGAAGTCGCAGCTGATACCTGCAGATGGGGAGGCCTCACCTCAGCCCAGGTATAAAACCATGACCAGCCTAGGGCCAAGGCCTGGTTCTTAGGCTCAGGTGACCAGAAACTTCTGTGAGAGCCTGCACTGCTCACTATACAGGACATAAGGCACTGAGGAAGGAATCCAGAAGAGCTGCCAGCGCCAGCCAGGTTTGCAGAGGAAAGTAGCAGACTTGACAACACGGTACAGACGCCGACTGTCTTGAGCCTTCTGCCTCCTTCCCACTGTCACTTGCCCTGGCTGGGTTGAGATCACTGGAGCCCACAGCTTCTGGCCTGCAGGACGGTCTGCCAGGCAGAGGGCTGTGATCTCCAACAGAAGGGATAATGAGTTCTCAGGAAACAGAGGCCCTGACTCTGAGCTCCCCCAAGAGTGGCTCAGAGGAAAAGAGGGAAGGGCAGAGCTTTGGTCTGGTGTTAGATCTAGAGAAACATCTCCAGACAGGATCTCAAGTAGAGCTTGATTGCAAACTATGCCAGAACTGCCCATCACGATTTCAGGAGTTAAGAGTCAAGAAGCCCCATGCCCGAGCCGGACCTGTACACCTCTCTACAAGGACTCCTGCCTCTAGAGGAGTGTCATGCACAGCCCCAAATCCAGTGTCTACTAGAGAGGCTGGTGGGACTGGAAGGGACAGGACTCACCTGCGCCGCAGCCGTGTGGTCACTCACGGGCGCCAGCTGGACATACTGAACCTGAATGTCACTGCCCTGGAGAGACGACCCATCGACCCCTGTAGCAGCAGGGTCTGAAGAGGCCACGGCTATGAGCTGAGCACCCTGCAACACCTGGGGTTGGGGACAAAGCAAGGCTGGTCAGTGTTGCTTGGGTCAGTAGACCCCATCCTCTTCTGGTCCAGAAGCAGCAGGAAGCCCCAGGCCCACAGCATGGGTGTAAGTGCAATAGAGCCCACTGCCCACTGCAGAGAGACACTTGATTAGGTGAGTGTTGAGTTTTTGAACGTCATGGAATCTGCCACATCCACACAGAGCCTTCCCGAAACACTCCAGCTACACACAGACATTAGTCTTCTAAAGCCCACACAAAGATAAATGAGCTAGAATTTGAAAAGAAGTGACCAAAGAAAACTGCACAGGCACACTGAAGACACTGTAGGAGGACCTAACTAAACCTTGGGCAGAGCCCACGTGGCGTCAATAGCTTTAGACAGAAAAACAAAAACAGAAACGAGGGCTGCAGAGATGGCTCAGTGGAGACACTGCTTGTGTACAAGCATGAAGACTTGAGTTTAAATTGTCAGCATCCACACACAAATCAGGAAGAAGACTGCTAGAGCTAACTCCCAGCCAGCCTCGCCAAAACAGGGAGCTCCAGGCTCAGTGGGAAACTTGCCTCAGAAAAACTAAGGCAAAGACAGATGAGGACACCTCTGCACATGCAAACACAGGCACTCACGCACACATGTGCATGCACGCACACACCTATGCATACACCCACAAAAGCACACACATGCACACACAAAGAGAAAAAGAGAAGAGCTACTATGGCAGGGAGACTGGAGAAGTGAACAAGTTCCAAGGGGAGGATGTGACCAGACACCAGGGGCAAGTAACTATACAACAGACCCTTCAATCCTTTTCAGCTGCATCCTCCATCGTTCTGACCCTGCCTGACCCAGAATCCTGCCTCAGAATGGACCTGGAGGAGGGGACTAGCCTTGAGTGCCCCACCCCTGGTTGTCCTTCCCACTGACTCACTTCCACAAACTGCACCCCGTGCTCACACAACTGGGCCAGTGGCTCAAGGCAGGCAACTCAGAGACTCTGGTCACTCCTAGTTGCTAGGAACCATGGGGCCCTTCATCAGGGCTGTGTACACCCTAGGAGTCCCACGAGTGGAACTCCACAAACGGACAGAATTGCCCATATCAGAGCACCTTTGGCAAGATGGCACGCCCACCCTGTGGTACAGAGAAGACTGCATGTGACATGGTTCTCCACACCCAGAGACAGCAGTACAAACTCACCCAGTGAGCTTCTAAGAAGAGCTGTACTCGTAAACAGTGTTGGCTTGACTGTCAGATGGCATGTGCCTTTTTAAAGGCCACACTCCGGGGGCTGGAGAGATGGCTCAGCAGTTAAGAGCACTGGCTGCTCTTCTAGAAGTCCTGAGTTCAATTCCCAGCAACCACATGGTAGCTCACAACCATCTACACTGGGATCTGGTGCCCTCTTCTGTCAAGCAGGCATACATGTAAACAGAGTACTCATACAAATAAATAAATAAATAAATAAATACATAAATAAATAAATAAATAAATAAATTTAAAAAAAATTTTGAAATAAAGGACACACTCCAAGTAAGAACAGTGTTTTTATGCTAATGAGGGTCTGCCAAACGAAAACAGACTCAGATTTATGGGCAGTGGAAAAATATTTTTTTTTAATGACTGAAAAGCCCTTTAAAATTTTTTGAATAACGGAGAAAAAGCAAGAAAACTATTTGGGGATATAACTGCCAACAGATTGGATAAAGCTGTCCCCTCAGAAACCCATGCTGGACTCAGTGGCAGCATTAGGAAGTGGGTCTTTCTTAAGGAACTGTCACCAAGTATTTCTTTGGGAAGTGGCCTACCTCCTTCCTGGAGAAGTTCCAGTTTGATTATGATCACCTATGGAGGCCCTGACAGACTGCTCAGGGAGGAGCCAAGAAGAGACAATACCAACAGTGACAGCCTGTCTCTGCACATATCTGGCCCTCACAACATACCTCTCTGGAACAGTTTATTGCTACTCTTCTGTATGTCAACATGTGGAGATACGAGGACAGTTTCCTTGGCCTCACAGGAGCCACACATCCTGGTCAGCCACTGCATGGGGCATGGTGACAGGCAGTGGGCTGGGCAAAAATGGAAAATCTGGCCCTCACCCCTCTCTAGGTGCTTCAGTTCAGGTTAATTAAAAGGAAAGGGGGTGTGCAAACACACATCTGGGTAACTGGTTTCCAGGCAAGTTCAAAACTCAACATAAACACTTGCCTGGTACTCCTACCCAAAATACTTTAGCACTGCCCAACCCCACACCCTGCTCTGGCACAGCTACTCGCAATGCCACTGGGCCACTCCCTCTCTCCTCTGAGCAAAGCAGGGCAACAGATGCTAAGTTACCCAACAGATGGCCGACAGCAAACACAGTTTTAGATAAAGCTTGGCCTCTTTTGGTGGGGAAACCCTAAATAGAGTGAAATGCTCTGGTTTTTCAAGAGTCATTGACAGAAACCTCTGGATTCCTTCTTCTACTGTGACGTGCAGGCAGGTTCATTATTTTTGCTCAGAACTACATCTCTGCAGGCGTGGAGCTTTGTTTCATCTGACCAAGCAGTTCAACTCACGACAAAACCTACAATTTTATATTTCAGGGGAAAAGCAAACAGAGTTCTTGTTCTAGGGACAGCCTTTGGTGGCAGACTGGGTGGGAGTCTTGACTCTTCCACACTGTGAGCTGGCTTTGACCTTTCCTGGGCAGCCTGGGTAGCTTGGGTCCTCTCTTCCCCTGTGTTCACTCAGCCAGAGTCCCTCCTGGCCTCCTACTCAGCAGCTCTTGTGGACCTCAGGGGGTCCCACATGCTCCTGTGCTAACCCTGACCCTACCAAAGCCATGCTCAGCAGAGAGACAAACTACTCCCACCCAGCATCTGAGGCACAGGAGCTTCCTGGTTTCACTGCAAGAACATGGGGTCAAACAGACAGGACAGTTTTCATGGCCTACTTGTGCCTGCTATCTCCCCTTCCCTGCCCTGGGATCATCCACCAGGGTAGTCCAGCTAGAGGCAAAGCGTGGCTCCCCATGTGCTCCTTGAACAGCAGAAGCAGTGGGCTTCAGAAGGAAGGAAAGGATACAAACACCAGAACTGCTGCAACAGCCGAGTGATCCTGCCTCCATGCATGAAAGGCTCTGTAGGGTGAGGGCTCTGAGCTCAGATGGGCCTGACTTACTAGCCACTCATCAAATGGTATGTCTTCATATGCCATCAATAGTTTCAAGTCTTCAGACACATGTGGTCATACATGTGCACAAGCATGCATCTACATGTAAAGCACATACCTGTTCACAGATACTTCATCAGCTCTGCTAAATCCCTAACATTCACCTCTCCTATGATGTCTCTAGCTGCCAAAGCAAGCTCTTAGCCTCATGCCTCTGTAGGTATCCCAGTATGGACAACAGCAGTTATATGGTAGCCCCTGTAAGCCTGGGCTCACAGCGTGTGGCACCAACTTCCGTAGTGCTTTGTAAGGGCCAGCTACCTGTGACAAGCAGGCCCTGCCTGCTGTCCAGAGCTCTAACCTGACCCTTCTTTCATGGTCCCTGGAAACCACTGGTCAGGCCACCCACATCTCCCGACAAGAAACACTTACAAACCTGGATCATCTCATTTCCAGCAGGCAGATCAAGTGTGTCTCCTCCCAGAGGCCAAAGCTGGGAGGGATTAGCCTGGGCCACTGAGTCACCGCTGACAGGAATGGGATTCTGGCACAGGCCCCACGACTGGAAGAGATCAGAATGGGGGCTATAGGCTTGGCAGTGACTTGTCAAGCCACAGATCCCACCTTGTGGGGAAGAAGTAGGAAAAGGGGAAGGTGCTGGCACACTGTGACTGGTTTGCTATCTCCTGGGAACTCAGAAGCCAAGCCACCTTTGGAAACCCCAAGTCAAGAGTTATAACATAACCACAGTTTCCCAATCATGGTACATTTCTATAGGTTCTTCCATAGCGAGTTTAAGGTAACTGCAGCTGCTTTTAAGGAAACTTCTGCAACCATAGACCTGGTTTCCCAGAAAGCTCTGCCTGTGTTGACTGCAGCAAAGTAGCACCCTCCCTGCTCAGCAATCTATCAGTGCTGTCCTGCCAGCACTGCCAATAAAATAACGTTCTATATGAAACACGAAGCTGGTTAAATCTGAGGTGCTGTACTGTAGGAAAACCTGAATTTGCAATATTAAGACAAGGTGTAACTCGACCAACCAATCAATGAATGGAAGCAAGATTCTCATGTGGGAAAAGCGTAGAAAGTCATGGTTTTCAACAGCGAGAGCTACCAGGTCTGGCTTGCAAAGTGTTTCCTAGTGAGAAGCCTGTGAAGCCTCGACCCTGGCTATGGGATCTGACCACAACCGGTTCAACCGTGGGGAGGATCTGATGAGCCAGCACCTTGGCTGCTGTGATGAGGAAATGTGGAGACCAAAGTTACAGGCATGTCTGGGGTGCCATCACCATGCTCCCTCCCATTGCCTGGGAAGGCCTGGCCATACCTAAATTGTCCAGTTCTGGCCATGCTTCTTGGACTTGCCCCTGTGTGTCTCTGATCCACATTCAGGAGTTGTCATCCTAGTGACCAGTCCACCTCCAGCAATAGGGGCAGACAAACCTGTTCTGCTGTGTGAGCCATTCTTGAACCTGCCTCCAGCACCGGAAGAGCGAAAGCTCCAAGAAGCTTCCAAGTCAGACCAAAACAAGCACTGTTTAGCCAGGCATGACTCTAAACATCCTAGCACTTGGTAGGCAGAAGCAGGAGATCAGGAGTTGAAAGCCAGCCTTGGCTACTGAAGGCCAGCCAGAGCTACATGAGACCACAACAACCCAAGTATGGTTTCACTGGAAATGCTACTCTCAGGACTGATGTGGGAAGAGCAGGCTGGGTGGGCATGGCCTGTCCATCTCAAGAGCGTCTCTGAATCACTGCCACCTGGGGTAGCAGCAGGGAAGATGACATCTGGCATCTATCCACACATCCCACAAATGAGGCTGCAGAAGACCCCAGCAACACTAGAGCACTTGTTCTGTGACTGACACAGTAACAACAGACTCCAGCACCCCACATGTATGTATTACAAATGTTGACTGTGTGGTGCATGTGCCCTGCCTTGTTCAGAGCATCGCTGCAGCACTGTGCAGGAGTGGTGTGGGCGTGTCACAACAAGCACACAAAGGCCCGCTGCACTCCCAGGCTCTGGCATGTCCCAGCTTCCAGAGAATAGTGCAGGTTGAGGTTTGACCTTAATGTTAACTTGGTGGTGAACAAAAACTAAAAGTCAAATCCCAACTACAGAACAGCAAAGATGAGCTTGGGTTGGGTGACCAGGGTATATTTTGGCTGCCCAAGACCAAGTACTCAGTCTGCCTGGGGGGTCCCTGCTGCTGTAGGCAGAAGTCTATGGAACCTGAGCCTCCAGTTACAGAAGAATGCAGCAATGCAGGCCACCATGGCCTGGCATAGACAGGTTTCCGGTTATCTCCCAATAATCAACTTTCAATTCCTTTACTCTTCCTGATCACATTGCATCTGGAACAGAGTCCTGATCTGCAGGTTCTCCAAACAGGCTCTGGAATGTGGAAATGTCTGACTGCAGTGAAATGAGTGTTGGAGCCCAGGCCAACAGCCAGACCCATCACCTTCAGGCAGCCAACTCTAGCTAGCCTGCAGCTGACCTCCAGTTGGGCTTCCCAAGGGACAGCACAGCACTGACACCACAGACAGGGACAAGCAGCAGGCATGTGCTATATTCTCAGCTTCACTGGTAGCAGCTCCCCTAGCACATTTTTGAAGCAGTGCCAATTATTGTCAGACGTAAGAAAAAGTGGGGGTGGGCAGGAGTTGGAAACAGTGTACTGAGGGAACCTGGGAGGGCTGTGCTTTGGAACACACGCCATCTGGTTTTCCTCCATTCACTGCCAATTCTGAAGCTCTACTTAAAACCCAACTGAGATAATGCAAAACTGGTGCAAACCCTAAAATAAATGCAGAAAGCCCTAAGACCTTTCAGCGGTATCTGCATATGAAACTCTAAGCCCCACCAAGAATCTACTAGGAGGCAAAACCAAAATAAAAGAAACACTTGTGCCAGGAGTAGACACTCTTCCCAGTGTTGACTAGTGTGTGGCTGGAATAAAGCCTGGCCCACAGCAGCAGGAAAAACCCAAGAAACTTCAACTCGCTTCTCAATAACTTGAGCCATCCAAACAAAGATCTTTCCCCAATCCAGGTGCTAGCTCAAAGGGTAGTTTTCTCTAGAAAGAAGAGAGAGGTGCTAGAAAGACAACTATCCAGTAATACATCCAATCACTGACTCGCCCAGAGAGCGACCAACCACAAACTTTCCATACATACACACATACTATGACAAAAGTCTAATTTATTGTATTGTTGTGTTGTTGGATCCCCCCAGGTGTATATGTGTGTATGTATGTGCACACGTGTCCCAGCCAAAGATCAATGTAAACTGCTCTCCACCTTACTATGTTTGGATGAGTGAGGTCTCTCATTGAATCTGGAAATTGCTAATTTGGCAAGCCCTGCTGGCCAGTAAAACCTTCAGAAAATCTTTCATATCTACCTTTCCAGGGTTGGGCTTACAGATATAAGTCTAACCACGCCAGGCCGTTTTATGTGGTTATAGGTATTGGAACCCAGGTCCCCATGCTTGGGTGGCAGATTTTACACAGTGAGCCATATCCCCAGCTACTAATTCTGCGGGTCTCGCTCTAGTTAGGGTTACTACTGCGATGATGAAACACCACAACCAAAAACAAGTTGGGGAAGAATGGATTTACTTGGCTTACACTTCCTCATTGTAGTACATCACTGACTGAAGTCTGGACAGGAACTCAAACAGGAAAGGATCCTGGAAGCAGGAGCTGATGCAGAGGCCATGGAAGGGTGCTGCTTACTGGCTTGTTTCCTCTGGCTTGCTCAACCTGCTTTCTTATAGAACCCGGAACCACTAACCCAGAGATGGCTCCACCCAAAGTGGGCTGGGTCCTCCCCCATCAATCACTAAGTTTTAAAATGCCCTACAGGGGCTGGAGAGATAGCTCAGCAGAAAAGAGCATTGGCTGCTCTTCCAGAGGTGCTGAGTTAAATTCCTAGCAACCACATGGTGACTTTACAACCATCTATACTGAAATCTTATGGCCTCTTCTGGAATGCAAGTATACATGCAGACAGAATGCTCATACATAAAATAAATAAATAAAATATTTAAAATTTTATTGAGAAAAAAATGCCCTATATTAGAACTTGTCTACAGCTCTAAGAAAATACCCTACAGGCTTGTCTACAGCTGACCTTACGGAGACATTTCTTAATTGAGGGTCCTTCCTCTCTGATGACTCTAGCTGTGTCTAGCTGACGTAAAACTAACAGCACGGTCTTGTTATGTAACCCTGCCTGGCCTTCAGAAGTGGACAGATGTCCACCTCGGCCTCTCAAGTGCTGGGAATAAAGGCATTTTCACACGATTGGCTGAGCTACAGATTCTTTAAGCCCTCTAAGGGAGTGCTGCTGTACATATGTCCACACCTCCAATAGAGAGCTCTCTATTGGAAAGTGGACTTGCAACAGAGTTAACTACAGAGCCCAGGTGGGCTTTGCCACCAAACTGTTAAGGGCTTGAGGGGAGAGGAAACCAGAAAGAAAACATGGTGCCAGTGATGAGATGGGGTCGGGGTCCTGTGGGCTGAACTCTATCTCTTCAAGTTTGATGAACCTCCATGGTCTTAGTATATCTTCACCTAGAAACCAGGACCCTAGAGGATAAGAGTAGGCCCTAACCTAAGGACAAGTATCTTTCCAAAACAGGGACATCTAAACACAGGCACAATTCTAAAAGCCGTGCAACAACAGAAGTTATCTGGGATAATGTGACCATAAGCCAAGGACTACCAAGGACCTTGTGCAATTGGTGGTGCCCCTCGAGAAGTAATGGAGGCAGCCTGGGGTGCCCTGAGTGCTTCTGTACAGAGGGCTGGAGGCCCTCAACTGCCTCTACAATTGCCCTGGTCTCCTCTGTAGCCTCTACAGGCAGCCTGGCCTTCTCTGGACACCTCTGGCCTCCAGAATACTGGTTAAGGAATTTCGTTTGTTCTAAGATACAAGTAGGGACCAGGGGTTGGGAAATTCAAATACCAAAACACAAAAGAGCCTTTCATTTGAGGCCCAAACTGGACCATAGGCTGATAAGAATATCCCAGAGAACCCTGTCCTCTCCCACAGCAGCTTTGGGCCAGCCCACTGCCCTTCAAAGGAGTCACCAATGGTCTCACCTAACTGCTCCACTGGGCCCTTGCCATACTCTCTATGACCCCTTCCTAATAGAGCAGGAAAGATAAACACTGGATCCTGTTGGATGTTGGTGAGAATCTGCAGCATCTTAATGTACAGGAGTCACCAGAATCCAAAAAGTAAAAACGAACAAACAAACAAACAATCAATGGTGACTTCAAAAGCCAAATTCCAGTTCTGAACTGAGCAGAACAGGCCCATCAGATAGCCTGAAGAGGCATGGAGAAAGTGCTTCACCTATCAATAGATTTTTCAGAAGGCCCTCCCATATACACTGGAGCATGACCCATTTGGCTGGCAAGGGGACAGGGCACTCTAGCTGCCCAGTCTCTAGCTCATTCGTAGTTCAAGTGCTGCCAGGCCTACCATTTCCCACCTAAGCCACATACCTAGGAGGTGGCCCAAGCCTCCTAACATCCAAGCATTTCTCACGGCTCTGTGCCCCAGGCCTCTGCTCACCAGGAGTGCAGGACTCTCACCCCAGAGCTCAGAGAGTAAAGTGAGAAGCAGGACAGGGTGGGAACAGACCAGTCTTGAGAAACTTCCTAAGAAGCATCCTAGCCTCTCACTTGAGAGCCACTCAACTCCACCTCAGCGGCTCTGGCCTCAAAGTGGGAAACAGCAACTGTGTTCCCACTAAAGCACAGTGGCTATTCTCAAATATAGCCTCTTGGAAAAACTAAGAGGCCACTTTGATTTAACTAAGACCAACAGTTCAAAACACCAGCACGTGGATTATTTTGGGAGTAGAAAAACTGCAAGCAAAAATGCACTTCCAAGAGTGGACTAGGGGCAAAGGTGAACATGTGCACAGGTATCCTTGTTCCCATGGTAACACTTGGCACTAGAAAAAGGCCCCAGTTCAGGAAAGGCCCCTGTCTAACAGTGTCTCCCCCTTCCACAAAGAGAGAGAATTCAAGCTACAGAGCACCCACTGAGGAAGCCATGTATACTCCTGTCCAAGGCTGGTAGGCAAAGGTAATAAAAGAGTGGGCAAGAGGGCTGGGCACCAAGAGAAGGAGAGGTCTTGGAGCTGAGGGAGCTGCATGAAAACATACAGGAGAAGCATCCTGCTGTTGGGAGCAAGCCAAAGCCTAACCACAGTGGCTGTTTGCTTGTATGTATGTATGTATGTATGTACACACATATATGTATATATTATAAACATACATATATATGTATATGAGGAACATCTTAAATGTCAGAGGATCTCACAGCTCTATCATTCAGCCTAACCAGAACAGAAAGAATCATGATGCCTGGGACAGGAGAGGACAGCAGAATGGGCTTGCATGACAAGTTGTCAGAGACCTTGGGCCCCAACCCAATAGCACCCGGGCTACCCGAGATTGGTGCCAGCCAAGGGCTCTGAGGATGTGGGACAGATGTCACCTTGTTTGTTAATCCAGGCTGCACTCTGCCTATGAGGAAACACAGCCCAGGACACTGACTCATTTGCCCAAGTTCACCAGGGACAATAAAACCAAATGAATAAAGGAGGCCTTAAAGGCAGTGTCCCAGCCTGCTGCCCTCTGTGGTTGGAGTCACCTCTTGCCTGTGACAAGTTTGTTAAAAAAAAAAGAGCAAGGACATTGGTGCCACTAAGAAGCTGTAAAAATGTTACTGGACCCCAAATAACAGGGAAACTATTCATACTGAATTTCTTATCCTTCAGAGTTTTTTTTATGAAAGAACACCACCAATGGCTAGTCTTTCTGCACAGCATGCTCCTCAGCTCTCTGGAGGGGGCCAGTTTGAAGCTCAGATTAGAAGCCTCTGAAGCACCCCCAAAGGACATGGTATTGCTAGAAGCAGTGGAACCTGACCTGCTCCAACTCACCATGTGGCACTCAGGTCCCAGGCCAGCCCAGCAACCAACGGCTCTGCCTATGGCCTTCTGAGAATTCAGCACTCACTGTTTGCTGCTGCCCTTCCCTCTCGATGACTCGATGCTTATAAACATATCACTATGACCATACAGTTTCAACTTGAAATCCATGGACAATCAGACCTTCTGGTGCAGGCCTATAACCCCAACTACTGAGAAAGCTAGGTCAAGAGGGTCCCAGGCTCAAGGCCTTTCTGGACTATATGTTAAATCGAGGCCTGGACTAGAGAATAAATTCAAGGCCAGGCTGTGCAACTTAGTGAGACCCTGTCTCAGAATGAAAAACATAAAATGAAGCTGGGTATGGTGGCACACGCCTTTAATACTTGAAAGGCAGAGGCAGATAGATCTCCGTGAATTTTCTGGCGAGACTGTGTCTCAAAAACAAGAACAAAAACAAAAATAAAAAAGAGCCAGTTATACACCTCAAAGTATGTAACTCAGTAGTGGAGCACTTTCCTAACAAGGGCAAGAGTTCAGTACCTAGTATCCTAAAAAATAAATATAGGGGCTGGAGAGATGGCGCAGAGGTCAAGAGCACTGGCTGCCCTTCCAAAGGTCATGAGTTCCCAGCAACCATATGGTGGCACATAACCATCTATAATGAGGCCTGGTGCCCTCTAACATTGCATACACAGTAAATAAATAAATCTTAAAAATAAATATAAATATAAAATACATATATACAGACAGGCCATGATTTGTGGATTCTCAGCTTTAGGGAGAAAAGTATGCCCACATACCAATGTTTTCTCATTTGAGAACTATCACTCAATAGGTGGGAAGGTACCACACCTTAGCATCAAACACAATTATTTTTTTGAGATAACCGAAGTGTTTTAAGTCAGAATTGGAGAAAGTGTGAGCAGGTGCATGTGTATTTACACATCTCCTAAGCACTGCTGCAGGCTCCCACTCAGCAGCACAAATGACTCCAACTCCGCATGAAGAAGGGCAGAAAAGGAGCTGAGCCTGTTCCCAATGCTATTAATATCATCATAGCTAACATTTTGAAAGTGCATTGGAAGGCATAAGGCGGGAAAGGGGGACACAGCTTTAATCCCAGCACTTAGAAGTTCAAGGCCAGCTTGGTCTACAGAGCAAGTTTCAGAACAGGGCTACACAGAGAAGCCCTGTCTCAAAAAATAAAAAAAACAAACAAACAATAAAAGTGTACTGGAAAATGATAAAATCAATCAAAAATAATCCTGTGGTTACAAGGTCTGCCCCCTGCCTTGGCTGACTGAAGTCCCTAAAGAGAATGGAATGTGGGGTATAAGAGGAACAGTAAGTGGTACAATCTGACTTCAGCTATCTTTGGGGCTGTTATTAATCCACCTCACCTTATACAACTAACATAGCCCCTTTGGAGTGCCCTAGCCCAGCGACCAGAGGCTGAAACCACAAACATGAGTGAGCATTCCTCCAACTTATCTTTTTAAAAATCACAACACACTTCCCAGCCATTGACTGTGTCCAGCTTATCATGGAACTCTGCCTGACTTCAAAGACTCTTCTGTGTCATGAGCTGTGGGACACAGTACCAAAAAAGTCATCAAGGACAAAAACAAGAACCCAAAGTAACATAAACCTGAAACTTCCTTCTCACTGCCCGAAAACAGTGCCCAGGTACAACTCAACTCAGGTCCCTGACTTTGGCACACTTGATCAAAAGTCCATCCAATTCACACAGCAAGCCTCTGGAAGCATCTAGCCACCCCACATCCTCCTGGGGCTCAGCCGCTCCAGAGGACACAGAGCTGTGGAGATGGCTGTCCAAGATACCTGAAGCATGCTCAGCTAGAGGCAGGTGCTTCAGAGATGTCCACAAGTTTGAGGACTTGAAACTACTTGCATGAAACTACTTGCAGTACTTTTGACTACCTGCGATAGACAGACTCCTGTGCCTCTGGCCTAGCACACACAAGTTGTTATAAAGTTGTTTAAGAAGTTATGTGTAGGCCTAGGCATCTGTATGTCGGTATGTGCAAATGATCACACGTGCCCAGAAGTCAGAAGTGGGCATCAAATCCCCTGGTGATATAGTTACAGACAACTGTGAACCACCTGACATAGAATCTGGAAACTGGACTCAGATCCTCTGCAAGTAACAAGTGCTCTTAGCCACCAAGCCACCTCTCCACCCAAAACAATTTTTAAATGAGTTTCCAATTTATCAAATGAAGGAAAATAAATCTTAATATTTATAGCACAAATAACATTTGTCTGAAAAATTAGAATATCTTAGACTAGCAGGCTAAGCTGACAACAGTAGCCATCTATCACACTGTGGCTCACAATAAATGTGATGTGTTGTAACTAGTATTCAAGAGCTAATGGGAGGAGAGGGGCAGGAGAGAATGTGAACATTACTAAAGCTATGGTGACGCCCACCCACGCTGCCTTGAGGATCTCTTCTGACTTCTGACACTTATGAGAAAGACCCTGGAGTCTTGTGAGTGAAATCACTCTCACTGAGGCTAGAAGCCCAAACACAAGTAGCTTTGGAGGCACATCAGCCCTACCCAGCCATGCTGCCATTCACTACAAAACCAAGCTACCCTTCCTGGGGAGCTGGCCCAGGCACCAGCTATCCAAGTCAACAGAGAGGAAGCTCAACAGGCAGCAGTGACTCACAGCAGAGCTCAGGTCTGTGGGCAAAGTGACTGTCCAAGACCAAAGTCAAGGCTAGCCCCTAGGGGCCTTCTCAAGACAGCCACTAGCTTACTGACTTCAAGAAGTCACCATGACCTCAAAGATCGCTGCTTTTCAATGCATCAAAGACAACACCATCCACTACCCCGCAACCTTCAATCCCAAGCCATTTAATGGCTTTTATTTTCCAGATCTTCTGACAACCCACACAAAATAAAGATTCCACTATACTACACTGAGAACTGAAATCCCTCTCACAAAAAGTTAGTCCTGTATCAACACATTTGTAACACCCACAGCCCCAATTCTGGAGCCCTGCCCTTTTAGATCCCCTTGCATGAGAGTCCCAGATTTCCCTGACCCTGCTTTGACTTCCCACCCAAGCTCCACCCAACCAATTCCATCAGACCACTCCAAAATGGGAGTAGCCCTGACCATGCTCACAGCTATAAAGACAGGAGCACAGACAATAGTGTGTCACCCACCTTCCAATGGTACCTATGGCTTCACCTGAGAGGAAAGAAACCACCAGTTTCAGTCAGCTTAAATAAAGTACCAATCTCCCAGAGCTGATCAACAAGAACCATCAGAAACAGTGCAGTGAGCAGCTGGAGGCCAGGCTCAGCCCCATCCCTCACTCCCTCACAAGCACAGCTACAACTAGTAACTGCCTATTTAAATCCAACTCCATGTACTTGGCAGCCAGCTTCCTCCTGAAACCTAGTCACATAAACAATACAAAACCATCACCACATAAGACACACTGGCCAGAAGCTGGAGGGAGCCAATGGTCTGTGTATGGGTGCTACAGCCTGAGGCTAAACTCAGAGCACTCACCATACCCAGAGGAACCGGAGCTCAGTTCTGATGTGGAGCCTACATTTAGGAGCCAAGATAAAGCACAGCTTTGAGAACCCAGGTAAAGACCCTCTAAGCCATGTCTTAAAAGATTCTGCTGCAGTCTACATTTCAGTATCTCAGGGAAGCTCCTGCTTCCTCCCCCTACAGACCAGAGATGCTGAGTACTGGCCACCGTGGCATAGACCTGGAAACCTAAAGTGGGAAAACAAATGGCAAACAGCAGTGACCACTAAGGTATACTGGCCAAGAGCAAGCAGAGCTCCTCTAGGGCTGGTCAGTGCAGACAGAGGTGGAGACATGGACAGCACAGAGCCCACCCATTCCCATAGCACTCACTGAAGCCTCAATGCTCCCATTCTCCACTGGCCCTTCCTGACCGTGCTTGCCCACAGTGACTGTATACATGGGAGCAGCTGTGCGCCTGTCAGACCAAGTTCTGACGGCTCTAACCTCATTAATGCTGAATCTCTGGTGCCCAAGGCCTCCTGTGACAGTCTCCCTCTGGGGACACAGCCATCTATCGTCCTGCTTCAGCCTTGATGCAGCATGCTCCACCACCTTCCCACATCTGATCGACAAAATAATGATGAATTTATGAACTTTAAAAAAAGTCATTCACATAGATATCTTCCAGAGCTTTTTACACCTGAGGATGGTGTCCTAGTCAACACCTTTCCTACACACCTACAGCCAGGGCACACAGTCAGCCTTCCGTAAAACATTCCAGCACTCACACCAGGATGAAGGAAGACCTGACACCAACTCAGCTAAAGAATCCAGGATCAATAGGCGCAATCCTCCTGTGTGCCGAGGAAGAGGAAAGTGACAGGGCCAACTATCCATAGCATGGGTCTGGGCTCTTTAGTTCCACTGAAGACATCAAGGTAACTGGAGCATTTGTGCCTCTGCACCATAAATGAAGCCATTCTGAACAGACTTGAGAATTAGCCAGAGGATAAAATGAGGACAGAATCTCTACAAATGGAAAGCAAAGAGAACTGGCTAATGGTCCAGCCAGAAAGCAGGTGCTTCATAAGCACATGCTGCACATTGCCAGCAGAAGGCAAGCTGTCTCTGGGAGAGAAGGGGCTGCCAGCAGTGCCCTTTGAGATTCAGTCCCAGATTTTTTTTTTTTTAAGTTCATTTTAAAGACACTGGGGAAGCAGGAGACAAAAAGGAAGTATGGAGTTCACGTGTGGAAAGTGTCAGAGATGTACAAGTTGCCTCACACTGTGACCAGTGACCGGCATGGCAGGTTCTTGTAAGGAAGCTTAGAGAAGAGCGGGTAGTCAATCACAGCTGGCAGCAGTGACAGGCTTCAAGACACGGGGGACAGGAACAGAACCAGAGGTCTCATAGCCTGGAAGCTCAGACAATGTCTCTTTCACAGCCTTATTGACCTTGACTAGAACCCTGTGGCATGGCCTACGGTTAGACATTGGGATCTCTGCCCTCATGTTACATGGATCAGGCAAGCACTTCTGCCTACAACTGAGCACAAGTATCACACTAACAGTGAGAAAAGCCCTACTGTATTTTTATTTTCAATTCCATGTAGAACTTTACTCATGAGAGGAACAGTGGGAAACTGGAAGGGTTTGCTTTCCTCATCCATGAAAAGGTGCCTCCTTCCCCCGGGGAAACACCAATGAAACAGACAAAAAAACACATCATCAAAGGAGAAAGAGCTACTGATTTCAAGGCTGGGCCTCTGCAGCAAGAAACTCCCCAAGAAAAAGGCTATGAGAACTGACTTCTGCTACTTGTTCCCAACTGTTCAAGCTTGGCAGAAATGACTAGGGTCCTCTTTAGCTCTGACTCTTTCCCAAAGCAGGTGGACAGGAAAGACACATGGGTCTTCCAGCACAGAAAGGGCTAGTTTTGGAAAATGAGCAGAGCATTCTGTATGATCAATGAGCTCTTAAGCTACATTACACAAACAAGAGCCTGTCCTGATTATCCATAACCCAAAGCTGTAATGAATCTTCACAAAATCTCCTTAAAAGTCACAGAAGTACAAATCGCCACTGCAATCACCAGCTTCCCTCTGCCCAGTAGCACATCCCTCCTGGGGACCCAGAGCCTGGGCACTTCACTAAGCACAGAAGCCCTCCCAGATATAGACACTAAAGAACTGCTCTCCTTATCTCAGGAGAATAGGAAGGTGTTTATGTTTGACATTAATGAGCAAGAACCAAGCCTACCTTGTCTACCTGTGTAAACATCATCAGTTTCATGGAAAGTTGCAGAAAGCAATAAACATGGCGGGAGTTTCTTCTCAGGTGCAAAAACTAATGTGAGAGCCCACAAAACACAAATGCAGGACAGAGTCCACCTGTACATACCTAGATACCTCAGCCCAGCTCCCTCCTATTGGAGGCAACCCCACCCCCACCCCCACCCCAGTGTCTCATGATGAGGAACACAGACGTGTGCAAGCCAGCTGAGAGGGTGTGAACAGGAATGGGTGAGTGCTTACCTGTCCATCCTGGCCAACGTGATGAATCTGCAGATTGCCCTGCACAGAGAAAAAAGGAGACAGAGTGAGAATCTCCCTGCATTATTCAGAAATAACCAGGAAACCATTAATTCTACAAAAATTCAACCCTTTTAAGCAATAAAACCCACAAAAATAAAACAAGTATTATTAGCCAAATCTCTAGATTTTTTTCTCTTGTAATAAGAGCATAAAACTTTAAACCTTTTCCCTCAACTCCCACAAATGAGAATGTATATTTCCTTTTTATTTTAAACAATTATAGGTCCACAAGGCATATACACACTAGCACGGTGTGGCCCACAGTGGAACTGCATCCCCATGACGGGACTACACTAACAATCAGGGCACTGCCTGCTTGTGTCACAACAGGCAGGAAGCTATTCCCACTACTGGTACAAAAGAATTGCTCTGAGTCTGCAGGGTCTCTTCACAGATGTCATTTTACACCATCATAAATTGCAAAGGACGGCAGAAAAGTGTCCCAGTTACCCCACTGTGCCAGGCAGACTCTCTCCTAGAGCGCTTCCCAGGCTCTGCTGGAACGGCATTGGCTCTAAACGCTGAGTACATGATTGCATGGCCTTGTGGCCTTGTTCCGACGCCTGACTCACCTCACTGTCCTGTGTAATCTGCACCTGCTCTCCTTGAGGCACCTGAGCAATGTGGAGGTGGCCCTGTGGGATCCACAGCAAGAGAAGACACCGAGAAGCATCAGAGGAAAACAAACCAAAGGGAACAACGAGCACCCTCTGCCAGCTTCATGCCTATCTGCTGTCAGCCCAGCAGAGGGCAGGGTTTGGCCAGCTGCTGCACTGTGTGCACAGCCTGAGCTCATCCCAGCCTCTGGAAGTAAATGTTCATCACATGATTTACGCAACTTGCTGAACCTTTAAATGTTACTTAACAACTAAGAATGTGCAGTCCCTGGGAGAATGCTGCTGAGGGTGGCAGGCGGGAGGAGTTACTCGTGTGCCCTGTACTAAAGGGCAGTTTTATTAAACACACATTTAAACAACTCATGTAAATACTAACAAATGAGGCTCCACAGAAGATCAGAGGTGTGACTCCCATCAAAATCCTATCTGGGGCAGGGGAGAAAAATGAGGTTAAGAGCACTTGTTGTTCTTGCAAAAGACCCGAGTTCAGCTCCCAGCACCCATGTTGGGCAGCTCGCAACAGCCCATAACTCCAGCCCCAGAGGCTCTGAAGCCCTCTTCTGGACTCTGTGGACACCTGCTTTCACATGTACAAACCCCACGCATAGGCGCACACTCATACACATAATTAAAATTTTTTAAATTTTAAAAAGAAATTTTTTTTAAACCTTATCTTAGCCTAAACAGATCTTATAGCAAACAACATGCTGCAGGTGTTGGGCCACATCTGTTTCACCCACATAAACCTGTGCCAAAGGGATCTATCTCAGTGCTCTCAAGGACCTCCCCACTAGCCACTGAAAACGCCTGCTGGTGCCTAGTCAGTTACACACATCAACAAGCCCATGAACCCCATCACTTACAGCCATTCTGTTTCCTTTACAACAGCCCCACAGCCCAGTGGACCAAAAGCAGCAGCACCCCAGCGCTGCCCTCAAAGCTCCTTGCTCTCTAGCAGGTTCTGAGGTGCATACTTCCTATTCTGCCACTTCCTACTGTGTGCTCCGAGTATGCAGAAGATTCTGGCTGGCCTCTGTGCGGTCCACAGACAGAGCACAGCACTCCAATTAAGGCCTGCCACCGTGAGCTGCCTGTGGGAGCCCGGCACACGTTAAACAACCGCTGTGAGAAACCAAGGCCATCGTCTTAGACCTTTCCATCGTGAAAGGCCGCCTGGGTTCATGAGCTGAGAAATATGCTTCCAGGGAGACAAGTAGAAGCAGATTCCTTCAAACAGGCTGCACACAGATGTGTGGAGTCAACATCTGCACAGGACAAAGGGACGAACCACAGGGACCAGTAAACGTCCTGCAGCGGTTCCTAACACTAGGTGGTTCAACAGGAGCCAAGATCAAGGTTGTCATAGTACTTTTCCAAATAAAGCACCTTCACATCACCTCACCTCGAGCATTGCCCTATAGCCACTTCCCCAAACATGTCAGAAGGTACGTACTACTTGCACCTGTCCATCCTCTCCAATCTGGTGGATCTGCACCTGCTGTGCGTTGGCCAGTGCGTAGTGTAAGGCCTGTGGCTGCGACGGCTGTATCTCACTGGTGGGTGGAGGGGTACCCATCATGGTCTCTGTGGAACATGGGAGCAAGTGTTAGAGCCCTCAGGTCCCACATGCACAGCGACACCAGGTCACATTAGCTCCTTTATGCGCCCCCACCTCTCCCACCCCTGGTTTCTAGACTCAGGTCAATGTATCTCTGCTCTGCAAGTCAAGGGAACTGAGATTTGTGGCAGAGGCAAGCATTGTTAAGATTCAATGACACCACTGTAACAACCTCTTTCTCCTGCAAAAACAGGTAGGCAAACTACTGAACTAACGCAGGGCTTGGGGGTCTGTCCACAGAAATGGTGCACAGGGAATGCTGGGATCAAGCCTGCACCAGCTCTGCCATAGGTGGCATTTCTCCAAGGCAAATTGAGCTCAAAAATATTTCTGCAATACATCGTATTTCCTGCTTAATCAAAGTAAGGTACATTTGGTTTGACATGTGAGCCATTCATTTCAATTGTAATACAAACTGTAAGGAGCTTTTTCTCCAGTACTGGAGACTGAACCTTCAGCATGCTAGTCATGGGTTCTGACACAGAGCACACTTCAGCCTCTGAGTGACATAACAAGCACTGAAACAAGAAATTAGGGCTTAGATTTTTCTTTTTAACTTTTATCAGATATTGTGCAATTCTGTGGCAGAAAGTTATAATAATTGATTAGAACAAATCTGCTGGGCAAACAGTCTAATACCTTGAAACTTGAGAAAGTAGACTATCAAAAAATACAAGCTCACTATAAAGAAGCTCACTGCAAAGAAAAGCTCCTGCTCTTTCCACCAGCATCAGTTCCCACGTGGTTTTAAAAGCACTATGACAACTAAACCTGTGCATTCACACACATGCACAGGCAAAAGACAGACAAGCTGGCCCCTCTGACACTCTAAACTCCTGGCCACTGCACAGATGCTACCTCCTGTGTCCTGTGCAATAAAGACACAGCATGTTTGAATGTTCACACAGTGCTGACAAATGAAAAAGTCCTTCCCCCAGGCTCTAAGAAGCCAATTTCCAGAAGCTTACATGCAATTTATGACTCTGTGGTTTGTATCCAAACTGACAGTGATTAATCCATCATTAAATATAATAGCTTTGCTGGGCACAGCAGCACACCTGTAACCCCAGCATTCAAAAGGCTGAGGAGGAGGGTAACAAGCTGGAGGTCAGCCTGGCCCATAGTGTAAGACCTGGTCTCAGAAAAATAAGGAATGAAGACATCGCCCAGAAGTAGAGCACTAGCCTGGCATGCATAAAGTCAGAGGTTCCACTCCCAGCACCACCAAACAAACAAACTAGCTAGCTGTCTTCATTACTTTTCTATTGCTGAAAAACACCATGATCAAAACAACCTATAAGAAAAAGCATTTAAGCCGGGCATGGTGGCACACACCTGTGATTCTAGGCAGGCAGAGGCAGGCAGATCTCTCTGTAAGTTTGAGGCCAGCCTGGTCTACAGAGTGAGTCCAGGTCAGCAAAGGCTACACAGAGAAACCCTGTCTCAAAAAAAAAGAAGGAGGAGGAGGAGGAGGAGGAGGAGGAGGAGGAGGAGGAGGAGGAGGAGGAGGAGCAGCATGTAATTGGGGCTAGAAGGTGAGTCATGGAAGGGAGCATGGCTGCAGGCAGGCAAGCATGGTGCTAGAGCAGTAGATAAGAGCTTACATCTGATCCACAAGCACAAGGCAGACAGGAAGAGACTGGGCCTGGCATGAGCTTCTGAAATCTCAAAACCCACCCGCAGTGACACATCTCCTCCAACAAGGCCACACCTTCTATCTTTCCCAAAACAGTGGACCAACTAGAAACCAAGTATGGCTCCTTATGGGGTCCATTCTCACTCAAACAACCACACTAGCCTTGGCACAAAACTCACACATAGGGCCTGTGAGATGGCTCAATAGGTAAAGGCACTTACCACCAAGCTTGCCAACCTAAGTCTGATCCCCAGAATGCACATGTAAAAAGGAAAGAACCTACTCTTGCAAGATGTTCTTGATTTCTACTCATTGCATGCCACATGCATTCTCCCTATCATGGGTCCCCCCCCCCCACACACACACACAGGGGCATGCATATGAAAACACACACACAAAATAAGATAAAATAAAAGATGGAATTCTTATCTATATAAATATTTTTAAGGGAAAAAAGAAACTCATTTGCAGTATTGTGTGGTGGTTCCTTGTCTCTCTGCTAACAAGTCTACAGTAACAAGGCAACCCAGGTGGAATCAATACCAATTCCAAATTAACAGAATTTTGGCTTAATTACATTTTACCCATCACTAAAATAGTCTTGAATACCAGAATAGCTTTGCTAAGACACCAGCTGATGCAGACAGAACAATGACAAAAATTCCCAAAGTCCCTTGGCCTACCCACCTACTCCGCTTAATCAGATCTTTGCCAGGAATGAGGCATGTTAAGGACAGACAATGTCTCCTCATCTGTTTACAAAGCAGTACACTTTCACAAGGCCCTATGGATGCTGTGTAACATGACAGCCCCAAGCCCAGGCCCTCTTCATAAAGCAAGTGCCTATCTGCCTCCTCAGCCATGGCCTGAAACTAGAACTACTAGCTCAGAAGCAGTTCTGAGGCAGCTCAGAGCTAGTCCCAAATAACACACACCCCAAGCCATAGGAAGAGGATTACAATAATCATGGCTGGTGGTGTTCTGGAGCCTCTGCACCCTGTTGAACAGCACTTCCTAGCCACAGCTTCCTTTCTACTCCAAACGAGAGCACAGAATGGATCAGCAGAGTTCTCACTCTAAAAGTGTCCCCTGGCAGGAGAATAGAACCACAGGAACAGCAGCTTGGCAGTGCCTTCTGGGAATGATGCCTAGGTCAGACCAGTGCACACACTATAAGGTCTGTCCATTCCCCAACAGTCACCCTGGGCAGCTGCCAGCTGCCAGGGCCTCTCAAACATGCCACTCCTGGGGACCTGACAGAATTTGGGCACTTAATACACTGCACAGTGGCTGGCCACCCACACAAGAAGCCGGCACCCACAGCATCTCAGCGAAATTGCCAATACATTTACAAGCAAAGTAGCAAAAGTGCAACCAGCTACTAATAACATTTTTTTGAAAACTAAAAAACAAAATATAAATATCATCACAGTAAACTACAGCCAAATAGCAGAAAGAAACACAAATAACTAGAAGAGCCCAAACACTGATAAGTAAATAAACCTGACGTTGACTAGAGCAGGAGCAACAGAAACAGACACAGGCACTTGAGTCTCCACCTGCAAAGCAGCTGTTGGCTTAAAGACCAGGAGGCCCTACTGACTTAAGAGCCTCAAAAGCAAAAGTGTGGGCTTGGGCCAGCAAGGTGCTTGTCAGTTGGGCACTGGCTAGAAATGTGGAGCTTCAGGCCACTCCACTCTACCTGAATTAAATATGAACTGACCCTGGTTCCAAAGCAGCACACCTCCACCTGACAAACTGAGCACCTTCAGACCCAGACTCGTGCGCCCGTGAGCAACCCACCTGTAGAAGGGATGTGCTAACGGTTGTTTGGGATATGAATGGTGCACTGACCTGCTTCTTCTATGCCAATCCCTTGGCATCTGCATCTCTGAAGGCAGTCCAACTCACCAACATTGCTACTCCTCAGGTCCTTCATGAACACAACAAACCCTGTACAGTTGAGTGTCTCATTGAAGTTCCCCTGTCAACATAGAAGCTATCTCTGGACTGCCTTCTTAGTGGCTCCCAACCATTACCCTGTGACCATGGGGTCAGACCATCACTGTGATGGTTCAAGCAATGTACGCAGGGCACTGTCCAACTGCACAGGTGCCAGGACTCAGCGTGGGTATGAATGCAGCAGTGGAGCCCGCAGGTACATACTTCTGGGGTGTATGTGCACCTGGGCAGGTGCGTTGGGCAGCCAGCTACAGAACCCTGGCTCTTTTCCATCCACCCTATGCTTGTCATTAAGCTAAGTAATGCAGACCACAACACCTCACTGTGTCGGATTTGGGGTGAGACTTGCCTCAAGGCCATGTCTAATAAACTCTACTTGACTAGTTCTTTGTGATGAAACAACAGCCAACTTCAGCCTGCATCAAATGCAGGCGCCGGCAACTGTTCCCTTATGTATCATCTCTAACTCTACTTGACAATTATTTGAAATTCTATTTTCTTCCTTGCTTCTACTTCCTATTCCCCTTTTAAGCACTTGAATATAACTTTAATACCATTTTAGTGGCATGTGCTGCTAATTCCAGCTGGATCTCCTTATCACTACTAGGCTTTTTTGATTGTTTGGTTAGTTGGTTAGTTGGCTGGGTTTGGGTTTTGTTTGTTGTGTGTTGTGGTCATTTCCCTGTGACTTGATATTGGATCCTAGACCTTATAAATGTTCCCAGGTTAGGTGCCTAGATTTTTTTTTTTTTTCCTTTTGAAATGCTGAAATATGTGGCCCAGTAAAATCTTTTCAGCTTGTCTTTAAGTTCTGGCTTTATGGGTTTGGAGAGATGTCTCAGCTCTTACAAGCACTGGCTGCTCTTTCAGAGGACCTGGCTTCAGTTCCCAGCACCCACATGGTGCTTCACAACCACCCATAACCTCAGTTCCAGGCGATGTGATGCACAGACCTAGGTATCCACTTGTGTGTGCAGCGGCTTTCTCAGCAAGAAGGCTCCCTCCAGTGTCTATTGTTGCAACCTGATAAAAGCAGAATCTCCCCACCCTTTGCACTATCGCATGGATGCAGAGCTCATGAGAGCCTCAGTAAGTCAGAACTAATGAGCCACTGTGAGAACTGCCCCTCTGAAGACACTGTTTCTCAAGTAAGGAAGGAGCAAACCATAGCCAGCATGGGTGGAGAGCACTCAAGAGCACGTCTAAGATTAGCCACTAGTCACGTTCAGCCCATTCAACAGCCACACCTCCCCTCAGCCAGATACAACTTCACCACGCATGTTTTACTCATGTCTAGAAGCTCCGCCAGGTTCCCAGGATAGAACTCAGACTCCTCGTTCTGCATGCCACCTGTAGAAATACTGCCCTACAGGGAACAATGTGTGTGGCCCATGCAGCTGCCACCTAAGGAACTTTGGCAACAGCTAGAGCAAAGTGTCTAATAACCACCAAAACACAGGAGGAAGAACTCTTTCTGGAAGATGGTCAAGAAGGGCTCCAGGTGACCAGCTTTGTAGTTTCCAAAACAGAGTCCCTAGACAAAGCCTGTACTGAGAGGGAGCCCTGCCGGAGCCCTGCCCACTGCTGCCCTTGGTCCTGAGCTGACCCTCAAGCAGGATTCAGCTTTCAGGAGCTACGGCTACTGCCAAGAAAGCTACGAAAGAGTTTAACAGATAAGTTTGGGATTGAGAGCATAGCTCAGTGGCAAAGTCATAGACCCAAGATTGCCCAAGACCCTGGGCTCAAGCCCTAGCACTACAATGAAGGGAGGGGACAGGCCAACAGGTCACTAGAGTTCAGAGAATTTGTCTCTGTGATCTTAAGGACAAGCCTGGGTCTACAGCCTCAAGCTAATATGAAGAGCACAACAAGGTCCCTCCATACTTCACCACGGCCATTCTGAAAGTAACAGTAACTACTGTTAAGGCAGCAAGACACTCAGAAAATGAGTAACCAGGCAACACAAGAAGATTCCGCACAAATTTTTTTCCATTTGAACTTACAGTGTAAAATAATTAGGCTTCTGCCTAGGGAGTTCCCAAAAGACCAGGCTCACACTGAGTGGGGCCAGGACTGATGAGCTGCTGGGCTACACTCTGTGTGCACGCAAAGGCTTCAGGCAGCCTTCTCCTGAGCCTACCTGAGGCACTGTATGAGGATGAGGATGGGGTCCTTCGGGAGAAGCTCTTGACTGCCAGGCTCTGGCCTCGCTGCTTCCGCCGCCAGGCTGTTCGGCACTTGGAGTCAATGCTCTGCTTAATCCGATACCAGTCGGATTCTGTGATTCCAAATTTGTAGAAGAGGTGACCTGAAAGAACATGTTCCAGATAAAAGCTGTCACACGTAGGCTTTATCCTGGGCCCCACTGCTGAAAGCACCAAAACACAGAAGCTGAGCGCTGCTAGGAGACCCAGCTGACCTGCTAGCCTACTCCTAGAAGGCTGACTCATCTTCTAGAAAATCTCACTTCATCAGGAAAAAGTATCACTCAGGTCACTAGGTCAGCAGGATCAGATGCAGATACTTATCACTCTTCCTGTCTATTTAACCTTTAAATAATTTGACTTCACTCCAACACCAAGGGGAATCCATTTCTCACAGGCTCCAGACTTTAACTCTCTTGCCCTAAACTCACAAGACAACAACACACGCCATCTTGATTGCCTAGGGAATCAGAGACTTCACACTGCACTCATGCAGGTCTTGCCAGACCTATAGTCTGTTTCCCTCTGCTCCTCTGTTAGGCCCCCCACATCTGTCCAACCAGCCAACAGTACTCTGCCGTCCCTCCTCACGCCAAGTCCCCTCAGCACAGCACACGTGCTTTTCTAGAACACCTACCATGTACCAAAATGTATAGGATTCTCACTCAGTGTTTTTACCCTTTTTTCCTTTTAAATGCAGGGAACCTGGTTTTACTCACTGTGCCTGTCAGGAACCAGCCTTGGCACTCAGTAAACCCTGGCTAGCTGCTCAGTGAGCAACAGTCATCTGAAGATACCTGGCCAGTGCTCCTTGTCAGGTGCTTGCTCCTGCATTTTTACCAGGCTGTCTCCCAGAACACAAGTTCCTTGTGCACAGGGATTACTCTCTAGAGTCACTTGATGCCTTGGGGAAGGATACTACCCACACCTCACCATTGGAAGAAGGAACAGGAAGTCGTGCACATGGCAGAGCACCTCCTGGAACCCAAACTGCTAATCCTTATGCCAGGCACATCACTGAACAACTAAAAAACAAAACAAAACAAAACAAAAAAAAAAAAAATCAAAGCTACAGAAGCATGCCAGAAACAGGTGACTGAGGGGAGCTGACAGCCTAGGCCCACATCTCACTAGCCTATGAGGTGTTCCTCCCTTTTTTCTTTTTAGAACTTACTTTTTATATTGCTACTTGTTAACAGTGCCAATTAAAATCTTTACTAAATTGTGTGTGTGTGTGTGTGCGCGCGCACGCGCGCGCGTGCGTGCGCACCCATGTATGTGCGCACAAGTGCAGGTGCCACAGGGAGATCAGTCATCGGATCTCCTAGAGCTGGAGCTACAAAGAACTGCGGCCACTGATGTGGGGGCTGAGAATCAAGCTCAGGTCTTCCGGAAGAGCAGTAAGTGCTCTTAACCACTGGACCATGTTTCCAGCCTGAGGCCCTTTGCTTGCCATGGTCCCCGTGGCCCCAGGAAGGATAGTATTGAGGGACATCACAAGACATTCTGTTCAACACAACCATCTCTGTAGCTGGCTCATGCAACTTCACTGATAAACAAGAAAATAAATGGAAGAAATTCAAACTATAATAACCAAAAGCCTAAGATGGAAAACTTCCTGTTTTGGCTACTAAGGCCACTAGGTTTGGATCATCTACTGAGAGCTAAGTGACCACAAACTCTAAAGCTTCTTTTATCGATACCAAACACGAGAAATAGTGAAAACAAAGCCTTTAAATGTTGTATTAAGTTATCAGGTGTCGGGAGAAGTGTTGACTTTCCTGTTTGCTTGTGTTCAGGAAGCAATGACAGCAGACCTCTGTGATGTGGAAGGAGGCTGCTGCTAAGAACACATGGAGCCCGGCAGCACTTTTCACCCTCCCTCATGAAAGCCAATCTGGGAGTGAGCTGGCAACTCTAGTTCTAACTTTCAGGTCACCTAAAACAGACACAGAGCCATAAACCACTGTATGGACAAAGGCCTCACTAGGCCTCATGTTAGTTACCTGGCCACCACTCACAGTCACCACAGAAACCACCACAACTACCTACTCTGAGGCACATTTGAAAACCTTGTAGAATAAGAACATCATCCTTGTGCCCGTTTTGAGACAAAAACAAGGAACAGGAGAAGCAAACTGTAAGAGCTGCCTCACAGTGCAGCTTCTGGCTATCCTCCTATGCACCCTCCTTAATCACAGCGGAGGGCCCCAGGTAAGAGTGTCAGGGAGACAAACAAAAAAGGCCTCATGTCACACATTGCTCTGCTGCCCAGGAGGTCATGCAATAGAATTGAAGCTCAAAACTGAAAGCTCTCAAAAGAACAGAAGCCTCCAGCTGCTGGCCTGTGGAGTGGAGTGCTTAGCTCATAGGAAGGCTATGGTCAAGGGCACACTTGCTCTTCAAGCTGTGGAAGGCAGCCAGCTTGCTCCCTTGTGGCAGAGCCAGGAAGCATCTGCCACCATGGCTAACGGCCTCTCCACCCTCCATAACTCTACTGCAGACCTCTGACATCATACAAGCAGGCCCCAGATCTCATTGAATGAGCCTAAACAGGAGCCTGCTAGGAGCTGTGGGAAAGGCAGCAGACTAGAGCGAACAGAGTTGCTCCTCAGTGGGTGGCACAAAGGAAGAAGGACATTATTACTGCTAAAGTAACCTCAAGTCCAAGGAGAAAGCCATGCAGGAACCACATGCCAACATTTTTCCTATTATAGACCTGACATGACAGCAGCTCCCCAGAAAGACATCCGTGCCCACCAGGGGAAGGAGCACTGGACTAGAGGGTGTTCTGAACAGGCCTATGCCTGTCAAGTCTCCCAAGGAAACCCTGCTGGGCTTTCCCCAGCTCATTCTGATCCATACATACTTCCCCACAACTTCTCCTAGTTTGTAGTCACTGAAGGTCAATCTCTTCTGAGAAGAGGTTTCTAGCTGGTCTCCAGGACTCATAAGCTCCTCAGCTACCAGCTTAAACTGACCAAACTCTTCCCTGGCCCTCTAGCCAAACCGATGTTCTCTGTGTATCCCAAGACCCCTGCCAGACCATGGCAGGCCAATGCCACACCTACATAGGCTGTATCCAAAGCTTATGAGCAGCTTTCCCAACCTACCCTGCAGGACCTAGGGAGAGACAGCATTAGATCACTCAGACTCAGAGAGGCCCACATCCCTGTGCAATGATGGACCAATGTCCCCCAAAATCTATCTTTCCCAAGACTTCCAAATGAGGCCTCGCTGGAAACCGAGCCTTTGTAGATATGGCTGAGGATGATGTTACACTAGTGGGATCTCACTCCAGTACAACTATGAGATGGGAGAAACACAGACATCCAAGGAAGAGATGGGTCAATAGAGGCAGCATCAGGAAGCACCACAACTGCCAGCTACCACCAGAGCTAGAGGCAAAGCCCCTCTGGAGGAGGAGGTGCTTCCCTGCCATCTGGGCCTTTGCTTGAATGCTCAGGCCATGGGCTCTGTTAGAGTAGCCCTTATAACCCACGATGCAATAAACCAGGAGAGCTCTCTGGCTCCCAGATAATGTCCTCCCTTCAACTTATGACCAGGAAACTGACTGCTCTGAGTAAGGGTAGTTTAGGAAGAGTCCCTGCATGGGTGTGGTGGTGCACACCTTTAATCGCAGAATTTGGGAGGGAGAGACAGGTGGATCTGTCTGAGTTTGAGGCCAGCCTGGTCTACACAGTAAGACTGTTTCAAAAAAAGGAAAAAAGAAAAAGAGTCACTGCAGTCATTTTCCTGCTGTTATCCATGGGCACATGATTTTGTACCATTTAGTCACCTTCAAATGGGTCCCTCACGCTAGCACTCCTTAAAGACATTTTCAGAGATCAGACTTTGCTCTAGTGTGACTAGGATCATGTGCGCACGCGTGCATGCGTGTGTGCATGTCTGTGTGTGTGTTTAAAGTCATTTCTGGCATTTGGCAGATTTGAGCATGCTTGTCTGCAAAGTTCAAGCAGAGGCTTGATGATCCACTCTCAACAGCTCAGCCTACATGCTCACTTAAAACAGTACCACTTCCATGCCAAGAGATCAGATCACTACAGGGTTGGTCCAATTCCCAATTCCCCAGAAAAATACTCAAAGCCATTCAAAGTCAGATTACTGCTCTTTCTGCACACACTTCACTGGTGACTCAAACCCTGGGGAGCTAACCAATCCTTAACAAAGGCGACAGGCCACCTTATCTCTCTTCCTATCTTTCACTGTGAAGACACTAATAAAACTTGCTGAAGAAGGCTGGTAGCAGGCATTACTGGGAGACTCTGAAGGAGTAGTAGAGCCCAAGTTTAGGGTAATACTAGACAAGCTGAGGACTCAGAGGTCAAAGATGACTATCATTCTTTTAACACTCAATGATAGCACATGGGCACTAACACAGCATTGACAGATGGCCTGGGGGAGGAGGCTAGGTAGGTTTGGCCCCATCAACCACCTCTGAGGATGGCACTGCACCCAAAGGAGAAGCCTGTATGGCACATCCAACCTCTGATGAGGGCCCACACAGGTGGAGGTATACCAGCAATTCACCAAGTTTCTGTTCTTACAAAGCTAAGGAGCCATTCGCAGAGAGGCTGGTTCAGAACCTAAGGCCATGAACCCGTGGTCATTATGAGCGGCCTGCATTCCTCTCGCACGTGGCTGCCAAGTGAAGTGCAGCTCACGACTGGGGAAGGCAAGGCAGACTCCTGTGCAGATGCCCATAGTCTCCGAGCCCTTTTCTCTCCCACGCACCACAACCCCCTGGAGCTAGGCCAGAGTGTCTAAATGTGGTGCACACTGGCCCAACACTCTGAAACCCCAAAGCCAATCTCTCTCTCTAAAAAAGAGGTGTCAAATACCTACCTTCTGTGGGATATTTGATAGAGCTGTGGTTCCTCTGGCCCCAGTACTTGCCCATGGCTGTCTCCTCGGTAAAGACAATGCAGCTGCCCCCTCCAGGATGATGAAAAAGCCAAAGGTGTGGCCCCAGTGAAACTAAACACACTGCCATCCCAGGAATCATCCTGCATGTGAGCAAAGGCCACCACTTGCCAGTTCATTCCAGGTATCTCTGGAATAACAGTCTAGGAGGTTGGGCATCAGGCTGAGTCACTGACAAGAGGGGCCTGAACTTCTTTCATGCTTTCCAAGTATCAGCGGGATGACATAGGACAACTAGCTTGAGCAATTAGTGTTCCTCAAATAGGAGGAAACCAACAAGACCATGTTAGGTACTAAAATCGGTCCTTGAGGGCTACTGGCCTCCAACACAGCCAGATCAGCTCATGAGTATGTCACACAGAGTGCCAGGACCAAGACCTCCCTGAACAGAAAGCAGAAAGTGGTATTCTACCAATGCCACTAGGAAGCTCAGGAGTACCATGGTGAGTGGGCAGCAAGGAGTTCCACCTTTGCTCTGTCTTCTCCAAGAGCAGCCTAAAAATGAATGACACTGGGATCTGCAAGCCCCTGGAGAAGCGTATTCCAAAGTGTCCCTTTCAGCACAAGGTGCTACATAACATCTTGCCAAAACAAATCCTGAGTGCAGAGCCCCATCTCTGGAACAACCATAAGACTGGCATCACCCCTGGCACTGGGAACATGGTCTGGGTTTGACTCCCTGACCATCTCAGCAGCCCCACAAGCCAGGCTGTTATCAGCTGTGTGAACTTACACCGGATGCCGTAGATAGTGAGGGGGTCCAGCTGCTTCTTCCCATGCTTGCCCTGGCCTGACAAGTTGGACACGGCCTGCACCTCACGGTGGAACAGGTAGTCCAGCAGCGTCAGTGCCATCTTCTCGGCTGTGCGACAGTTAGTGCTGATGTGCAGCATGTCGGAGGGGATGATTGCACAGCGTACCCGCATTTCAGGGTTATTCTCATCACCCAGCCAGGTGCCATTGGGATAGTCCTCTGAAAGAGGAGAAAGGCCTCAGTTAGCAAATCTCAGAAGCATGTTCAAACAGTATAGCACCCAGCTCAAATACGAGCTCCCTGGGGCTCTTAAGACAAGCTCCCAATCTCCACCTGGTTGTCGGGAACACCAGAGCTGAGGTGTAGCCACTGGTGTTAGCCAGCAGCAGGCCCAAGCCATCCTGATTATAAAGAAATACATCAAACAAGATATGAGGCCAAATAACAGGAGCCCCTTGGGCAAACAAAATGAAAAGTAAAGTCTTAAAGGGGAGAAAGTATGCTGGTGAGGGATAAGCCAAGCATTGCCAGTCTCCAGGACCCATGGGTCCAACTCATTTGACCACACTTCAGTCGGTGTTATGTACACCTTTAGCCAGGTCCCTCTCATAACACTGTCTTAAAACATCAAGGGGAGCTGGGCACGGTGGTGCACGCCTATAAACCCAGCACTCAGGGAGGCAGAGGCAGGTGGATCTCTGTGAGTTTGAGACCAGCCTGGTCTACAAAGCAGCAAGTCCAGGACAGCCAAGGCTTCACAGAGAAACCTGTCTCAGAAATCCAACAAATAAACCACCAAGGGGTGACATGCTAGCAGGGTGGAGGATGAGCATTAGCTCTCAGCTGAAGGTTAAGGTTGAAAATAGCTGAATGTTGGAATTTAGAAGATGAATAAAAAGCAGTCTCTTTCTCGGTGACACCAATGGTTTGTAAATGGAAAGCTGGTTCTCAAGGGTAGGTTCTGTTCTAGAAGTCACTGCTCTATCCAGTGGAGCTGGGTATAGTGGCACATGCCTATAATCCCAGAACTTTTAGAGGTTTGAGGCAGGAGAATTGTGAATTCCAGACCAGCATAGGTTACATAAGGACACTCTAGCTCAACAAACAACAACAACAAAATAAATGTAAGAGGACAGATGGGGGAAAGGAAAATCATATCTTATCAAGTGAGGCCTAAGCCTGCTGCCATTATTCAGTGACACAGGGAACAAGCAGGAGGGAGAACTGCTACTATGGAGCCTTGCTGCCTCACTCAGTATATTAGCTCCCACAAGTACACAAACCTGGTGCCCTCTGACCTTGGGCAGATAACAGTAAAATCCAGGTTCTCACTGGAAACACTGAATCATGTCTCTACATAGAACAAAACACAACACCTACCCACAACCCTATCTGAAACACACCTTCTGTAAACTCAGGAGGAGTATACTTTACTAAAATAATCCAATTTTAGCATCTGAACAACACATCATTGTAGTTTGACTTTACAGTTCAAACAAACAAACATGCTTTCTATTCCAGTCATATCAACCTTCAACGACATCATCACTTTTGAAAACTGTTAAAGATGATTTTCTGTTCTTCTTTAAAGTAGGGAATACAAGCAACTGCTCTAACAGTCTGTCTTAAGTTCCAGAAAAACACAGAGAACACCCCTAGGTGGGCATGGCCACTTCCTGTGACATCCGCCAAGCACCAGTGCAGAGCCTTGGGTCTGTGTTTCTGCCTCCCTCAGAAAGGAAAGCAGACATTAAGCCCAAGCAGCAGGTGTCCTAATCCTCTATTGTCTCCAGGGCCTTGGGGGGGGGGGGGTGTTAAGTCTGTGCCTAGGATGAGTTTGCGGTGGAGCATAAAAGACACTAGCTGTACAACAACTGCCACTCAGCAACTCCTCAAACAGTGTGGGCAGCAGAGATGCCTCAATATGAATCATCCCCTCCCCGTGGCCCCCAAAAGCAACAGCCACAACAAACCTCACCTCTGTCATTTCTATCACACCCAAGGACCAAAGCATCAACTACATGGAACTAGAAAACGTCCCTGATAGAGGCTCAGATGAAAGAGCAAGGGAATAGTTCTCACTGCATGCCTGGCTGGACATGCTGGGCTCTGTGACAGTCCTGCCTCCCAAATGCATCTAGTCGCTAGTCAAGAGCACTAGTCACACGTGTGGGTTTCCTAAGCCATTCCTGGACTCCGCTGAAGTCCTGGAGGCCAATGACATGTGGCATTCTCCAGTAGAAGGTAATAAATGACCAGAGAAGGTATGATCCACAGAGGCTGCAGGGCTACTCAACTACTACAAGTCAAATTAGCTATCTGGGGTCAGCGTCAGCTTCTTTCCGGCAACTTTTTAGACAACAGGCTTGTAGTCATGAACTAGTATTAAGTATATTTTCCATCCATATAAAAACTGAATTCCCATCTGGCATTTGTAAAGCAAACCCAGTTTATCAACATTAAGACACATGCTTCGTGAGATACTAGCAGTTCCAAAAAGGAAAATGACCATAATGAAGCCCCTGGAACTTACCCGACAGGAAACAAGAGTCAGCATCCACCGCCTTCCAGGCGACACTGCCTCACAAAGCCCAGAATGTTTTCAGACCCAGCCAAGGGCTGGCCACATTTGTTTAACCCAGTTCTTCCAGAATGTGGAAAAGAAGAGCCTCTGCGTAGTCAGCAAACACCTTATTCTTGTGCATTTATGAATATCTCTCCTGAAAAGTATCTTGAGTCATCCAGGGGTCAAGGAGCGCCCACGGAATATGGAGGCTTATCTGTGCCTGCACATCCGTTCTTGATACCTGCAGCTAAACTTCGAGATGCTGTGACATAAGCCCCATCCTCATGTGGACAGCTAGGTATCTAACCAATATTCCATATGGGAAAGGGGAGCAGAAAGGCTGGAGGGTTGTATGCGTCCTGAACCAAGGGAATGCCACATGCCAGGGAACAACTATGAGAGCTACTTCTATGGCATGGGTGTGGAGAATTTTAGAAATTCATTCCATGAACTACAAAACTTTAAATTTCAATTTAGAAGTGGCATACTCTACCATTTTCTTTAAGAAGGTTTTGGTATGTATGTAGGATCTTTCTTTCTTTCTTTCTTTCTTTCTTTCTTTCTTTCTTTCTTTCTTTCGTAAGCTATTTTAAATCAACAATTCTATTATGTAGCTGTGGTTTCGACCCAGTAATGCACAAATATTTCTTAGCATAAGAAAACCAACTACAACCAAGAAGGACTGTTACCTTCTACCATGTGGCCACCCCACAAACAAGATCCATGCATCTGCCATCAGTTCATCTCTCTCTATGGCTGGGCATCTCAGGGGTTGGTCACAATAAAGCAAAACAAAGCAAAAATTAAGTTGAAAGCCACTTGGAGCCTTCCCCGGTTGCTACCAGCTTCACAGTACAGGGACTCAAAAGGCCTCTGTCACAGGAGGTTGTCAGTAAGTCCTGACTGGTCAGCAGAATGTGCCATCAACTATGTTTGCAGAAACTATGGGGTACAGAGGGAGCACCCTGAACCAGTGATGACTGAAACACAGTACTTCCTCATTGTAATTAAGTACTTAGCATTTTACATAGAGGATTTGCCTGTCCAGTAGGAATTACCAAATGCCCACTGTGAGAATGGAAACCCAACTAAATCCTTTAATTAACAGATCCTGCTTTGACGCACTTAGCTAGTTTGTATCTGAAACTCTGCCAGCTTGGCCTGTGGCCTGTCCCTCATATTCTCAGTGTTCAAGAATGGGGTGCAGGAGGACCTGACCACCCACAGAAGATATGGGCAAAAACTAGGTTTAACAAATACTTCCCAACAACTGGGAAACACATTCTATCTCACCCAAACTAAGCTTTCATCACTAACAAACTAAATAAAATTAACTAGAATAAAATGAAATGGCACAGGCCTGTCATCCCAGCTACTTCAGAGGTTAAGGCAATAAGAATGAAATTACAAGGCCTTCCTGAGCTAAAGAACATGTTCAGGGTCAGCTTAGTGAGATATTGTCTCACAATAAAGAGGGCTGGGACGTAGCTCAGTGGTAGAGTGCTTGCCAAGCATACACAGGCGCTAGGCCCAATCCCCAGCACCCAAAACAGAAACCAGGAAATGGTACCCTGGTTACTATAACCAACTGACTTCAAATTTTACATGTGAAATTCTTAAGCAATAACCACTTCAAAGTGTGGTACTCCAGAGCTCAGACATACACTCTAATAAGACAAGAACCATCCGGTCTACTTGCAACTCTTGGTTCTTAGCAAGGGCCAAAAGGACTAAATCCCACAGACTTTCTCTCCATAGCACCCTCATATCAATAATGCTTCTGTAACATGAGCCAGATGACCTGACACTCACTGCTAAGTAGCTATCCTGCAACTAAGTGGCAAGACTGTGGCTGTGACTGTGGCCCACAGGCGAGTGGCCAGTGCTGCCAGGGCCCGTGCGCGATGAATGCATCTGAAGGGAGGGCTGTCTGGCCTGGCAGACCTCTTAACACTTCCATATGCGGCAGCCACTTAGGATGACACCATCTGCTTCCACACACTCTTTACAAAACCATGGCGCAGCAAGATAGTTCACACTGCTGATAAGACACCGTGACCGACCTTTCCCAAAGAAGGAGAAAGCCAGATGGCTCCAAACTCTGACCTCTTCTTTAAAAGTAAAACCATGAGATGGGAAGTGTCCAGTCCTGGTGCTGCCCACCAGCATGATGATGGTGGACACATGCAGCGTTTAGTGTGGCTGTGACAATGCCCACAACCTCTACTAACAAGTGTCTTACTCAGGGACAGAGCTTATGTTTAGAGCCTGAACTCAGACATAAGTCCCTGTTCTTCCTCAGGACACTAACAACAAAGCAAGTGCCAAGCATGACTCCTTTTCCTGAGTTCATTTCAACATGAAATGTTCACTTCCCCAAACGAAATGTATGTCATATTCATCACATCACAGAGTCGGATTCAAAAGAAAAAAAAATTTTTTCTTTTTTTTTTTGTTTTGTTTTGGGTTTTGTTTTTGTTTTTGTTTTTCAATATGGGGTTTCTCTGTGTAGCCTTGGCTGTCCTGGACTCGCTTTGTAGACCAAACTGGCCTCAAAATCACAGCAATCTGCCTAGCTCTGCTTCCCTCAGTGCTAGGATCGAAGATTTGTGCCACCATGACCAGCTGAGAAATTCTATTCTCGTAAGAATCCCTGACTTCCTAAATTATCAAGACTCTGTTCCTTAGCAGTCTATACCGAGCCTAAGCAGCTGGCCAGGTAACACCAGTGCTTGCACAGCTCCCACAAGAAACAAAAGATAAGTCAGGCTCCTTGGCTGTTACAAGTGTGAGTCTTATGCAACTTCCTTGAAGGAGGAATGATTGGCACCTGTCTTCTCAGTATAAAAACAGCCAGCTGTCCTGGCCTTGAGTTCACATGGATTCCAAAACTCACACACAAATGTTCACACATCACAAAGTACAACAGCCAAAAGCAGAAATAATTCGAATGCCTGTCAGCCTGCTATGTAACACGAAGGCAAGCCTGGAGCCTGTAATTCCTGTTATACAAACGGAGGGCCAGAGCATGCAGAACACAGTCTTTGTCATATGTGGGAAGAGCCAGGGGATTGCAAATAGAGTCCCTGCCACACAAGGGAGAAGCACAAACAATACAGTCCCTATGTGTAAAAAAAGAGGACGAGAGCAAAGGGAAAATGGCCCCTGTCCCTGCGATGAAATGACAGGAGCCATGATGGCCTACAACCTGGATTTAAGCACATGCAGGGCTCATAGGAACTCCCATTCAAACAAGAAGATCAGCAGCTGAGAGCTGGGTAGAGGGTGAGGAGTGACTGCTAACTGGACTGGGGTTTCTTTGAGGGGTTAGTAAATTAAAAAAAGTTCCTAGATTCAGCTAAAGATGACACTGTATAAACACGTGGCTACACTAAACCAGCTTCTGTCACTGTGACAGAAACAGTTTCTAAGGAGGAAAACTTTCAGAGGAATCAGTCCACGGTCACTGGGCCTGTGGTAGTCAGTCATCATGGTAGAAGCTGGAGGCAGGAGAGGCTGCTCATCCCATTAAAGCTGGAACACAAAAGGAAAGGCTACATGGGGCCAGGACATGCCCTCAATGGGCCATTCCTCCCCAAGCCGCCCACCCCCCAAAAGTTCTACCTGTGAACAATCTGAGCCATGAGTGGGGTCAAGCTCTCAGCACACAAGCTTTTGGGAACAGTCACAATCTAACTAAATCTAAACTTTAGCAACTGCTAGAATATGTGCTATAAAATGAGCAACTGTGATCGCAGAAAATGGTGCCCTAGTAAGGGAGTACTGCAATTTTGAAAGATATTGTTTCTAATATTTCAGATACAATAACACATATACGAGCAAAATCTTCCGTAAGTAGGAAAAAAATGTGCTTATAGGAAAAACCAGTAATTTAGATATGGAAGCAAGAGCCTCACAAGGTCTCAGAGGTAAACACAGCTAAGTCTGCTGGAGTTCTTTCCTTTCTTGCCACATTAGTCACATAGTTAGAAGCAAGCGGACACTTCAAACTGTTCAAGGAAGAAGAGCCTGCCTTACCATGAGGACCCCAAGAAATTATGGGGAGGAGTCTGAGGAAGGCAGACTCCAGCACTGGCTCTCCTAGCTCCTTGCAGATCCCCAGCGCAAGAGGAAGCCCAGACCAAGGAGACTGTACTGTCTACACCTGGCAATAGTCTCTGGAAACCTGCAGAGAAACGCTGACAGTGAACAGCTACTGATGTGCGATCATGTCATGAAAGCTATTCTCCTCAGGAAGAAGGTCACCCAAGAAGGCAGCACCATACATGACATTGAAACCACTCTGAAAACCGCAGCTGCCAGGGAAGGATTTCTGTGCCAGCCGGGAAAAATGAGCATAAAGTCAGCAATACGAAAAAGCCACAGGTGCTGGGAGAAAAGCATAAATGCTGGGAGAAAGGGACAGGTGTTGTCAGCCACAGTGGGATTCTCAGTTCCTTAAACTTTCTTCATTGTTCTGTATCACTCTCCTTATCAACAATAAGCTACATGCTCTTCAAAAAAAAAAAAAGTACAAAGGCACAACTATTGGCAGCCCTGGGAACGCACCTTCAGAGTTCAGGGTGATGAGTGTGACGTTGCTTCCAATGTTCTGGCTTCCTGGCTGGCCGCAGTTAGACACAGAGTCACTGGCCTCTGACCCACTCTCCCCATCTTCATTGTGGCTGTCATCTTGACCTGGCACCTTCACCACGATGGTGTTCTGTCGACGCCCAGGAACAGCACTGGTGGGAAACAAACACAGCAGCCCAGGCTGTGAGAGGGACATGAGTGGCACACTGAGACTAGCCCTGACTCACACTGCTGTGTGGACTTATCCCAATGCCTAGCTGAGCATGGACCAATGCACAAGGTGGGTCCCCCAACATGCGGTGTGTCCCCACACGCACCCTCCATGGAGATGAGCAACAACATAACACAGAAACAGTCTGAGGCCGAGAAGACACATAATATAAGGCAACTGCATAAAAATATGAACAGCAAAAGAATAAATAAAGCATAACTCACTGAGACTCAGCCTAGAATCCTGCTTTCAGATCTTAGAGGTCATCCTAACAAGGCTGACTGCACAATGGTCATCGTGTGTCAGAAAGCCCCCATCCATCCATCATCCATGTTGTCAGACACCCAAGATGACTCAGCCTCCAAAACACCTCCACACTCTCTGATTCCCAGACAAATTCTAGGAGCAACTCCCAAGGCCATCAAGAATGCCAGGAGTCCCATGGGAGCCATTCTTGGTGCAAGGCCCTGAAGTGCAGCAGCAGCCAAACAGCCAGCAGCAGAAAGTGCTCAGAAAAGATCCATGAGTGATCTGTCTTCTGAATGACCCTGTCAACATTTTGGACTGTGACCTACCTACCACACATCACAGACGAAGCGAAGCTCTCGTTCCCCTCAGCAAAGTCAAAGGGGCCTTAAAGCTCTGGTCATCCCCAGAGGCAGAGCTACACCAGGGCCTTCCTGAACCCGACCCCACAGAACTACCCACAGTGAACTGGCTCCTCAACCCTCCACACCCAGGACCTTGGTGCAGGCCCTGGAAACTCATCCTCTCCCCAGCAGCATGGCTGGCCTCCAGCACCCCACACAGCATGCCCCTGACCTCCTATGTCCTAGAGAATTGGACCGGGATAAGAAGCCAGAACCAAACTGGAAGGAGCCACACCCCTCAGAAGAAAAAAAGCAAGACAGGACTGTGTAACACTGCTCATCAAAAGGTGAAAAGGCTTTCCTGAGGCCCAGGGCTGGAGCCAATGGCAGAGCCCCCACAGGACACAGCCCCTGCGCACTTTCAGCTCTGACTGAAGTTCTATTGAGCACATCTCAAAACAAGGGTTAAGAGAAAAAGTCACAAACACAACACATCTACATCACTCACCAAACTCAGAGGAAGGCCAACTACAGGGACAGACAGGTGGGAGTGGCCAGCTGACCACACGCAATACACGCTAGCATCTTCACACACCAGCTCCAGCCCAGAGGTCCTCACGGTGCCCACCCCTTGTGCCGTCTCACCCCACCCTTGATAAGCAACGGGCTGTCCCTTCCTGACCTAAAAGTACAGTCGTCACTAACAGAAGCAACCCTGCGACTACAGACATGGACATGAGCTTGGACTGAACCCTGGCTCACTTATCCTCATGATAGTGGCAGGGGGAGGTAGGATGGTGGTAGCTACTGACTTGCTAATGATATTTTCCAGGGAATCCGGTGCCCTGTTGCTCAATGGGTCTTCCATCTTGGCTACAATGGCGTTCTGCCGATCATTGTTGAGTATTACTGTAGTCTGGGGGACGACGCTATGAAACAAAAGAATCACAAGAAAAAGAAGACCTTAAAACAACAACATTCATTGTCAGAGCACATCAATCATTCAACACGGTGAGCTCCTGAAGCCGGCACACCAGAGGTGGGTTGTCCAGTCAGGGACAGCTAAACTCGAGATGGGACTCTTCAGATTCTTGCTGGTTGGTATTCTTGGTTGACACAAACACACAATGTGGGCAGGCTGGGCTGTGGACATTTAACAGAGTGGGCAGGACAAGGCTGAGACACCCTCCTGTTCTATACATTGGCAAGCCATCTCAGCAACACGTTTACATGAGAACCAGCTTCCTTTTCTTGTTTCTCCTTGTGTATATGTGGGGTGTGTGTGTGTGTGTGTGTGTGTGTGTGGGCATAACATGCATGTGAGTTGTAGGCAGAGGCCAGAGCAGCAGACATGAGCAATCTTCCTCCACTGCTCTCTGACTTACTCTTTTCAGACAGCGGCTCTCACTGACAGTAAGCTAGTTCACTCAGCTAGGCTGGTAGTCAGCAAGCTCTGGCCACAAGCAGGACCCTGCCATTTGGTGCTGGGTTACAAGATAAGTGCAGCAGTGCCTGGCTCTTCACATGGGTGTTAGTACTTAAACTCAGATCTTCACGGCTGCAGAGATGCTCTTGCCCACTGAACCAGCTGCCCAGCCTCTCTTTCAACCACATCCCTCCCAAACTATGAGATGGTCTCACAGCTGCCCTCTTCAGTATCATTCCACATCTGCCTCGAGAGGGGGGCAGTCAACCCATGGGCAGCAAAGGGAAACAGGTACACAAGCCACCCGCAGCCCTCTGCAGAGTGCAGGACCAAAATAATAGGCCTTGAGGCTTGGCTTTGAGGAAAAGTTATAGAAACAATGGGCCATGCCTAAGAACCACAAGCTCAGCAACAGTCTGGAGGCAGCACTAGGGTATAAACGAGCAGGACCAGCAGCTGCCGCCTTCACACTATTGTGACCATGTCAACTTCACTGCACAGAGTTGCTAAAGTGTGTCCTGCTCTGAAGAACCAGGACTGAAAAGAACTGCCACTTGATGCAGCCAGTTACGTCACTCAAAAGCCCAGTGTCCTTGTCCAGAAGAAAGGTGCTTCATACACTCGGAAAGCAGCACCTTCCATGGTCACTGGCATCTCCACAGCGTTTGACTCATGCCAACAGGCACAGCAGTCACAGCACATCATGTCCAACACACGTGCGCGGAACCACAGCTCACTGCCCAGAATATAAGTACCTGCATGCCATTCAATTTTGTTTCTCAGTAATTCTACTTTTTCTCTGATGACACCTAAAGTTGCCCACCAAACCAAGATGAAGTGTCCACAGTGATCCAACCTAACCCAAGAGACCCCTGCCTGCTGCTGATTCGTGCCCGGCACTCACACTCGGCACACACAGATCAGGAGACAGAAATGGCTCATACAGCCTGGGATCTATACAATCAGATCAGCCACAACCATACCAAATATTTGATTTTTCAAAAATGAAGGAACTTCCATATCACATTAAGAGGAAGCACCTGGACCGACAAACTGGCTCCCCAGGAGAGCACTTGCCCAGCATGCTCAGGGCTATGGGTTCTCCTCTTAGCCTAGCACTGAAAAACAAAAAGAATGCTTTACCTAAGGGTTAACACAGAAAACACCCAATACTATGAAGTGGCAAAAATGCTGGAGAGTAACACATATACACACAAATGCTTCCAGAAACATTTGTCACCGACCAGGATGGGGACTCAGGAAGGCATTTCCATGCTCCTGAGTAACTAGACTTTATGAACACAGGCATATGACTACAGACCACGTGCTTCCTTCTCTCCTACAACCTTCTGGTGTACCTAGATGAAGCTACCATCCCAGTGTCTCAGCCAAACACAAAACTGGACGCTGCTAGAGGTGGGGGTCTCACAGATAGGATTAAAAGTTCTCATCAGTTCACTGTGATCTGTCAGGGAGGTGATAGGGTGGGGGTGGGGGTAGAGGCTGACCTCTCCAGGACCCTTTCAGAGGGAGGTTTAGGGAGCCTGAGACAGCCCCATTCTATACCTTCACATGCCATCCCCAGGTTTCACACTGGCTCAGCAGCTCCACACCTGAACCAGCTCCTAAGCTAAACCATATAGAATCTGACACACACACATCTACACCAAACAGCCATGACCACACAGAAGCCACACACACACACACACACACACACACACACACACACACACACACACACACACACACACTCACTCACTCACTCACACTGCGAAGAGATGGCTCTGGCTCCTCTTGCAGAGAACCCAGGTTCAGTTTCCAGCACCTACAAGGGTAATAATCACCTGTGACAATTCTTGAGAGTTTGGTGCCCTCTTCTGGGCTCCATGGGTACTACACGCTCACGCACACTTAAAACATGCAGGCCAACACTCATAGACAAAACTAAATCTTTTCATGAAACGGAAAGAAATTTCTGAAAAAAAGGAAATGATATGATCCATAGACTGTTGGACATCCCCTTCAGAGAGCAGATGTAGTCTTTGAGACAGCACCTTGCTGTGTATCCAAGGCTGGCCTCAAACTTACAACTCTCCAGCCTCCACCTCCCAAGTGCTGGAATTACAGGCAAGTACAGTCACACCTAGCCTGATTGTTCAATTCTCAAGTGATGTTAATTTGTGGCCAAGGTTATACAAGCTGAATATTCTCACCATCATATAACATTATTCTATTCGGAAGTAAAACATGCTCTATACAGTGGCAAAGCAGCAGCCATGGACAGGTGTGAACAGGCCCTTTCATCTACTCTGGTCAGAGGAGTGTCAAGAATCAATGTCTATCAATCAGTGTCTAGCAGGATAGAAGGATGACAAGTACTGGCTGCAAAGGCTTCAAGAGGAGAGAGAGAGACAGAGAGAGAGAGAGAGAGAGAACTGAGTATGAATGAGATGGGAGCACTGCAGTATCTTCTAAAGAGGCTGCAGCCTATCATACAGATAGAGCACCTCAGTGCCTCTACCAAAGATAGCAACTCAGAAAGAACTCATCTGCCTGAGACCACAGAGCGAGCCAAGCACAAGTTAAATATGAACCCAACATTCTAAACAGCAACTTTCTAGGAAAAAAAAAAAGGCTGCGCTTATACTACTTCTCACCTACCAGAACCTTCTAGGGAAGCCAGAGGCCCCTTAAGGGCCTTATTTTTACAATTGCCCTGCGTAATTCACATGAGATGGCTAGCTTTAAAGAAAAGAAAACTATACAACAACCCCAAGTTACACACCTCCAGAGGTGCAGCTCTGTTGGACAGCCTCCTTTCACACCTGTTCCTTCCCCTGTTACAGTGTCTTCTTAGCACCTCCAATTTTTGGTGGTGTCCCCTGAACAGGGGCTTTCTGTCTACTTTGTTCAATAATGCACTGCCAGCACCCCAAGACAACCACAATTGAGGTCTGCTCATTTCAAGCCCACATGAATTCAAGACTGGATTCATCTTAAGCTAAAGTGTCTTGGGGTTCTGGGTTCTCCATGCTGCTGGCTAACACTCCGTGAAAGACAGGCAGATGAGCATCAGAGCCAGCATGCAACACTAAGCATACAACAACAAGCAGAGGATGTCTAGACTTGCCGCACTCACCAGTCAGAAGTCAACTTTAAGCAAAGATGAAAGATTTGAAATTTAGTGGATTTTCTGGGGTGTGGCCAGCATGCCATTGTGCACTTGGTAAACAACTAGTTAATTTATGACTTTTTACAGCTCAGGGCCACTGAGGCTCTTAGACACTGAGCCCTGGCCATGAATCACTCTAGTCACAGCCTTCCTCTTTATCCCCATCTTCTGACGGAGACACTGATATCAGAAAGTCTCCCACTAAGGCAATTACAATGGCTCATGTCTGTGACCCCAGACTGGGAAGGCAGAAAGACTGCTGTGATTTCAAGGCCTCCTGAATGACAAATATTGATCCAGATGGCTGCACTGGCAAATTTTTATTTTTAATACTAATACACTAATGCACGGTACTGTATGCCATGAGAATAAAGAGTCTGTTGGAAAGATCTTCCTGAAGATGAATCAGAACTCACCCTGTGAAGGCCCTTCAGAAAATAGGATCATAATGAAGTAAACACAAGGATAAAACACAGGGAAAAGAGCTCACAGCAGAGGGAGTAAAGGCAAAAAAAATCCAAGCAGAGGAGGAAAATCCAGTCAACAGGGTCCTGCTAACACAGGACAGGTTGGCCTCCAATTCACAGCAGCTTCTAGCCTCAGCCTCCTCAATGCTGAGATTGAAAGTGTGCCAGGCTCATTTCTTTTCAAATCCTAAAGAAAAGCTACTAAAATAAATGGACTTACGGGCTGGAGATACGCCACAAAGGTAGAATGCCTACCTGGTATATGCCAGATTCCATGCCGGTGTCGGGAGGGAATTTAGAAATGAGCTGACAACTAGAAACGGAAACGATTCATAGGAAGGGGCGGGTCGTGGCTTTTCCAACACAAGATTAGTTCCCAGCACCGAGAGCAAAGGGCTCCCAACTGCCTGTACCTCCAGCTCCAGAGCAGTCAGCACCCTCACACTCACGCATGCACAGACCACACATGTACCTGTAAGTAATTCTGTTTAGTATCCGTGGGAGCTGGGGATGCAGCTCAGTCATCACAGAGCCTGGCAAGCACGTACACAGTCCTGGGTATGAGCCCAGCACCTCATGAACAAGGCATGATACATGTAATCACAGTACTCACGAGGCGGAGACAGGAGGTAGTCAGGAGGCCAGTCTAGCATACATATGACCATGTCTCAAAAAGGGGTGGAATCCATATATAATTATAAAGTACTTAGAAATAACAAGTTGTGTACAAGAGCTGTGCTGGGAGAAAGTAAAGACCTGACACATATATGAAGAGATTCAACCTTGGGTAGACGTGATGACAGCTTTTCCCAGAGCAACCTGGAGTCAGCACACTTCCCTCCAAAACGCATGAGTTCTTGGGGTGCTAAAGAGCTGTCAGAGCACTCACAGTCTAGGAGGCCAGTTCACATTGCTGCGCTGGCTTCATGTCCAAGCCAGCAGGGTTTACTAAGGAATCCCAAGCTTCGTGCACGAACTGTGTGCCACCTCCTTTGGTTGATACTCAGTCCTGACGTGTACACAGGGATGAGTATGGCTGTGCAAGGCAGCACAGGCCAGGCAGGAAGATCAAGCATGACATTAAACAGAAGCATCCAGAATTCAAAATTCAGATAAGAAGTAAACAAGGCCAGTACTGCCGAGAGACCTGGCACTCTACAGTCAAACAGCCTTATTCTGAGCCTACAGAGTAGAAGCTTCTAACTGGGAATGCCAACGGCCCCCAAGAGGACGCATGAAACACAGCTTCCCGCAGCGCTCACTGGAGAAGGGATATTCATTAGGAGACGAGGTAAGCTAGGAACCAGATCAGTTTCCTTTAACACAGAAACAAAAGATCACTAGGAACTAGGAGTTGGTGGCCATATTGCTGGATGAAGTTTAAATCATTCTTCGTCAATCCTTCAAGTCTCTAAAGTCGGTTCAGAGAAAGGGAAAGAAAAGAATTTCCTAATTTTGCACCACTGCCCTGAAGGAAGCTTTAAATCATATCTTTTTAAATTTTGAAAACCAGTATTATACAAAAGCCTCCCCCCGTGTATGTGTGTGTGTGTGTATATGTTTTAGTTTTGCTTTTAAGACACAATCTCATGTAGTGCAGGCTGGAACAAAGCTTTTGACCACAGGATCATCCTGTAGTCAAGGACGATCTTGAACTTCTGATCCTCCAGTTTCTACCTCCTGAATGTAAGGATGATAAGCATGAGGGTTTACGCAATGCTGGCAGCAGCCAAATCCAAGGTTTTACCCTCTGAATCATCTTTCCAGTCCTAATTTTTTTTTTAAACCTTTAAAAGAAAAAAAATCAGCTGAGCAGTGGTGGCACATGCCTTTAATACCAGCACTTGAGAGGCAGAGGCAGGCAGATATCTAAGTTCGAAGCCAGCCTGGTCTACAGAGCGAATTCCAGGACTACACAGAGGTACCCTGTCGTGGAGAGAGAGAGAGAAAGAGAGGGAGTCTACCGCTTTTAAAAAGAAGAAACAACCTTCGTCCTAGATAACAGTCTTCGTTAAAAATAAACAGAAATACATGCCAGGTTCTAAAAGTTGTTGAGTTATCAAGCAATATGGTTCATAAGACAACCATGGAGGCAACGCCACCCTGCAGCTCCGTCTGGGCGCTGCCTGCTTCCCTCCTGGACTGCATCTGCACTTCACTGTTAACACTCCTTGCTTTGTCTTCAGCCTGGGTCTAGCTGCAGAGAAGAGCAGGAAGGCAACTTGTTTGCCATTTGTCCAACAATACCTCTGCTGGCACTTGAGGCATTCTGATTAGGTAGCACAGTATTAGCATTTGGAACGTTTGAAGCCCAGCTTTAAAGGGTGGCTCACGAAATCACAGGCTTCCACAACAATGCAGATGCTTCAACACCTACCGCTTCTCCTACAACTATGTGAAGTCAAACTCACAGCACACCTGCAGGACAGGCACAAGCCAGAAGCAACAGACTTAAAGCCCATTCCCATCTCTGGAAGCTGAATGCCACTGCTGGTTGAAACCCCATCCCTGTAACCTCACAAACATTTTTATCATGATTAAGCTTTGGCATCAAAGAAAACAGGCTTTCTTTTCTTTTTTTCTTGAATTTACTCATTCAGGTGCAGAATCTGAAAATCTGGACCCCATGCCAGCTGAGGTTGGCAGGGTTCCACGGCCTTCTGTCTGCCAAGGAGCACAATTAGAAGAGCACCCCTTGGAGCCCACAGCAGCCTCAGCCTTGTCCAGCCAGGTGTCAAATGACCAGGGGGCATAGATTTCCAGAGCAGAGAGAGGGCCTTGTACCACCTCCTCCTAGATCTGGACCTCTGCAGCCTCTCCAAATGGCAGGCAGTATCCTTGTGGACCTGGCTCCATGTGCTCTCTGGAGGCCTCCTTAGGCTGAAAGACTCCAATGACAGCACATAGATTGTTTCTCAGGGTGTATGATCTGGACAGAGACCATTCAGCTCACAATCTCCTCTTAAGCATCAGAGGTGCCAGGTCAGTAAAGCAGAGCACCTCACTATCCAGCATGGTGATGCTTTTGAGACAGTTCTAGAAGCCGGTCTACACTCCACTGCCCAGGTTCATTTCTTCTCTGCATCTGTACATCAGTGACTTCACCCATTCTTCACTGAAACTCAGGGATTCACTACATCCTCCAGGCTGCTCTCGTTTCCTGTTAACAGCCTTCTAGAGAATGTGGTCCCTGCCACCACCACACCCACGTAGTAAAGTGTCCCAGCTCTCTACCTTTCTAATGAGGAAAGAGGGACTTGGAAATGTCTGGGACCTGGGTATGTTGCTCCCAGACAGACAGACAAAATTCCAAAGCATGTGCCCTTAAGATGAGGCCATGAAAAACCCACCCTCTTCCACTCCTTTTTCTCCCCTAGCCTGGTAGAAGTAGAACAGAGAATAAGATGTTGTCAACATTTTCCCAGCTCCTAAAGACAGCCTGTTCAGAAGTGACAAAGGACTGAGGTGTTACCCCAGACTAGGCAGTATCTTATGAGGAACAAAGATCGCTGCTCTTTTCCGTGCAGGCCCAGAAGCTCTGGAGTCAGTGTGACAGACAGGGCTACCATGGAAGATGCCACTAGGGTCTCAGTGTGACCAAGGAGGCTAAGGTGTCCTTCAGTGCCTGAAATAACTTCAGTAACACAAAATCCCCCCCCACATACACAAATGCCCCAGATTCTGAGCATTCACATGAGGACCCTGTGCCTGACTCTGAACCCAGTCCCGGGTGGAATTCACACCCAAGACATCCTTGCACAGTTTCTATGTAACCTGGACTTTCTAGGAACTCAACTACTGTGTCAGTCTAGAAAGAACAACACTTTGCTTCATTGGAAATGACACAAGGAACTCACCACTCTGAAATACCCCACTGCCAGCCGGTGGTGTCTACAACCGCGGCCTTGAGGCACACCTCTGTCCTCCACTGCACGCCCCAGCTCTACCACGCGCTGCTGTCCTTTCGCACCTCCCGAGGAGCAGGACTCTCCATTAACTATTAAAGCTGTATCTCCAACATTATGTTTGGAGAGAAAGGAGCATTTCAAAAACAACTGTCTTTTAAGAACCGAATAGAGAGGCTGCAGACATTGTGTGGGCAAGCGTCTGTGCAGAGACATGAGATGAGCTGTGCAGCCCATTTCAGTCATAAGAACAACCTGAATCTTCTGAGAAGCTAGACACCCAAGTTTCTCATCAGAGGGAGGTCTGAGTGAAGCTGGGGTGCTCTTGAGAGCTACAGGAGGCACTGAATGACTCCACCTAACGGCCTCATCAGGAACTGTAATAGAAAGAGTACAAGTAGTCACTAGTACTCTTGAGCACCCCAAAACTGTCCAAAGTAACCCCTACTCTCCCTTCCCAAACATCCCTTAAACTCCACACGGCACATACTGCTGCTTTAGTTACCAGCACTCATGGGCAGGGTGGCACCCAGGAACCATCCACACTGCAGCAAAGCCACTAATATCCCTATAGGCTTGCTGTGGCTGGCATTTCACTTCTACTGTTCTGCTCTTCCCAAACCCAATAGGCAAGAGGCTACAGGCCCTGGGCACAAAGATAACACTGTGCTCGCTACTGTAAGCAGACTTCCTCCTTGACACTGAAGGAAAGAATAAAAACTGCAGGAGCACTGGGTGGGTGCTGCCTCATGCCACACTGCCTGTGGACCCAGGCATGGAAAGACACCTTCTGAGGCACCTTTCCATCCCACTGAGCCAGGCATGCAAACTTCCATGCCAGAGGAGTACACACCATGCAGAGCTCTCTAGGAGGCTGCAAACCTTCTATTTAGAAATTAGGCACAATGCAAGTCTAAGATTAAGTGGAAAGTCTGCTAGGATCAAGTAAAAATTATAAATACCACCCCTGAAGAAAACATAGGCAACGCCCAGCCAGAGATAGAAAAAGAAAAGAAGCAACATACATGGGCCAAGTTCATAGCCAGGTACAAGGAAAGATGAGTTGGACTGCTTAAGCCAAGAAAGTTGGAGCGACTCAGGCTGTTCCAGCACAGAGCCTGTGTTTGGTTTCGGTCTAAGTGAAACCAGCACCATGGAACCACCAAAGCAGATATCCAGGGCTAGGGCAGATCAGTAACAGTGGCGCCTGGGCTGGCACAGGAGCACTTTCCCAGCGTGGCCTGCAGAGCCTTGGCTCTTCTGTACTTACCATCGCACTTTGTTACAGGTCTGAGTGGCGCCAAGTGGGGAACCAGCCACCATGGGGACCTGGATAGGACTGTGCTGTTTGTTGGTGACCAGGTCTAGCTTCTCTTCCAGAGATTTGCAAGTAGCCTCGAGAGCTTGCAGCTTGGCCTCAATGCTATCCAACCGCAAACATATCGTCTGGTTAATAGAGTACAGGAAAGACTGGAAGTGAAAACAGAAAAGCTTCAGAGAGGGTGTCCTCCATGTGAGGAGCAAGTCTACAAGCCCTAAACTCCACCCACGGCTCCTAACTCCACCCAGTCTATTTCAGCTGAATGAGCCCTGGGCCATGCCAAGGTATTCAATAAGGAGCCCTGGGCAGTGCCTAGGTATTCAGTGAAGAGCCCAGCCCTCTGCAATCTCACCTACACTAAGGCCATGGAGTAATAAGCTTGTCATTGTGTTCATCAATAGATTCACACATTAAAACTACAAAACCTTTCTAATGCTGACAGGTTATACCTATCATCCAAATAGTCTGAAAACAAAACAAAACAAAACAAAAAAAAAAAAAAAAAATGATGGCCGGACACAAGTATACCCCACCGAAATCTGTCAAAGACCTCTTCCTTCCAGGGACCTTCTAAATGGCAAGTATGCCACCTAGTGGCCTACAAAAGGAGCAGCTTCCAACTGTCTAGTTGGAAGTCAGCAGCCAGCCATGTGCTCAATAAACTCAAGAACACACAGACCAGAGGGAATGGCTTTGCTCCCTCAACTGCCAGTCCTATCAGGAGCCACCAGACGCCTGACACACAGGGACTCTACTGTGAAAAGAGACCTCTAAGCCAGCCAGGCCTCAAGGTGCTGCTTAACAACAGGAAACGTAGGCCAGAAACATCTAAAGAAAACAGTCAAGAAGGATTCGAGTGGAAGAGAAACACAGCCTCAGGAACACTCAGAAGAAAGGTGCAAGCCTACGCGAGTAGAGATGGCAGCTCAGGCCAACCCTGAACCTCAGAGCACAGCCAGCCGGAACGGCCTGGCCCTTTGTTCCTGGTAAAAGTTAGTGGGGGCCGGTCTGCTCTCATTTAAAAGAGAATCACAGAATAGTATCAGAATCACAATAGCCACAGAGGCATGTAGCATAGCACCAACACATGAGTGCACAGGGTCAGAGCATTCTGACCAGTCAAAGCTGGCTCTAAAGAACTCTGAGCTTGCTTTATTTCCCTGCTATGAATAGCAGTTAGGAGCAGCCGAAGGACAGTCCCTCACATCTACCTCCACTCAGCACATCGTCTGCAAGACCCAGCACTGGTAAGAGAAAATTGTTTTCTTCAGATGTTACTGGCCACATTCCTCCCTTTCCTGTCCTTGACAGCACTCTGAGCCTGGTTTAGAGGTCTCCTGTCACAGGAAGACACTAGCAAGAAGGTCAAAAAAAAGAACTGACCATCCCCTGCCAAACACTCTGCACAGAAGCAAGCAGCAAGGCTGTGTGTATAAGGAAACGAGCAGCAACGCTGGACTTGTCTCCAAGTGTCCTGGCCATTTGGTCATAAATGGAGGCACTGTCAACAGTGCAGGCAGAGAGACACATCATGAGCACTAAATGGTGGCCACCTCCTGAGTTAAGACCATGGACCACTATCGTAACTGGAGGACATCAAGGACATTTGCCTTCCACATTCTCTAAACAGTTAAACCATTATTTTAACTCCATTATTTAGAAATGTTCTGCCTAGAGTTTGGGCGAAAAACCGCTATTACAGACTAATTAATACCTCAAGCAAATCCACAAAGAAAGGGGGAACAGTATTTTTCCCAACACTGCCCCACAGGTGAGGGTGAGCACACACCACTCTGACCTGTCTGCTGAGAAGCACTGTTGGCGATGCAGCATGTGGCTGTCTTCCAATCCCACAACAGCACACGCTGCAAGTAACAGCGCGCATGTGCACAGAGCACATGGCCGCATATGACAGCACGCACGCACAGTGTGCCGTCCCCTACTACACCAGAACCCAGGCAGCCACTGCCCTTTCTACTCGTCTGTTTCTCCACTGTTTACAAATGTGTTCTATGACACAACTACGATCACATTTTACTTTGAAATCTGATGCTATCATTCTGACCACTGGTCTGAAGCTGGGTTTCACTTCACAGATTTTTGTTGTTTTTCAAGACAGGGTTTTTCAAGACAGGGTTTCTCTGTTGCCCTGACTGTCCTAGACTCACTCTATAGATCAGGCTGGCCTGGAACTCAAAAATCTACCTGACTCTGCCTCCTGACTGCTGAGATTAAAATTTCTGTTTTTGAGTTTGGGTTCTGTTTGTTTTGTTTTGTTATTTTTCCTTGAGTCAGCATCTTTCTATGTAGCCCTGGCTGTCCTGAAACTCACTGTGTAGACCAGGCTGGGAGATCACAGAGACCTGCCTTGCCTGCCTCTGCCTCTCAAGCAGCAGCCAGCACTTCTGGCTCATGTAGATTCCCCACTGCAGTTGGTGCTGCTTCTCGTTACCAAAGGAACTGAGCATCTCAAGCAGACGCCTGACACAGAGCAACATGGGAAAAGGGCTGCTGTCACCCGAGCTGCTCCAGAAACTACTTCTGTCCTATGATTCTCCTCTGCTTCTGCAAACACTGGGTCCCAAATAAGCACACCTGGTAGCAATTCACTGACCCCAGGCAGCAAACCTCCGGACTTGGGGGTGGGCTGCAATATGCTTCATCTTTTCTCCCACCTGAGGCATGCTTGTGTGTGCACAGTAAGACTCTTCATGTGTCCTCCTCCCAATCTAATGCTTCCTCCTCTCATTTGGCCGGAGAACTGGCCTGTGCTTTTATGCAGCATTTCAGTGGCATCACCATGCTACAAACCCAAGTTCCTACTATGGTCTCATCTGGAAATTTGTAGATGTATTTAAATAAATGAGATCATCTGGGCCTGGGTGAGGGTAGGCCTCAGGCATGCACTGTAGTGACAAGGCTGGGACCACCTAGAGGTCACAGCACAGAAGGAGGAGGAAGAGCCTGCCCCTGAATTCCAGAAGGCATGGCTCTGCACTGCAGGGCTGCAAGATCGGTTCTGCTGTTCTGGATTGTTCTGCTGTTCAAGTTGATGGTAGAAATTTGACACAGTGCACACATGGTACCTTTATAGAGGGATCTTGGCAATTTATCTCTAGTCGCTGGCGTTTCAAAGCAGGCTCATCATCATCTGTCACAACATGATTCTCCAAAACAACTGAAAAGCAACCACAGAGACAAAAACTGGAGTAAGCAGGGCAAGTTCCTCAGGGCTCTTTACCACTGCGGCCAAGCACAGTGCTGGCACCTTAAGACCGATGAGAAACAGCACAACCCACTTCTTTGTTAAAATTCTCAGCCAGACAGAAACAGGGCCCTTTCTCATCCTCTCCTCCTCACCTTCCTAAAAAAAAAAAAAATCAGACCACCCAATCAACACTCTCTAGGCCCAGCAGGTGAACCCACACCAAGCCTTCATTTGTGACTTCTTCCCTGCTTTATTTAGTATGTGTGCTGGCTACCTCACTGCAAAATCAAAAGTGCCTGACCTGGCCTGAGGTCCTGGGCTAGTCCAACATGGGGCTGAGAGGCACATATGTACTGACAGCCATAGCCCTCTCTGCATGTCACCCATGCCCCAAACTAGCACAGCCAACATGCTACATTATGTGGAAGCTGCAGCTGCTCCAGGGCCACTCAAGAGCTGCCACAATCCGCTCCTGCTGACCCTTCGGCCTGCTTTCAGATAAGCAAGGTAACCCCAATTCCAGCCCCTGCAGTATCATCCAACTCCCCACCTCATTTAAAACTAGGTACAAATAGTACTAAAGTGATGGTCACAGAGTCAAAGAGCAGCAACACCACTGTGACCTTACCTCTGCAGACTGCACTTCTATTCACCTGCGCCATCTAGCCCTTTTCTCTACACAGGAGTAGTCATTTTGGTGAGATTTGTTTTTATTTATGCGTATGTATCTATGTGGATGTATGTCATATGTGTGGGGGTGCCCTCAAAGCCAGAAGAGGACATCAGATCCCCCTAGAGCTGGAGTTACAGGTGGTTGTGAGCTGTCCAAAATGAGCACAAGCTCAGGTCCTCTGGAAGAGAGGAAGTACCCTCGACTGCTAGCCACTGCTCTGACCTGGCCCAGGTTAGCTTCACAGAGCTACTAATCTATAATCACAGAATTCTGTGTCAGTATTTTACTGACCTTTATGCCATGAATGTTTTCATTTAACTTGCTCAGTTTTACTCGAATCTCCTTGCCTAAAATAGGTGACTACTGACTGCCTGTGCATTTCTGCAGCCTCTGTGTGCTCAGTCACAATAGAAAGGACAGACTCTACCATCTACAGGTCTGAGCTTTGTCTCCTCCCTTAACAACACACAGCATCCCCCAAGGACAATGGCCTTAACTCCTTTTCACATAAATGAGAGAGAGAGAGAGAGAGTGTGTGTGTACTGTATGTGCACACATGAGAACACATTACATGTGTGCACAAGCAACAAGTCTGCTGTCCTGAGGGCAAAGGCTTTCATAGATGAGGTTCCCCAACAGTCCTGAATCTACACTCTCAACACTGCAGAGTCTCCATAAATAGATGCTTAGCTAAGGCTTCAAAGTGGCTGTGCTTTCAACATCATAAGAAAACAGCTGGCCTCAGCAGAAGATGCAGGGAGGGCGGGCATCGATTTTCAAGCAGTCAGTACAGGAGTGAGCTAACGACTTTTCTGGAAAGTATGTCCGTGGCTTACCAGAATGTTGCATGCACACAGCAACTCTACTTCTGGGAACTGACCCTGCAAAAACATTCACCCAGATGCATGTACAGGGATCTTTCCTACCAGATTCCACACAGAGGAGAAACAATGGGAAGCCTATCACATGGCATCTGGGAGGTCAAGGAACTAGGGCAAGCCTGTGAAGAGAATGCATGGTCTCTGAAGAACAGTGTTACTGTAAGTCTTCATGGCCCAAGCTGCACACAGGAGAAGGTGTGTTGACACGAGAGCCACAGGACCCACGCATGGCAGGAGCATCAGAAGGTATCGTGGAACAGGTGACAAGTCCACAAGGGCAAAGGGTGCTGGGCATGAGCAGCTGCACTGCTGGGAATGGACCTGGGGGGCAGGCTGGAGGAGTGAAAAGGTGTGTGTGTGTGTGTGTGTGTGTGTGTGTGTGTAAGCCCTGCTCACATCCTATGATGTGAGTTTCACACAGAGCTAGCATTACTGTTGTGTATCTTTACTGAGTGAACAAAGCCTAGCAGAGTGGCTTCTGATCCTGCAAAGACAGGGAGAGCAGTGGTTCACCTACTGTCTCACAGCTGTACCTGGATGGTCAGGACTCAAGTCTTCCACTGCAATCTGAACCACATCCGCCAGGTCCTGCTCTGACATCATCCAGGGCACGAGAAAGGGGCTCACTGACAAGTAAAAGAGTCCAGGGGTCACAAGGTACGGGGTTTCTGTCACCTGCAAAACAAATGCCAAGAACCAGAGGGAAAATTAATGGTCATGGTGTGGAACAGATCACTAGCCCTGTGCAGCAAAGGCCTCTTAGAGGTCTGCAAGGGTTTCACTTCTGGGGTTCTACTTGGTTTCTGAACACTCAAAAATGTTCAGAAATATAACTAGCTGCTGTTTTTTGTTTTGTTTTCCATAAATGGTGGAATGGCCCCAGTTGAAAACATCACTTCCCCACTCCTCACGGCACTTCTAAACACATCTTCCTGAGCAGGTTTGGAAGTCACAGGCCAAGCCTAGCACCTCCAGTGGGCCCCAGCGGCCTACAGAAGCAGCCTGTCAATCACTGCCTGCTCCCATGGCACCTCGGCCTCCTTGGTGACTATCACATCCCAGAGAACCTGTCATAGCTGTATAGCCCTCCAGACACTCCACCCCCAAAAACTTCCCCTAACAGACCCATTTGTGACTTTCTTCCAGCTACTATGACCACCAGAGACCTTATGCTCCAACATGAAAGTGAGGACAGATCCATCAACACAGATCTAAATAAATGGTTAAAAGTTAAGTTACAGAAAGACCAAATTAGAAGAAACTCAAGAGCAAACAAATACAACAGGTCAAGTCTTAACAAAAACAACAGGAAAATAAGAAAGGAAAAATGACTGAAGAGAATGTTCCCTCCCTAGCACCCAAATGACAATTCACAACCATCTTCAACTTCAGTTCCAGAGGAATCTGACACCCACTTTCGGCCTCTCATGGCACAGCATGCACATGATGGACAGGCATACGTGCAAACAAAGTACTAATCCACATAATAGAATAACACTATGAGAGAGAAATATGAGCCAATAATCTTATAGCTAAACAAAAATCACTGTCGAATCTGACGGCAGCAGACTTTGATCACATACACTGTCGAGGAATGGCACCCCATGCACAGACGTGTTGTAAAATATCTACAAAACTAAAACAACTTCAGAATCAGTAGAAGAGAGCAAATCAGCTGAGGGTGCTGAGCACTGAGAGGAAGGCTGGGAGAGGGAGGAGACACACACACACGCCTTTCCCTGCCCTGACAACAGATGGAATATAACTGTTTCAAGGGGGGAGAACACACTACAAAACAAATTCTACCCATCTTTCTGCTGCAAGGGGGTAGCAGAATCCCTGCTGAGTAGCTGAGTATGTCTTGTTCAACACTGGCTACTCACAGCATCCAAGCCTGCTGAACACTCCTGAGAAGGGGGAAAGCTGACATGAAGATCTCAGAGTGATCAAGTACATATCTGGGTACCACAAGGAAGGCAAGCTCGGGTGTGGACATGTGTTGACTTCAGGGCAGGGCAGCACAGGGCTCGGCAGCAGTACATGCCCCTGGACCTGGCTATGGTGCTAAAGGGGCAGACCTCACCAGAAGGAAGCCAGACTCCTTAAAGAAAGGGGTAATTACATATGCCAAGCAAGAAACACATACGCAAAGCCCAGACTTGTTAGAACACCTATAAGGTCACTGTGAAAATCACTGGGCTCCCATCTGAAGGAGGCAGCCATCACATTTCAGTTAAGGACATCACAAACAGTGCTAGGCTCACATCTGCAGAACCAACCTGAAGGAGCTACTCTGGGCAACCATGAAAAAGCTGACAGTCACCAAGTGGAACAGCTGCAGTGGGGTGAAAAAACACTTGACATTCATGAACTTTTTTCCTCACCAGGTCTTTGGGGAAAGGGGTGTCATGGTCTCTCTTTGCAAGATATGAAATAAGGCAACAACAACAACAAAAAAGGTTGTACTGCAACACATTGATTAACACAGTAACAGGAAGGACCATGGATCTTTGCACACTGTGTATGTGCTGGAAGGTTCCTGTGTCCAGTGAAGTCTTCCAGTGTCACTGCAAGGCCCCCGCGAGCTGCTGGGGCTCAGGGCCTTGTCAGGTATGTATGTTGCAGTGATCCAGCAGGTGCAGGACCTGTGTTTCGGCCTTTTCTTGTGACTGATTTCTGATGCTCATTTCATAGGGACCATGGAAGGTCTGTAGAAATTAAAGTAAACTTTAAAATTTGATAAAACCAAGGAAAGAGCAAAAATAAATAGCAATTCACAATGCAAGTCTGGGTTTGCAATGGAAAGTTGCATTATGTGACACCTGAAGAACAAGTGACACAACCACAGGTACAAGTCACTACACCCCAACACGCATTTTCGTTTGCATTTTATTTAATCAAAATGTTCTTTAAGAAAAAATTCAAAGCTGGGCATGGTGGTGCATGCCTGTAATTCAGCACTCAGGGAGGCGGATCTCTGTGAGTTCAAGGCCAGCCTGGTCTACAAAGCAAGTCCAGGACAGCCAAGGCTACACACAGAAACTCAGTCTCGAAAAACGAAAAAAGAAAATTCAAACTGCAGAAGAAAAAAAAAATACTTGCTACACATAGGCCAATTCTTTTTTTTTCTTTTTTTTGTCCTCACAGCAATAGGAAAGACCAGTAAACCTATGAAAATGAGCATCAGAAATCAGTCACAAGAAAAGGCCGAAACACAGGTCCTGCACCTGCTGGATCACTGCAACATACATACCTGACAAGGCCCTGAGCCCCAGCAGCTCGCGGGGGCCTTGCAGTGACACTGGAAGACTTCACTGGACACAGGAACCTTCCAGCACATACACAGTGTGCAAAGATCCATGCCAGACAGAATGGAAAGGGAGCCCAAGGCAGTGATTTTAGCAGCAGCAGAGTAGCTGTGCGGTGGAATGTTATGCACTGTGCAAGGAGTGGCTCTGAGTGTTGCTCTCTGGGAGTAGAAACAGCAGGAAAGGGAGAAGGAAGAAGAAAGGACTAGATATGCACAGGATATGCAAGGTCTAGTCAGGTGATGGCCTAGGACACACACGAGGAAAGAACATTCTTGTTTTCCTCTTCCTTCCACATTCCACTTCTAAACAGTGATCAGACACACATGTTGACAGTGTCATCCCAGGATGACATGGCCATCCCAACTCTGGTCAGCACTGCTGTCTTCAACCTCAGCCTCAAGACTGTCCCGAGTCTGGGATCAGATGCAGCGCCCTTATGTCCCCCTAGGCCTCTATGCCCACACCTTCCCAAGGCCTCTGAGGAGGAACTTGAAGGACAGAGCAGCCATGGCTGAACCCTATGCCATAAACCCAGTCTTCTCGCTTCCAAACAAAGACTACTGGGAGCTAGCTTCAGTTCTGGGTGGAGGCAGCGGTCTTCACCTTCCTAACGCTACCCAGCCAAATACAGCACCAGACTGACAGCAGTCCAGGGTCTAGCAAATCCAAAGAACTGGAAATGTGCTACAGACCCTTTTCAGGAAAATGCATAGACAGGCAAGTCTTTTAGTTTTCAAGGCTGCAAGGATACTAGAATCACCAGCAAGCCAGCCTCGTACTTCAGGGCAGATGGCTGCCAGACAGACTCACCTCTGCAGCTTCAGCAAGTGCAGAGACAAAGCCTGCCTGGTCCATGGCCCCCAAGCCACGTCCACCCCAGGAGAGCAGTAAATGCTGCACTATACAACATCATTAACTTACTTAAAACAGCAAGGTTTGGAGGAGGTCTGCTTGATTGCATGGCTTTTATGCATGAACTTCACAAATGACAATGTCTGTCAAAAGGTCAAAAGGTTGGATACTCCTACAAGCCTAAAAGATGCAGAAGCCTCTGGGGACGGTCCTCCAGAGAATCAGCCTGCAGCCTGGGCCTTCTCCAGGCCCAGACATGGAAACACATGAAGAGCAATGATCTAGAAGGGACGGGCCAGCTCCTCACATATGTGGAACTAACCCCTGCCCCTCCGCCATCTGCTACGGGCAGCCTTGTCAAACAGTACAATAACCACCTGGTCTTAAGCTGCTTCCTCTGGCCCTGTAGCCTATTCACCCCTGCCCCTAACCCACAGATTCCATGAGCAATGCCTGCCTCTCCTAAGGGGCCCACGGAAATAGCTTTTGAATACGCAACCCCAGCATCTTCCTACTTTCTAAAAAGCTCTGCAAGTGGCTTAAGAAAACACTCTGGACTGGACATAAAACCCTGAATCCTCCAAATGGGACACTGCTGCCCTCCTAGTTGTTTATCCAAACGCTTCTGTTGCCAGGATAAAAACGTTTAAAATTCTGCTAACAGTGAAGCTTTCAATAGAAAAAAAATAGGGCAAGCAGCCCAAGAAAACTGGAACAGAGAGCCATGCATGCAGTTGCCATTTTGGCAAGTTAACTTTACCATTTCTCAGAAGGCCTGGGGAGAATCCAGTCCTAATATAATAAAACAGCTGGATTAAGACTAATGTTCAATAAAGACTCCAACTGCAATTACCATTTAGAGTCCTGGAGCTCCCAGGGTGCACGTGGACAAAGGGCAGTCCACCAAAGTCACAACCCAAGCATTCAGCAGGGACACAGCAAGATGAGGGGTGGCCCCGCCACACGTGAACATGGAAAAATGACTTCATCATGCCACCCCAATATACCACAGAAAGGAGCACCAGCAGAAAGCTCCAGGTCAGTGCACAGGAGTACAGGAGTGCCCTCCACAGTGTGTGCGTGACTCCTACACCTGTGAGATGTACACAGCAGTACACAGTTTGGGGTAGAACATGTCAAACCTAACATGACTCCCTAGGGGAAGGCAGATACGGGGTCTCCTTTCCCTTGGGCTCTGCACTGTTTGCTTTCCACATGACTTATTTATTCCTTACTGCTTGCCTATGACAGCGTTTCTAGGTCAGTGGAGTTCCGTGCACAGAGTTAGCACAGGCGTCAAATCACAAACAGCACCTGAGACTTTTTCCCCAGCACAGAGACTCCAGCCAATAATCTAGTGCGGCCTTCTTTAACCCATCTCACACAGGCCCCACCCCACCTCCTCAAAACTCCTCGACTACCAAGTCACACTTCCTCCACTCACTTTTGCAGAGCTCCCAGACCATCTCGCTTTCCTGCCCTGCTCCCAGGGCTTCCTCCAGAGTGCCAAGTTTTCTGGGGCACTTGGTGAAGTCACTCTACTTCCTTCTTCTTTGCACTGTTTCTGAGCTCCTCTCCTCTGAGTTTCAGCCCTTCCAGGCTGCTCCGGCTCCAGGGCTTCTGGCTTCTTTCCCACAGCGCTCGCCATTGACCACACCCACCATCCCTGGCTTCCTGCCGGAGGATTCCCCTAGGCCACTCCTATCAACTCCCTGCCAGGATGCCAGAGCAAGGCCCTGGGCTCAATGGCACTGGAGGCCTGCAGCTTCAAGTCTCTCAAGCATCCAGCACACACGGCGGCACTCTCCCAGCACAGGCCTCTAGACAGCTCACAGCCCTTCCCACCATCTCAACTGTTGGCAGTGCCCATATTACCCAGCTGCTAGCGCCAAAGCCTCACGCGTGGGTGGTTCTTTTATTCCCTCCTACAGACTCTGGCATCACCTAACACCTGGATTCATGTGCAGCTCCCCAGGTTTCACCACCTTCTTCCTGCTCCAGAGCTCTCAACAGCAGCTCGAAGGCCACATTAGAGACATAGGATTTCCTCAGCTCGTGCTGCAATGGAATGAGGGCAGCTTCTGTGTCCTCAGCAGGTGGCCATACACCAACAGCATCTGTCTTGGGCTCTCTACCTGGCTCACTCACTAGACCTGTCCAATCACCCCACCTCATAAGGAACAGCCTAGTCTAGGCCCTTTCTTAGAGAGCCGGTGGCCCCTTGCTCCTCTCCCGCATGTTCTTTAGTCCCAGACAGGCTCTTCAGTGATATTAAGTCATAACTAATGGACACCAGCACCCACCTCCCTAGTTCCCTGTCCTGCTTACACATAAGCAGTTTCCTCTGGCTCTCTCTCTCTCTCTCTCTCTGATTTATTTATTGTTTATAGTGTTTCTGCATGCATGTATGCCTATACACCAGAAGAGGGCACCAGATCTTAGTAGACATGGTTGTGAGCCACCATGTGGTTGCTGGGAATTGAACTCAGGACCTTTGGAAGAACAGCCAATGTTCTTAATCTCTGAGCTATCTCTCTAGCCCTTACTATATTTCTTAAATATCTGCTTTGCTAAGCATCTGCCTCCCATATACTGCTGAACACCGAGTCCCCGGGGAGCATCTGAGCAGCCTGCAGAGCCTGACCCATGCTGGCAAGCAGTATATTTGCCTAAGATGGGTCTGATGAAAGGCACTGTGCTCATGCAAGACACAGATGCCGGTGTGATATCAGCACTGCCACTGAGAACCCACTGGTTAAGGTGGGTTTTAAGCCCATTTACACTGAGCTGGCCAGTGCATGGTACACTGTGTGGAAATGTCACACTGTGCCTTGTTAATACACACAATTATGGCAGCAACACAAAATTTAACATTATATTTCAATAAAAATCAAAGCCAGGCATGGTGGCACACACCTGTAATCCCAGCACTTGGGAGGCAGAGTAGGCAAATCTCTGTAAGTTAGAGGCAAACCTGGTCTACATAGCAAGTTCCAGGTAAGCTAGGGCTACATTATGAGATTTTGTCTCAAACACACACATTACATTAAAAACTATGGACTAAGGTCTTCAAAGCCCTTGTGTCTATGCTCTGGTCTCCACAGGACTGAACTGTAGTTAATTGCATAAACTCAACTGCTTAATAATATGTGAGTGACAAACTAGCTATCAATACTAACCAGTCAGCTCCCTGTCGTGAGCCAGCAATGTAGCACAAATATATTTTTAAATTTTCAATATTTACAGCATGAGAGAAAACTAAAAGTATTAATATAGGAATTTTTTTTGAAATATAGGAATTTTTTAAAGCTATTTTGGGGAAGCTGAGATGGAAGGACAAAGTCAAGCCTACTGTCCTAGAAGTAAGTTCAGTTAAGCCTAGTCAGGGTAATTTAATACAACCCTGTCTCTCTAGGTGGTGTTGACACATGCCTTTAATCTCAGCACTCAGGAGGCAGAGACAGGCAGATCTCTGAGTTCCAGGGCAGCCTGGTCTACAGAGTGAGTACCAAAACAGCTAGGGCTACAGTGAGAAACCCTGTCTCAAAAAACAAAACGGAACAAAAAAGCCTGTCTCAAATTAAAGAGAGGTATGGGAGTGTGGTTCAGTGGTAGCTCATGGGTCTGGTCTTCGCACAGGATGGGACAGAGGGGACAAACAACACTGTTTAAAGCTTCATTTTAGGGGTGAAGTTTAAAAAAGGAAACACTACAGACTATCAGCTCTCATGACATGAACAAAACAAAAGCAGCATGAGAGAGAAAATGACTGAACAAAGGCTCACTGTGTTCCAGCACAATCTCCAACGGGACTTTCTCAGTCACGGCACGAACCACATCATACAGGATGTTCAGACAAACGGCTTCTTTCCCGCCAGCCTTGAGGACAGGCATCTCAGAGCTGTTTCTTACATCAAGCCTCTCCAGGAGCCTTCACGCTACATCTGGCTTGGTGGGGTTATTTCCACAGGAAGCAAGACAAGGCAGCCAGACACACTGCCCTGGGCTGGAATGACACATCAGTCTCCAGATGCCTGTCCAGCATGGGTCTAACAAGCCCACTGCACATGTCACCAGTGAAAGCCTAGCGCACTCCTGACATGTCTGGAAGGGGCTGTGGAAAGCAGCCTCAGCTTGTCCGGCCTCACGTTATAGAAGATAAAAATATGCTTCACTGTTAGCAAAAGCCAAAAAGCCAGAGCAGCCCTTAGTGAGTACAAGCGAGGAATGTAGGCAGGACATGCTGTGTGCAGAAGGTGCTCTCAGAACCACCACAGGAGTGGAAAGAATGGCTTCTGGGCCCAAAATTCCCAGTGTCCCCAGTATATTGCTTTGCTCTAGAGATTTCAGGATTCATGAGTTGGAATGTTAAGTCCACAGTACCAGAAAAATTATCATACAGTGGTACACACTTTTGATTCCAGTACTTGGGATGCTGCGACAGGTGGCTCTCTGAGGTCAAGGTCAGACTGGCCAACCTACATAGCAAATTCCAGGTTACCTAGGCTACATATATAGTAACTGTCTCAAAAATAAATTAAATTAAATATAAATATAATCAGTTAGTTCCTGTTACTTAAAGCAGTAACAAATTGGTACTCAGGCAGCCAAGTCTCCAGGAACATGGAAACTGCTGGAGTATCAAAAATCACCCCAGTCTTTTCAGGACACAAGAGCATTAACAAATAAAATCTAAAAGCCAGGAGGTCAGCAACAGGATCCATTTTTTTATTAACTAAGGCACATGGGAAGGTTCAGCTTACTTCTTCCCCTAAATCACATCTGGGGTGAAGTACAAAAAAGAATGAGATGGGGGCTGAGGAGTGGGGAGTGCTTGCTGTACACATTCGAGGAACTGAGTTTGGATCCTTAGCACCCACAGAAAGGCCCTGAGGGCTGGTGAGGCAGAGGCAGATCCAGAGCTTACTTTGCCTGTCTAACAAAACTCCAGGTTCAGAGACAAACACTAGCTCAAAAAACAAGGTAGAGTGACACATACCCAGTATTTATCTCTGCCATTTCATACATGTGCACATGTGTGGACATTCCTGGACACTTACACAGACACACACCTCTCCCTACCCCTCTCTTACACACACACACACCCCACAGACAGAATGAATGAAACAAGTTAGAAAATGGCAATCAGTCTATAAGTGATGGTCAGATATGAGGAAAACAGAGAAGGCAAGAAATACTTGTTCCAGGAGTCCTGTCCTACCCTTGGAAAAATCCTTTTTCTTTATGATAAAACCTCTAAAAATGTATCAAGTTAAAACTAGGAAAGAGCAAACCTGAGGTCAGGCTCCTCAGGCACCCCCTAGGTTGATGCTTGATTAAATGTGACACGTTTTCATACCTCCCCATTCACAAATAGCTCCTTGCACAAGTCCACACGTGCAGGAAGGATAAATGGCCACAGGAAGGCCCACCCACAGACCCACCCTCAGCCAGAACACAATGGGGCAACAGGCAGTGGACCACAGGCCAGATGTGTGATGCCAGACAGCCTTCTGGACATACAGGAACAGCTAAAGACTATTCCAAGAAAGCCAAATACCTTCTGGGCAGTGGTAGCACATGCCTTTAATCCCAGTTCTTGGGAGGCAGAGGCGGAGGCAGAGGCAGGCAGAACTCTGTGAATTCCAGGCCAGCCTGGTCTATAGAGTGACTTCTAGGACAGCCAGGGGCTACACAGAAAAAAACTGTCTAAAAAAGAAAAGGAAAAGAAAAAGAAAAATACCAGGGCAGATATGGTGGTTCAGCTTTAATCACAGCAATCAGGTGGCAGAGACAGTCAGACCTCTGTGAATCTGAAGTCAGTGTGGTCTACATAGCAAGTTTCAGCCCAACCAAAGCCACATAATGAGACCTTATCTCAAAATATACGGGTAAAAGAGAGACAAAATGAAATCTAAACAGACAGAAGGTTCAGCTTAAGTGTGCCGGCAGTCAGGTCCTGAGTACAACACTCACAGGCATAACCCCTGTGAGGGGTGAAAAGGCTGGCTTGCTGGGAGGCAGCAGTTCTGACTTTTGGGGTTAGGATCTCTTCCAACACCTTAAAATCAGTGAGGCCAAAGAGCTATATGAGGCCAAAGAGCTATGTTGGGTTTTTTGGTTTGGTTTTTGTTTTTTTTTGAGACCTGGTTTCTCTGTGCAGCCCTGGCTGTCCTGGACTCGCTTTGTACACCAGGCTGGCCTCCAATTCACTGAGATCAGCCTCCCCTAGTGCTGGGATTACAGACGTGTGCCACCACTCCCACTGTGTTGGTTTGTTTTTAAGTAATAGTTACTGAAAACTCCCCCCACCCCAAGACAGTTTTTCTGTATAGCCCTGGCTATCCTCAAACTCACTCTGTAGAACAGGCTGGCCTTTAACTCAGAGATCCGCCTGCCTCTGCAATACTCTGCCTCCTGAGTATTGGGATTAAAGGTAAGCACTACCAACACACAACTGAAATTTTATTTTTCATTTATATTAACATACAAAATAATTTTTTAGTGAAAAAGAGCTACAATTTCTAAAATAACAAAAACTTAATGAGAAGTAGCACTGGCTTGTCCTTTTACAGACTTGCTACCTGCCAGGCTATAGTTAAATTCTGCAGACTCTACTCATTGGCTGGCAGGACGGCTAGCTCTGGATGAAGCCCCTGACTTCAGCCAGCTCCATGGGGAGACACAGCTCGAAATAGGAGAGCAGTTCAAAAGCCTCTGCACAGTTATGGATACACTCATTTGCGGTGACCCTAAAACTCAGCACTTGCTTTAGTTCTTGAAGTTTGGCTGCAGCCAGAGCCTGAAACCACACTGGGAACTTTGCACCTGATTCCTTAAAACCCACTGCTCTGTTCTGCTTGCCCAGTGGGTTTCTAAGCCAAGCATAAGCTTTCATCCATCATTCAGAAAATCCTGCTCATTATGATATACTCAGCCTACAGATGCCATTCATGACATATGACGATACTAAACACTATGCCAGGCAGAGCCAGGCAGACTTATAATCCCAGCACTGAGCAGGAAGATTCCCAAGGTTAGCTTGGGCTATGTAGTGAACCGTATCTCCAAATAAATAAGCAAAGCCTCATGTGTGCTCATGTTAGCCCTGACCCCTCTTGAAGGAGCTGTTGGGCTCACTGAAGCAGTAAACGCAGCTTCCTAAAAATTCCAATCCCACTTGACAACTCAATTCATATCACTAACAACAGACTCCTCTAGCACGACAGGCTTTGTACATTTATACAAGAAAAACCATGTTGGTCAGGCTTTATTTCGTCATGTGGACATCCATGAGAAAGCAGCTAGTCCAGCTCGCAGCTTCCTATCCTGGGAGCAATCCCAGTATGCAAATGCTTTCATCCATCCATATCATCAGTGTTAAGATGAGGTGAGTTCTAAAATGGAAACTTAGAAAAGCAATGGCTTTACTGAGACATTTAGAACAATCTTTTTAAAAACGTATTTATTTTTATTCTTTAATTGTGTTTGTGTGTTTGTGCATGTGGGAATATGTACATGGGTGCAGATGCCCTCAGAGACCAGAAGCATCACATCTCCTGGAACTGGAGTTACAGCTGTCAGCAGCCAGACCCAGATGATGAGAACTGGCCTGGCATCTCTGGAAGGGCAGCAAGTGCTCTTCATCACTGAGCCATCTCTCCAGCCCACCAAGGACATTCTTGGGTAAAAACATGTTATTTGATGTTCCACTGCCTTGCAGAAAGCACAAGAACACAGCATGGTGCCAGAGACCTGACTTGTGTTCAAGCACCAGCAACCTCACCACCAATTCTGTGCTATGAGTCCAAATGTTGACACAGAAAAAGATCATCTCTCATCATTCCTTTGGCTTCACAGACCCCCTGAAAAGGTGTTCCAGATATCCCAGAGGATGTGGGCCATCCTCTGATAACCACAGCACGGGAGGCTTGCAGAATGGGCATTAAGTCAACCTCCATCTCTGCCTCTCTTTTCTCTTGGGCTTTCTTTATCTAGCACTTTACCTTGTCCAGGCTGCAGTATGAAATGTCTATCCCAAAACTTCAAGCCCAGCTTTCCTGACTCACCATTTGCTCTCCCCAACTGCTGGGGGGTGGGGGCATTCCCCAGCTCCTCAGGAATGAAGCCTGCAGGACCTGGCCAGTCATTCTGGGCCTGCTCCCTTCAACATCCCTAGGGTGTCCTCCTCCTGCTGGTTCCTCTCAGCATCCCTTCTCTGCTCACACTTGTCACCGACGTGCATCAACTGCCAAGAACCCTGGTTCCAACATGTCATGTCTCCATGGCACACATTGATGGTGGACTTGGTGTGCCTCCCAAACCATCCGTAACTGAGCAGGAATTGCACCTGTCGGCTGCTTCTGTACTGTTTGTCCCACCCGGTCTATTCCAGCTCCTTCAAAGGCTCCGTCCATCCACACCATTAACCTTCCCCAGCTCTCCTCCAGCCCTTCTAGTTGGCCTACCTAGGACCTCAGTCTGTTTCTCACGCATAGACTCTATAGAGGCAACATAGTGACAAACTGGGGGTCCTAGGCCAGCTCTACCTCCATCTGTTTCTGTGCAACCCATGAGCCAAAAGTTGACCTTACATTTTAAAATAGAAGAAATTTTTAAAGAACTACTGTACTTCAGGATATAAATATTAGATGAAATTTCAGCCCCCATACATGGTTTCATTGGATCACACAGTATCCACTTTGTCTACACTAGCTGCTGCTTCTGCCACACAGCACACCAAGAGCTGCTGCGCTGCACCAGACGGCCTGCACCTACTCTCCAGCACCTAACCTGCAGCACAAAGGGTATTTGCACAATGACTCACCAACAGGAGGGCCTATTGCAAGGCTATCAGTCACATTTCCAGAGATTATGAACGACCTGGATTGATGAACAGACCACAGCACACACTTTAATGTCAAGCATTGCTTTTAGGATTTTAAACACCATGACCTGGACCAAGGGAAATGCTGCTTGATGGCTAATACCTGCATCTCCTTAACCGAGAGCAGAGCCACCTCCATTCACTTCAAATGTGGCCTACAAGGCCCAACCTGCACATTCATCTCTACTACATAAGCCAATATTCCAGGCACTAATGCCAACCTGGACCACATCAGCCATGTTCTTCTACTGTGTACTCTGTTAATGCTGGCCCACTAAGCTGAGGCCAGACCAAAGCAAACTCAAATACCTGACGAGAATGGTGGGCCAAGACTTTAGTCCCAGCACTCTGGAGGCAGAGGCAGACAGAGATTAGCCTGGTCTACATAGTCAATTCCAGGCAAGCCTGGGCTACCTAGTGAGAACACTGTCTTTATTTAAAAAAAAAAAAGTTTGAAATCGTTTTAGTTTTCAATTTATTTTCCCATTAAAATGTCTAAACCCTTGAGCTCAAAAGTAACAGGACCAGATCTGAGAAGCTCAAATGAGGAAGATGTACACAGTACATACATAAGGGCAAGACACTCTAGCTTGCAGAGCCCATCTCAATAGTAGTGTCTTCATTAAGCCAAACACACCCCATGCCAGGACCTGTGTATAAAATACCACTGACACTCCAACGCAGGGCAATGGTGCCAAGTAGTGGACCAGGACACATCCCCTCCCTGCTTTACAGAAGAGTAGGGTATCCTGGAGCAAGTACACCCCAGGGCACCTCACCTACAAAGCCTTCACAGTTCTCAACTCCATCTCAGAAGTACCAGGCATCTGGATGTGGTACTCCAGTGACTAGGTGAAGGAAGATAACTAGAACACTTGTCATCAATTTCAGCTGTGGTAGCAACATAAGAGCAAGAAACTGCTTCTCTTTAAAGCACTTGCCAAGAATAACTTCTTTTTGAAGAAAACCTGTTGGATGTATTAAAAAGAATTGCTTAGGGTTATCAAGATGGCTCAGCACATAAAGGCACTTGCCACAAAACCTGAACTGCCAGAGTTCCATATCAAAACCCACATGATGGGGGGGGGGGGGGGGGGGGGGGTGGGGGCTCTTGGAAGTTACTCTCTGACCTCCATCCACACACATGTACACACACATATTCTGAGTTAAAATGTGAAAAATAACTTAAGAGCTATGTATGTGGTGCATGCCTTTAATCCCAGCTAAGACAGGAGGGCCAACTTGAACTCTTACAGCGAGTTCTAGGCTGGCCAGGGATACACACAGCAAGACTTTCTTCTAATAAAATAAGACACCTAAGAAACCAGATCCATTTGACTTTCTGCCCTGGGGAACATTTTGGGTTGTTTTATTTTTTTTCTTCACCTTAATCTTCAGGATGAACAATGCATAAACTACTTAGACTACGCATGAACAGTCCAGCGCTGAGCTTTAGAGGCTCCCCAGAAGCCACTCTACTCTGCCCAACAGGAAAGTGGGTACTAGAGTCCGGGCTCCTACACCTTTTAATCAATCTAACAGAGGACACGGAGAGACCACACTCTCAGTCCATGTCAGTCACCCTACACTTGTACTTAACAGCCAGCTTGGGCACACCCTGTGGCCTCTGCTAACCAGCCTCCCCTCAGTCTTCCCAGAACTCAAAAGGAAATGGCTATGCCAAGTGGTACGGCCAACAGTGAATGTACACTTTGCATTTTTCTGAGCTTCTAGTCTGTAGAATACAGACCTCACCTAATGTCGTATTATACAAGGTATAGCAAAACCTAGGAAAACCACATACATACACACACACACAGGAATTCCACACACAGAAGCTTTTTGCAACTAAGAACACTACTGGGATAATCGGTGAGATATAAGAATCTAGTGTTTTAGCAGGAGAAATTAAAATCTCCTGGTGTGATAACTACACTGAAGTTGGTTGTAGAGGAGAATGTCCATGTTTTCAGGAATTGTTACTTAAGTATAGAAGGTTTAAGGGACAGGATAACATAAGTAAACCTGTCTTCTCTGAGAGAACTGACACCTGAAAAACACAAAAACTACACAACCCTTTTCTGGGATTATTTAAAACAAATATTCAAGCCCTGTTCCTGTTGAAAAGAGCTTGAGCTTTTTAAACTACAAAAAACTGTAATGGAAAATGGTGGTCTCCAGGTCTTAAGTAATGAGAAAGTGTGGTCCTGGATCTGAAGTGATAGGAAAGGTTGGTCCCCAGGTCTGTAGGTGATTATGAGCCACATTCTGAAAGGCTGTTACTGATGCATTCATCTTCCCAAAATAAACTATAATCCCTGACGTACGTGAGGTTGCTGTCTCCTGATATTTGCCGCCCAATTCAGCAGGATAAAGCCTGGACCCAGAAGCACCTGGACCAGCCATTATAACTGGCAGCAGACGGCCAGCGGCCTGAGCATGATGCTCAACAGCACAATGGAAGGCACCTGTGCCAAATGCTCTCACCTGCCACACCACTCTCACCCTAGCCTGTGTCCAGCTTTTATCACTACTTAGTGGAAGGGCACAGGCCCCACACACCTCACCCCCAGACCAAAGGCAGACCCTGTCCACCTCTGGAGGTGTGTAGACACAGCTTGGATGTGGGAAATACACACATCCAACTTCTGCTCTGCAAAGTGAAGGTAACCAGTGCGGACAGACCACAAAGCCAGACACAATTTCTTATCTGCCCATAACTCAAAGATCCCAGGCTTTGAGTCAGGGATTTAATGACACTTCAAACTACTAGGAGCCTGCGAAATAGAAGGATACTAGCACACCTCTAAAGGGGTGACCCTCTAAAGAGCAGGGCTCCTCCAGCTCCTCTTCCACTTCCTATTACAAGGATCCCTGATGCAGATGAGAGGAAAAAAAAAATGTGTCTCCATGAGGTGATCCTTCACTCCTGTGATCTTAGAAGCCAAGAGCAAGTGGGACTAAATGGGTGACTGACAACTGCCTGTGGGCCCAGTAGCAGTGGCTTCCATCCTTGAACTCCTTCCTCTTCCTGCTTCCTCCTTTATATGGCATTTTAGACAAATGTGAGTTATGGAATTCTGAAACACATTGTAAATATTAAACCCTTACTTTGAAAAAAAAAAATGGGAATAATCTAAATCCCGCAAATCTTTAAAACCCATGAAATTTCAAACCCGGAAGGGTAATCACAGTCACACATCTCTTCACAAGGACAGACTCTGGGAGCTATCACCCTTGACTTTACTGGTTTTATAGACTTCAGTGAGCATGTTTACAAAACTCTGAGATCAGGAGTGGCATTGCCTTGTCATTGGCTGAAACGTGGAACATGACCAAGAGTGCAAGCTGACCAACAGTTACAATGTTCAGCTGGTAAACAGGTCACACAGCCTAAAATCCACCCTGAGTCCACAAAGGCTAGTTATAGATATCTTCAGAGATGCATCCAAAGCACAGAAGATGGTCTGCACCAATCATCTCCACTCTAAGCCATCCCTGGCTCTGGCCAGTGCATAAGCTGACCTCAGGAGGTGGCTGTTCCCATCTTGGAAACCCACAGCCCACAGGAACTTCAAGGCAGCCAAATTCCTTCCCTGGGTCTGTTAGCAAGATGAAGATGCCTTGGTTTTGGCAGTGTTCAAAGGAGCCCAGTTTGTGGCAGCAGGGTGTACACACACCAAGGTCTCACTTCTGGTTCTATCCAAACCCATTTCCATCTAAGGCAAAGGCAAACAGGCTGCAGCTCCTCTCACAGAGTGGCGCTACTGACAGGTCTATCAGCACAGGACCTGTCCAGACTTCATCGCTCTGCTCAGTTCCCAGCCCTCCCCAACCTCGCTTTCTAGCATTGTTTATCCTCAACTTTTGAGACAGGGTCTTCCTACATAGCCCTGGATGACCTGGAACTCACTATGTAGACCAGAGGCCTCCAAATTAAGAGACAGACCTGCCTCTTCCTCATGAGTTCCAGGATCACCACACAGGTGGTCACTATCGCATACATGCTCCATCACAGCCTTCAACTTTTTCAGGGACATGCTGAAACCCGTTTCCACCTTTTCACCTCTCCAGCCTCCCTTTCCTGACTTCATTCTTCCAAAGCTCACTACTGTATGCCATCAATCATGTAGGTGCTCCCTCTAGAGCACTCCATCATTGCCCATCACCAATATGAGGCTCCTTTTGGGGAAGTAGATCTGTCTGCTCCATCATAAGCTATGCATATGTAATCCTACTGGGCAGTTCCTGACTGTGAAGACACGAAAGCTGCAAAGTTCATTCAAGATAGTAATCCAATCCAGTGTTTGGGGAACGTTTCATCCTCCTCCTTAATGGTGGCTCCATGCCCTGAAGGTACCAACTCCTCCATCAGGTTCCAGTGTCCGTTCCAAGCCCCACACCGATGGACTACTACCTCCATCAGTGCGGGACAGTGCCAGTGTGACTGTCCAGATCTGCCCTTGAGAACTAAGGACAAGGGAGCAGCACCTCCCATCATTTTAAGGCAGAGAGCTACCAGGTCTCACTTGCAAGCTTCTGCCTGGAATGAAATGAGCTCCTAAGGAGGCAACTGCCAGGGTTCAAATCCCACACCTCCTCTCCAGATTTCTAAGACTCTCCTCCTTGCCAACCAACAGGGCAAGTTCCCTGGAAGGGGTTTTATGAAGAGAAACAGTAACAACATTCACGACAGACAGAACTTCAGGCTGTCACTCTCTTCTTGGGGCCCTGAATGCATCCAACTCTCTAGTCTTTTTCTTCCCCCAGAGGAAATGTTCTTTTTCTAGATTTAAATAAGTTATATGGGATTTTACAGTCAGCCTTGCATTGTGGAATTCATTCAACTGTACACCTTAGGCTTCTATGGCACAGCTGATTCTAAGGAAACAAGCTAAACTACAGGGGGTAAAACTGCTGTTGCATCTACACTCTGTGCCTGGGCCCTCCATTCCCTAGATGCCTATTAACCCCTCACGGAGCAAAGCTTGGGGTTCTTTACCCCATCAGTGAACTCACATATGACCACTTGCAGATTCTGAGCCCCTCGCCTGGAGAAGCACTGGTCAGAGTTCCAGTGAACACTCCTCCCCCATCTGCACCTAGCATTTTCTCGTGACATCGTATTTCTAGCGGAGAACTGATGTGTTCTTAGTTTAACTCTTGGGGTATTTGACATCAGTGTCCCTACTGGCCACATTAGCATCAATCATTTGCTTTGTACAGTATCTGCTGGGCTTTTTCCAGAGACAGCACTTTATTCCTGCCAAGACTTATAAACACTGGAGGACACTTTGGGATAATGGAAAAATCAGACTGGAGGAGATATAACAACTAAACAGAGTGTGGGGTCCTGAATTACATCCTGAAACAAATAACAAAAAATCAGTGGGGCACTGAAACTTGTCAAAGTCTGTAATCTAGGTATCCTTGCTGACAGAATAACCTTGCGTTTGTTTTTCTGTGGATAGTTCCTCGTGTAAGTTATCAATACGAGGAGAGGAACTGGGGGGGGCATACTAATAGTTTCTCAGAAATTCTTAATAACAAGACTGATTCTGTAGGTGGGCCTACCGATGCTCATCAGTGTGTGGGTTGCTCTGGACTCTGCTACAAGGCTCTGGCAGATGAAGCCTATTTCATTAAGCACAACTTGCAAGTGTGCCAGGCCAATGCACTGCCTTGCTATCCTTGAGCTGTAGGTACAGCAAACACTGCACTGCACACCTCCGGATCAGCGAACCATGACCTGATAAGCTGCTCGCACTGACCCCGCGAGAAAGTGAAGAGGCTAAACTCAGTGTTCACTATAGAACAAGTCAAATGAAGTGCCTAAGTCAGGGTCTGACCAACCAGTCTCCTGCATCCTGGTGCCTTGACAAGAAAGCAGAGCCAAAGGACCATCCATTCAACTGAGTCAACCACAAAGACCATGCTCTGGCACAAATCCATCACAAAGACAAAAAAAAAAAGGAGAGAAATGGTCTGAAGACAACAGGCTTTGGAATTCCTGTTCAAGTTGAGTGGCCTTGTAAAAATCTCTACTGACCCTATTAAAATACTTAATAGAGTACAACAAACCCAAAAGAAAGTAAAACACAACAAAAGATTTCATCAATTTCTAACAGAAGACCTAATGGAGATAAGGGAAACAGCACCTTAGAGCACTCAGGAGTGGGGATCCAGGCCTCACCAGGGCCTCAGCAGTCTCCACAGCCACCTCAGAGACAAGCAAATGGAGACCCTTGAAGATGGACAAACAGCCCAGATAAAAGTGTCAGCAATGTGGTCCTCCAATCTTAAAGGTAACAAGCTCTCCCAAGTCACTACTACAGAGGAAAACCATTTTTAAAAACCTCTCAGACCTAGGGTCCCCTGCCAAGTTTCCTCTTACGGCCTAAAGTTTAGGCAACTGGAGGGCCTACCATACAAAGAAAAAAGGTAACCACCCAACCCCAAAAAGTGATAGTAAACAAGCAATCAAAGAGAACTGAAATGAACCGCTAATAGTTTCCTCGGCCTTTGGGAGAAAATGTATTCATGAAACAAATTACTAGGCGAAAGGAAAAGGACAAATATACACTCAGAAATTATAATCTTGATTGTGGATTTTTATCCCTGAGATAGGATCTCACTATGTAAACCAGGCTGGCCTCAAGTTTGCAAAGATCCACCTGCCTCTAAGTGCTGGAATTGAGGTCCTGCACCACTGCACATAGCAAAATAAAAAGTAATTAGGGCTACAAGAGAAGTTGACGTTCTCTCCGGGAATGAGAATAAAAGCGATTAGAAAGAAAGATGAAGAGATTCGAGGAGTCTACCCAAACGTGTGTCACACAATCGGGGGAATAAATTCCCTAATGACTCAAAAGAATTTCTCAGAGCTCAAGGACACGCCTACTGAGCATACCTGTGAACTGTACAAATGTTCTAATGCCGGGAGAGGTTTAAGATCGTCCAGGGAGAAACCAGCTAGCAGAAAGGACTTGGCAGAGACTCCCGGTGGACTGAAGAAAGGGAAGACTGAAACACTGTGTCCTGAACTAACCAGGCGTGCAGGAGAGACATCAGGACCTACCTGAACGGACCTTAGAGTCACTGACCCAGATCAGAAAAAGACAAAAGCAGAGGTGGAGGAAGGCCGAAGATTTAACGCTATCTTCGAGGAGTTACAATGTCACCAAGAGCAGAAAAACAAAGGCCACTACAAACAACGGGGAAAAAGCAAGGCTGTGCGGGACAGGGACACGGACGTGACGCTAGGTGGGGAAGCGAGCACCAGTATCGGTCCCGATGTAAACAGAGAGCAGGGCAGAGGCGGATGCGCCAGCGAGGGCGAAGCCACCCTACCGGGGCAGAGAGCCAAGAGCTGCCGGGAGATGGAGCCACCAGAGGCGGCAGGGCGGTGCGCAGAGCCCGGGAGCAGAGCGCGCGGCTCTATACTGACAGACTGGGGCGGCCGAGCGCGGGAGACGGCGGCCGCGCGCCGAGGCCCGGACAGGGCTGCCGGGCGCGGGTCTGGGCGGCGCCGAACCTCCGGAGCCGAACGTGAGCACGGCCGCCGGGCCTCGACCGCTCCCGCTCGCCGCGCCCCGCACGCCCGACCCGGGGGCCGCAGCCCCGGCGGGTGGAGGCGCGGAGGCGGCCAGCGGACATTCCGCGGCCCGCTGGCACCCCGCCCAGCCCGGCGTGCGGACCGCGGCCGTTGGCGACGGTTAGCGGCGGGGCGGGGCGGGGGCGGACGGAGATCTCGCTCTCGCTCTCGCTCTCGCCCCGCGGGAAGGGGGAGTGGAGGCGCGACCGGCTGCGGGAGCTGCAATTACCGTGTGGGCTGCGGAATTCTCGTGGTGTTTGTCGGGGAGATGCGATAATGGCGTCCGTCCTCGCGAGAGAAGCAGCCGCTCTGCGCAGGCGCTGAGAGCACCTCCCCACGGCCTGGGCCCCGCCCTCAGCGCAGGCTCCCTGGGCTCGGGGGAGGGGCCAGGCGGACAGGGGGCGGGGCCTGCGCGGGGGTCCTCTTGCGCGCGCTTTCGCCGACGGACTCCGGCGAACATGCGCAGATGTCCTCCCATGCGCCGAGAGTTAACTCAAAGGTGCCTTTACTTCTCCGTCTCACGTCCGTGATTCTTAATAAAGTGGTAAATCGTCCAGTGGGCAATCTGAGGAGCGTACGTCCTCTCTGAGGGGGAATGAATAGACGCTATGCTGCCCTGATAACTACAAATCCCAGGGTACGCTGGTATGGCTCGATGCATTCTGGGACTGGTAGTCTCCGCGGCCGTGATTTGCCTGCTGGGATTTGTGGTCCATCCGGATTCTGGCCGCTGCATCCTTTCTCTGCCCTAAGGGCTGCTGGGACTTGTAGTGACAGTAGCGCAAATGTCCTGTGCGCTCCCAAACCGGTCCTACCTCCTCGCGCCTTGGATCGGTCTCGGACGTTCCGTGTCCTTTAATGGCGTCGTCTCGAAAGTTGTCCGACTCCTGAGTGGGCAAGCAGTTCGCTCGGACACTGTTACTGTGAGATCATATGTGACATGCTTATGTATCCTGGAGTACGAACTCGTGCGGCATCGATGTGCTTTTGTTCCCTGCACCTGGTCTGTCGTTCATGTTCTCCCGGCTCGCTCCTTCTGTATGATCACAGTGAGCAATCCTCCAAACCAGGATCCGGGATCTATTTTCACTTGGAAAGAAAATGCTTTACCTTAAGTTTCCTGACCCCTCTCCTGTGCCGATAATAATGCCATGAATCATGCAGCTACCAGCAGGGCGACTTTGGGCAACCCTGCTCTGTGCTCTGTCTGGGGGCTGGCACTGGGCTACTTTGCCTCAGAAGTGTCTTAAAAGACTTCAACCCAGAACTGAGCTGTTAAAATGAGACCTGTCATTTACAGGGATGAGGATGAAGTCCAAAGAGACTTGAGAAATTGCTGGGCGAGGAGGCAGCTGGAGCCAGGAAAGCAGGCTTTGGACGTCTGTGTGAAGTCTTACATTTTTAATGTTGAAACCAAGTTGGCAGCCAAGTCTACATAGCAAGTTCCAGGACAGCCTGGGCGGGGGTGAGGGGTGCGCAGAAGGAGAGAGAAAAAAATTTTGTTGAAAAGTCACTTTTTCTTGTGCCTACATCACCAGGGACAGGGCCTCCTCCGTGTAGTGAGTTTCTCACTAGTATAACTTCCTTGTTGTGATCTCCCGCCCCTGGGACTGCATGCAGGATGCGACCTGCTTGATGGGGGCCACGGCATAACACACAGGCCAGATATGTCACATGGACCATCTCAGAGTCCTGTGTGACCTCCTTGAACAACCTGTTTGCTCAAACTACCTCAGGAAATTTGTTTGCGCGTGAGCTTAGCCCAATATGGGTCAAAGAGCCACAGAAAATCTGTATGAATCATACCCTGGAATTCAATAAAGTCCTTAGCCTGCAGGGTCCTTTCCTGTTCTCCCAGATAGCTGTCTGACCTCCAGACACACGGTGTGCCCAGGACCTATGCAAAAGTCTGTTTTCACCTCGTGTCCTAGGTATTTTACCATCATAAAGATCTGAAATCCCAGCTGACCCACGCATCTTAGTCTAATCTACTCACAGCACACCTAATTTTAAAAACTCTTTAATTGTGAGAATTCTGAACAGGAATGCCTGACTGCATAGAGAACAGATCAAGGCTGGGCACGAGTCCCCAGCACTCGGGGAGGCAGAGGCAGGCGGATCTCTGTGAGTTCGAAGCCAGCCTGGTTTACAAAGTGAGGCCAGGACAGCCAGAGCTACACAGAGAAACGATGTCTCAAAAAAACAAACAAACAAAAAACAGATAAGTATTGGTGACATCATTCACAGTATGCTCATCCTAGCTTCCTTGTTGCCTCCCTTTCACCCGTGGTTCTGCCTTCTCCGCCATCTCAAGACTTCAAATGTCCTTCACTGAACCATCCAGCAAAAGACTAATGAAAGGGTGGAGCGGTAACAACTAGCCAGCAGTGCAGGGCTGAAGGAAAGTCCGAGTGCCAACACAATTGGGTAACAACCAGAGATGAAGCCAATGAGAGCCAAAAATCAAAACCGTAGTGCTGGTATGTGTGTGTGTGACAGAGAGAGAGACATGCATGTGCCTCAGCAGTCAACCATCTTGTATTTTAAGACACATGCTCTCAATGGGACCTGGAGCTTGCAGGGCAGGTAAGCCCGACCATCTGTTGAGCTCCAGTGATCCGCTTGTCTCCGTTTCCCCAGCTCTGGGATTACAAGCCGCCCCGCCATGCCTGGCTTTTTACCTGGGTTCTGGGGCGCACAATGATCTGCCGGGCCTACACTTTACCAACTGTGCCTTTTGTTTTTGTTTTGCTGTTGTCGTTGGTGGTGGTGGTTGGTTGGTTGGTTGGTTGTTGTTTGGTTTGGTTTTTGGTTTTTTGAGACAGGATGTCTCTGTGTAACAGAGCTGGCCTCCAACTCACAGAGATCCATCTGCCTCTGCCTCCCGAGTGCTAGGATTAAAGGCGTGTGCCAATACGCCCAGCCCCTTCTTTTTGATGCCCTGCATTTTTTAAATTCTGTTTACTTATTCTATGTGTATATTGTGGGGGTTGTTCGAGTACCATGGCACCCCATGAAAATGAGAGGACACCTTGTGAGCCAGTTCTCTCCTTCCACCATTATAATCCCAGGAATCAAACTTAAGTTGTCTGCAGGTGTCCCTTTTTCGAGACAAAGTTTTGTGCTGGAGCCCAGGCTGCCCTTGAACTTGTGACTTTCCTGTCTCTGCTTCCCCAGTAATTGGAATAACCAGCTTAAACAACCAGGCATGTTTCTCAGTTTTCCTTAAGTGAGTTGCTGCTGCTCTGTAGTCTCAGCTTTCTCCTCCAGGAGCTGTTGTAGCTTTTCAGATCTCATGGACACACAGGAAGTCTTAAAGGACTTAAGTGAACGGGAAGTGAGCAGATCACCCCACGTACTGAATGGCTACCAACCAGCCACGTTTTTCTAGGATTCCTTTTCTCTGTGGGGAAAGTCCATATATACTCAGCAGTGCCCTAAATCACACACCCATGGAACACGTAAGAAGAAGTTGGATGTCTTGACCCAGAAACAGTGGAAAACATTCTCAGGGTTTGGAATGTGAACAGATTTGTGTTTTAAAAAGCCACTGTGCCCTGGCAGTGATGGCGCACGCCTTTGATCCCAGCACTTGGGAGGCAGAGGCAGGCGGATCTCTGAAAATTCGTGGCCAGCCTGGTCTACAAAGTGAGTCCAGGACAGCCAAGACTACACAGAGAAACCCTGTCTAGAAAAAAAGAAAAGAAAATCCATTCTACCTGGGGTGTTGGGGAGCCACTGGGGGTCCTGCTTACTCTGGGGAAGGGCTGTGGACACTCTGACAGGGCCAGCGAGGATGATGGAGGCCTGGAAGCAGTGCAGAAAAGTGGACAGATGGGAGAGGTCCTGCCACCACAGGCTCAGGAGGGAGAGGAATGACCAAGACCATCAGGGCCTGGACTTGTCCTCAGGTGGACAGAGACACAGTTCCCTTTATTGAATGGCTGCTGGCCTCCACCCAGGTTGTGGGGACAGTCCCTCAACAACCTCTCTTCGAAGCTTGTACACCAAGGCCCCTCATCGACCTCACGCAGAGTGCTGTCCCCAGAGACCCCCTATTGCTGGACTGTCTCTGGGACCTGCCAGCAATTAGAATAAAGACACGGAGACTGGTTTTTATCATAGTTTAGGCCTTAGCTTGGGCTACCTCCCAGCTAGCTCATCTGACTTAGTTACCCGACTATTCTAATCCACGACCCACCCTTAGCCCAATCTCTCTCTCTCTCTCTCTTCCACTCATGTGACAGCTCTGGTGCCTGCCCTGTGTCCCAAACACAGGGTCAATACCACAGGGGACAGGGACTTCGCCCTCACCCATCTTGCACATCCTTTCCTGCCGCTCTCGGGGGATCCATGGCAAGCTTTGCTCTGGCAGGCTCACCCAGCTGTTTACCAGCCCCAAACCGTGACCAGAGTGGCCTGCTTCCAGCCAAGGCCATCGGTCCTCAGTCACCCACTCCTAAGCTGGGACAGGCAAGAGTTGAAATTTAACCACTAGGTTCAGAGATTTCGATGAGTTCCTCAAAAAGACAAAGGCTCACCCCAGTCCACAGTGGCCCTGACCAAACCACGGGCAGAGAGTGGGGGACCAGCCCCCTGTTCTCAGAGCCACGATGCTGCGGAGAGGCTTCTACAAGCCCTTAGCCATCCTCAGGCACAGGGGACCTCTCCATGCCACAAAGCCACCACACTGGCGCTCCCAGCATTCCTGTGCAGAGAAACACAGCAACTGTGCCCGTAAGTAGATTCTCCGGCTGTCCCAGATGTGACTTAAGGTTGGCGAAGTCTTAGGGTGGCTTTAAGTGGTCCAAGTTGGCTGGCTTCCGTCTGATCTGTACAGTGTCTCTGGCATCTGGTGACCCTGAATGAGTCCCTTAACTCAGGCTCAGGGGTAATAGGGAGAGAGGGGTACTGCGAATGGCTAGAGCATGCTCCAAGCCTCCAGCTGGGTCTAAGAAGCTTCCCTGTAAAACTATGTATCCTGACTCAGCACTTGGGCTTCAGCATTTGGAAGGGCCAGGCCCTGAGCTCTGTGTGTAGACAAGGTAACTTCTGAAGAGATGAGATCTTTACTAAATGCCCTGCCTCCTTAAGCCTTGGTTTCCTCAGCCACAGTCAGGCAAGATGGAAGTGGCATCTGGTGAGGAGCCAGTGGTGGGAAGCCTGGTGCCCATGGGCTCTGCTGTTCATTCCAGGGTGCCCAGCACCACACAGCTTTGTCTGCAGACCCCAGGGCTGCCCAAGAAGCAGCCAGGCCTCCCAGCCTGCTCCCTGAAGGCCTTCCCTGATGAGGATCTCAGGCCTGGAAGGATGACAAACAGCCTGGAGGGTGAACATTACCTCCCCAGCAGTCCCAGCCCAGTATCCTGAGACCCTGGAAGCAGGAACTTCTCGGGGATGTAGGGAGTAGAAATGCAAGCTGCCCTTCATAAATCAGCCACTGGGGCCCGCATGGTACTCCCCAGCCCAGGAGGATCTGGGGTGAGAACCTTGTCACCTCCCTCTCTCATGGTTCTCCAGATGAGCAGTGCCTTCAGAGAGCCTGTCGGAGATACAGAAGCCATCCCTCAGCAGCCTCACTGTCCAGTCAGCCATACCAGAGGAGAACACCTGCTTAGACTGCCACACAAGCTACACCCGGCCCATGGCTAGGAAGGATTCTGAGCATAGTCTTCTAGCACTTTCCCAACCCCATAAAGATGCATCCGTGAGAGCACAGTCCTGAAACTCCTAGGCTGCACCTTCTTTCCCGAAGGGTGGACATCATAACTGCCTCCTCCACCATCCTTAGGTTGACGCTTTGGACCATCAAGAGAGTCCCAACCCCACCATTCTGTAGCTGCATGTTTCTCAGCAACTGTCTTAACCTCTCTGAGCCTCAGGTTTTCCCAGGAAGATGTGAACTAACCTCTCTCACCCCAGATAGGGCACTGACAACAGACCAAAGACACAGTTCCACTGAAGTCCAGCTTGATGAAGCAGCGATTTATTGAGCTTACAGGATTGTGGGTGCAGGACTGTGAATAGGAGTGTGGGTGACTCAAACAGCTGCATCACTGAAAAGTCCCACCAGGGTGGGTGACAGCCTTCCCAAAGCTGCAAAGATGGAGCCACCCCCCCTTCAGTGACCCTCTACCCTCTGTGTCTTCTTTATAGTCTAGCATCTTCCAAGACCAATGCAGTAGGGAAAAGGGTGGGGTGGCTGGGATCTCATGTGAGGGCCTGTCTCCTCCCACTCCTTCTATGAGGAAATGTCAACGGGCTCCTGTTACGGGTCTCCTGTGGCCACAGCTGCTCTAATTTTAAGATGACTGCAGTCATGCCCTACCCAGAGGACATTCCATAGCTGTCAAGGGAGGTTAATAAGAGCATTTACCACTCCGAGTTGTTAAAAGAACATAACAAGGCCATTGTTTCCAGTCAACAAGCCCAGGTTCTGTTCTACCCAGACACATCCTATGAGTGGGCAAGCAGCTCTTGCAGTGCTGGCAGCCTGAGCTCTGAGTGCCCAAAGCCCAAAGACTAGACCGGCAGAGCCAGAACTCACACACCAAGGCCTGAGAGCCGGGGCCTGCCACCCTGGCTTTTATAAGCCAGTCTTCTGCCTCCAGGCTCTCAGGTTCAAGGCTCACGGCTCTGAGCTTTAACCCCAGCTCTTGGCAACTGCTGCAGTACTTGGCTCTCAACCAGCTGTGAGCAGCAGTAGACAGCCCTTGCTGTGTTACTGTTCCGGAATGCGCCGGGCTAGGGGATCATGCCTACAGCTGTCTGAAGTTTGGCCCTTAAGGGCTGGCAGCTCCCTGGAACTCCTCTGGTGACCAAACTTGGCAGCTTGTCTTCTGTCTTCATAAGGTCCAATGTCATCACTGTTCTGCTCCCGACCATGTCACTTTCTGGAATTCTTCAGCCGTCATCGAAATGCTGCTATACGCATGCCTATCAATACTGGCACTCCACACACCTCCCCCCCAAGTTACCTGCTCAGCCCAAAGACAAGGTCACTCCCAACCCTTACCCCCTACCCCTACCCCAAGACAGGGTATCTCTGTGTAGCCCTGGCTGTCCTGTAACTTGCTCTGTAGACCAGGATGGCCTCTAAAACAGAGAGCCACATGCCACTCGCTGCCCTACCGGCAAATGCTGGGATTAAAGGAGTATACCATCATGCCCTACATGAGAAACCTTTTTTTTTTTGACCTGATGTTGCAAAATGAGAGAACAAAACAGGGGGGCGTCTTCCAGCTGACTCCAAAAGGAAACTCAGTAAATCAGTTATGTAGCCAGAGGTGGGTGTGACATGGGTCTGCGCCAGTCATAGCATAGCCCTTCAGGCAAATGAAGGGGTGGGCATGTATCACTACTGGCCTGCTGTGCCACTAAGGTACTCGCTCTCTGGCCTCAGTGGACATAGCTACAGGGACAACTGGAATTCACTGAGACTGGTCTTGTAATCTCCAGTGCTGGGAAGGCAGATCCTTGGGGCTCAGTGGCCAGCAAACCTCACATAATGACTGAGTCCCAGGTCAACAAGAGACGCTGTCCAAAACAAACAAATAAACAAACAAACAAACAAAACCAGATGGATGGTACCTAAGAAATGACGCCCAAGATTGCCCTCTGCCCTCCACAAACATCCAGATCCTGGGTGCACGTTCCTGGAAGTTTTTTGGTTTGGCTTTATTGAGACAGGTTCTTACCAAGTATGGTGAAATTCTCAGGCTGGCCTTACACTCTGGGATCCGCTTGGTTGCCTCCAGAGTGTTGGGCTTAATGGCACTTGGGCATGAACCTTTCAATAGGTTTTTCATGCTCACAGGTTGGTGGGTCTTCCTGAGTTTGGCTCATTCAGGGGCCGGGCCAAATCCCAGCTGGGGTGGGCCACCTCTGTTCTATGCACTCCTCACACGCCCCAACTCCCTCCTCCCACCCTGCTCTCATCCCCACTAGGATGTAGTTCTCTCATGGAGAACCCAACCATGCAGACATATTTAAAAGCTCCTGCTCAGCCAGAAGAGGCAGAAGCACGCAGATCTCTGTGAGTTCCAGGACACAGCCTGGGCCATGTAGAAAGACCCTGTCTCAAAAAAAAAAAAAATATATATATATATATATATATGTGTGTGTGTGTGTGTGTGTGAATACATAAAATTTAAAAATAAAGCCCCTGTTTGTATCATGTCCACTGATATCCCAAATGGAAGCTACACCTGGTCGAGGGGAAGGAGCAGGTGTCTGCTGATTGGTCAGCAATCCCAGAGAATGGAAGGTGTCTTTTTCTTTGTTTGTTTTGTTTCGTTTTAGACTAGGCTGGCCTTGAACTCACAGAGATCCACCTGCTGTGCTGAGATTCCAGGCATAGGCCACCACACCGGGATGTTTTGGGTCTTCACTTTTGTCACTAGATTAGTTCCAGGGACAGAAGGTTTGGCTCTATCGACAGCTCTTGCCATCTGCACCAGGGCCACAGCTTTGTTAAATGGTTTAAGAGGAGCTCTGTTTTACTTGCATTACTTCCCATCTGAAACCAAACCAACTTACGACAATGACGATGGTGATTTGTTTGTTTGTTTGTTTGAGAGAGGGTCTCACTATGTAGCCCAGGCTGGCCTCGAACTCATAGAGGTCTAACCTGCCTCTGCCAAGTGTTGGAATTAAAAGTGAACTCCAGCATGCAGGACCACAAAGCCAACTTTACCTAGCTCTGGCTTTATCTTGCTATGCGAGGTGGTCACAGGAGGCCAGTGTAACCATTTGAGACTTATTTTGTATCCAGGTGGTATCAACACTTGACATATACCAGTGAGAAGCTCCCCTCTCTCTTTGGTGGAGGATATTTCCCTCTTGACGACCTCATTTACACAGCTCAGTGAACAGGTCCCAAAATCTCCACTCTTCTCTCACCTTGAGTCTCTGAGTCAGGGAGGCCTGAGAGGCCGGGCTGGAAGAGAGCTTCTGATAGGGACTTTTGATGCTGCTGCATTTAGTTTCACTGCAGCCTTTGGCAGTTGTGTTAAACACCCATTGCCCAGTGGGAAGATCAAATGCGTGGTTTGTAGCAGGTAAACACTTGAGTCTCTGTTACCCTGGATGTAGCCAAGGTCCGTGCTGGCCCCGAGGCCCTCTGAATAGAGCACAGGTAATCCAGGCTTGGTAGCCCACGACTTTCGTGTCAGCACTCAGGAAACAGAAAGAGGCAGATCTCTGTGAGCTCAAGGCCAGCCTGGTCTACATAGGGAGCTCCAGGACAGCCAGAGCTATAGATCCTGTCTCAAAAAAAAAAAGCAAAAGCAAAATAAAAATAAAAATAAAACTACACTGCAGGCCAACAAAGAGCAGGCTTTATGGTGTCACTTTGCATAAGAGGGACACACTGATGAGGCCCTGGGTAGCTGCAAGATTCCAGGCTGGCTGTGGTAGCTCTCCAGTCTTGTTAGACACCATAAGAAGGGGCACACATGGGCAGAGGCAGAAGCGGTCTGTAGAACTCTTCGGGACCAGCTTGGGAGGCAGATTTAATCATCCTCTTGGGGGGGGGGGGGCCTGTGCAACACCTTTGCTAGGCCGTGTGAGGCAGGAGCCAGAGCTGTTCCATGTCTATGATCCATGGTGCTGTCACCAATCAACCTGTTGGGATACTTCCACTCCACCCAAGAGTTCAGCAGGCACAAGAAAGCTGCAAGCCCCAGGCCCTCGAGTGTCAAGGGCTAGGGCCTAGACTGATGGTCTCAGAGGCTTACAGCTCTGCCAGCCACGAGATCCAAGAGATGGCTGCTGTAGGCACTCAGGTTGGAGGCTTTACCCCTCATTATCTCCAGGGGCCTGGTGTCTGGCAGCAGGTCTAATCCTTCAGCAGAGAGCAGCAGCAGGCAACATCTGATCCTGTTACAGCTCCTGGGCAGATCCTGAAAACTTGGGACCTTTGTTTCTTATAGTTGCCAGAATTACAGTTCTGGGGCCTAGGGGGTCCGACCGTTGGTCACCGGCAGCTTCCCAGAACTCTGAGCAACGAAGCTGATACTTTCTCATCTCTGCTCGACCAACCCTGCTTCCCACTGCTTCTTTCCCTAGCTCCTGTCCAGAACGTTTCAGGGACACACTCCCCACCCTTGTCCCAACTGCTGCTGTTCCTATCACTAACAGGAGCTAAAGATCTCCCTCCTTCGCCTGTAGCCACACTCTATAGATTGCCGGTGCCCACCTGTCACCGTTATGAGGTAGCAACGAAAGGAATTTTATGGTTGGGTGGGTGGGTCACCACAACAAGAGAAACGGTAGTAAAGGGTCTTCACGTTAGAGAGGTTGAGGACCACTGCTCTAGACAAGGAGGACCACACGGAAGCCCAGATCACACAGGCACAGGCTAGGTGAACAAGCCTGCATATGGTACCTAGGAGTTAAGAGGCTGGACAGGGAGAAGGTCCCAGAGCTCCCTGCTGGGTCTGTTTCTCAGAGCTGGGCCCTCGGGTCCCTGTGGCCTCAGTCTCAACTCCTCCCTGTCTCCAGGACACCCCCTCTGGACTGGCCCAGTCTCCTCCCTGGGAGGCAGCCGGCAGTCTCCTGTGAACATCCAGCGGAGGGACGGTGTCTATGACCCACAGCTGGCGCCGCTCAGGGTCTCCTACGATGCTGCCTCCTGCAGGTGCCTCTGGAACACCGGTTACTTCTTCCAGGTGGAGTTTGACGATTCCTGTGAGGAGTCAGGTGAGCTGGGCTGGGATTTACCCGGCTGGGATTTACCCAGCTGGGATCAAGGTAGTCTGCCTTTGAACTGTTCCCATAGGCTGGAGTGCTTGAACATCCTGCCCACCCCATCTCCCACCCCACCCCTCCCCACCCCTCCCCATCCCACCCTACCCCCTGGCTGATGGCTCTTTTTATGGAGAAGCCCAGCTCAGTGGCACACAACTGTAATCCCAGCACTCAGGGAGGCAGAGGCAGGCGGATCTCTGTGAGTTCAAGGCCAGCCTGGTCTACAACAAAAGTTCAGGACAGCCAGGGCTACATAGAGAAACCCTGTCTCAGAGGGAAAAAAAAACCTGTTAGGAGATGGAGCCTTTCTGGAAGTGGGTGCCTGGGGCAAGTCTCGGGAACATATATTATCTCCAGATTCTTCCTCCTCCTCTCCTTACTTCCCAACCCCACCTGCTCCTTCCCCTCGACCAGGTGTAGCCCCTGGTAATTTTCTTCTGTTTGGGATATTAGTGGACATGATATAAACAGGGGCTTTATTTTTAAATTTTATATATATATAATTTTTTTTGAGACAGGGTGTGTGTGTGTGTGTGTGTGTGTGTACATGTACAGGCGTGCTTGTGCATATAGAGGCCAGACAGGTCAACCTCAGGCATTATCCTGGGGAGCCTTCCTCCTTGGTTTGTGAGACACAGGATCTCTCGCTGACCTGAGACTCAACCAGTAGGTTAGGCTGGCAGGCCAGCAAGCCCCAGCTCCGCCTGTCTCCAGCTGTCTCCGCCTCTCTAGCGCTGGGATTACATGCACAAACACCATGCCTTACTGTCTTGTTTTGTTTTGTTTCAAGACAGAGTTTCTCTATGTAGCTGTCCTGGACTCCCTTTATAGACCAGGCTGGCCTCGAACTTGCAGAGATCCGCCTGCCTCTGCCTCCCTGAGTGCTGGAATTACAGGCGTGCGCCACCATGCCTGGCTCCACACCTTACTTTTTATGTGGGTCCTGGGGATTAGGTCCTCATGCTTGTGTGACTGAGCCATCTCCCCAGCCCCTGGCTCCTTTCTCCAGCTTCTGCTCCTGCTATCACGGAGTCGGTCTGCCATCCTTCCCTGACACAATGGACTGTGCCCCCTGAAAACCGAGAGCCAAAGTCGACCTAGAGAAATTTTAAGTTATGAGGTACAAGAGTGAGAGACGGGGTCTCAGGAATCTACACATTAACTGACTGACACAGCTGCCATTCTTCTCTTCCTGAGCAGGGTGGGGAAGTGGTGCCTACTCGAGGGGGTGGAAGGGTGTGACCAGCAGTCACCTGAGTCGTGATGCCCTACGAGGACAGAGCCAGGAATAGAGTAGGACGCCTTCCCATCCCAGGACTGAGGAAAAAACAAACCATAGAAGGCTGTTGAGGGTAAGCAGCTGGTCTTCCAGGGCTGGGTAAAGGTGTAAGAGCCACAGCCAGGCTTACCGTGTTCCGTGGTGGGGTTGTTTCACACTCTACCTTCACAAAGTGCCAGGCGCCTGAGTCTCTGGTGGTGGAGCTGGGAGATAATTCTCAGTCACTCTGAGGGGCAGAACTTGTTGTTCCCTTCCCTCTCATACCTCTGTCTTCTCAGACATTACTCTGTTCTTCCCTCCTTTCCATCCAGTTTTTTTCTTTTTGAATGGAAGAGTCATTTCCTCATTCTGACTGGAAACTGTTTTGCGGTGCCATCCCCTCCCCCCCTCCCTGGCATTTTCCACCCTCTGTTCCTGATTTCCGACGGAGGTGAATGAAGAAGACAGAGAATGTGGAAAGTGGGAACTAGAGCCAAGCGAGGGAAGCCACAGGACAGATACAGTGAAAGCAGACTGGACCCGGCTGATGCCAGCCGGGGGCAGGCTGCTGGCTTATGTGACAGAAGAGGGAGCTACTCACATGATTGTGTCTGTCTGCGCACACTGTGGGGAGCTTCCCTTTGATCCAGATGGGGATGGTGGTGGTGCCAGGGGTGGGGTCAGGCCGAGGTCAAACTGGAAGGCTGCTGTCTACCCACAGTGCTCAAGTTACGGTGAACCAGGGCCAGCTGGGGTTAAGAGAGTGAGGCTTCCCAGCAGCTGGCCCTCCATCCCTGTTCACACTCCCAGAGCTGTGCCCTGAGATCCTGTGGGAGGCCACGGTCCCTGCTCTTGTGCACATTTTGCTTCAGGTCAGTGACACCCTTAGGTTGGCTACGCACTGGTGAGAGTCACTGAGTTTGGCTCACCCCTGAGCAGTGGCCAGGACTGTTGACAGAACCTGCTACCTCTAGGAAACCCACCCAGGGAGTCCTTTGTGACCCTGGAACCGGCTGTGCCTATTCCTCCCCTCCCCAACCCCAAGAGAGGGTTGCTCTGTGTAGACTTGGCTGTCCTAGACTCAGGACTCAGCTTTGTCGACCAGGCTAGCCTCAAACTCACAGAGATCTGCCTGCTTCTGCCTCCCAAGTCCTGGGATTACAAGTGTGCACCACTACACCCAACTGCCCAGACTTTTTAAAACTGAAGCCAAATAAATTCCCTCTTCTTTGCTTAAGACAGTTTGAGTTTCTGCAGCACACAACCAAAAGAATTCTCAGCATCACAAATAGTTCATAGGGAAAGAGCCTAGAATGGCTTGTAATTCTACCACATGGGACATGAAGGCAGGAGGGGTTCAAGAGGTCAAGGTCAAAAGGTGAGGCTAGCCTTGACTATTGAAGATCTTTGTCTGTTATTATTATTACTAACTCGATAGGGTTTCTCAGTGTAGCCTTGGCTGTCCTACACTCAGGCTGGCCTCAGACTCACAGAGATCCTCCCGCCTCTGCCTCCCGAGTGCTGGAACTACAGGCATGTGCCACTGCACCTGGCTGGTACCTATTTCTTTAAGTGGGATATTGGGGATGAGAGGCTGAACCTATCTTGCCGGGGCTTCCAGGGCCCAGGCTTTGCCTGTAAAAGTTCTGGTAACATTTCCACAGTCCACCATGGCCTCTGATCCTCTATGTGACAACTAATGGTCATCACCAAAGCCAAGAGACCCCAGAGCAGCTTTATTCTCGAAAGTCCAAGTCCAAGGGTGCTGCTGTTGGCCACCACAGACCTGACCCCGGTATACATGCCTCCTTCCTTGTATCGCTGGTCTCTGCAATGTCTCCCAACAGTCCCAAACCACAGGATAGCTCTCTAAGGTCCTAGCTAGGTGAGGTACCTGGCAGGGCTATCTCCATTAGAGAGAAGGCTCCAGGGATCAGTGAGCCTGTGTGGATTGGTGACTTCAAGATGCTATATGAAGTTGAAGAGAGAGAGGTGATAGGTAGGGTCCCTTCTAGTGGATGCTGGCTTCTTCCTTCCTACCTGTCTTCCAGACTTTTTTGTTTACTTCCTTGGTCTCTGGGACTCACTATGAAACCCAGGCTAGCTACAAACTCAAGATAACCTTCTTCCCCAGCCTCCTGAGAACTGGAATTGCAAGCGTGTATCACAATGCCTGGCTCCTAATGTATGTTTTTCAGTAGATGTGTCTGCCTGTGTCTTTACAGAAAGGCCCTGTTTTGGGAGAAACGGTGTCTGTTGCTTGAAAAACAAAGGCTTCATCATAAACGAGAATGAACCTAGTTTGTCCTTACCGTAAGATAGCTTGTAAGCCTAAGATGGAAGCAGGCTGGTTCTTCCTTCTACAAACATCACCTATGAGATACAGAGAAAACACCTTGCACAAAGCCACACCCTGTGGAGGCCAGGACTGATCTCAAGGTGGCCTCGTGTTCAAGCCCATGTTCTGTGAGGTTTGCAGTATCCTTTGGGCAATGCCAATAGCTATTGGCCAGCTGTGGCTTGTTCTCACCTAGTGAGGACTGGGGACAGAGAAGCCCTTTAGTCTTGAACTTCACAGGTTGACAGCTGCTGAAATTCTGGGGTGTTTGTAGTTCCAACTAACAAGAGTTTCCCAAGCTTCTCTTATGCTAATTTTAAGCCCTTAAGCAGCTGCTGTTCTTGCCAAAGGCCTGTTCTATCCTGGGGAAAGCTCGGAATTACAAAAAGGTGGCTTTTAACAGGGACTGTTATAACAGAGGAGCCAGCCAGCCAGCCATCCCAGTGCACTCTCCGCCTTGAATGTCACTTGTAGTTTTACTTGGAGAGTGGCTCTGGCTGATGTACTCACCTTAGTTTATCTTCGTTATCTCAGAAGATAAAATAAGACAACACAGAGCGATGGGGGATCGTCAGGCCTCTGTGGACAAACCTTGCTGATGGCAGTCTGGGAGGCCCAAGGCTGGCAAGCAAAAGGCTCTCTTCCCCAAGCCTCCCGTTTGCCTCTTTTTAAAAGTTAGTCATTGTGTTATCATTGTGAAAAGTCAGTTATTCGTTGCTTATCTGATTCTTTTTCTCAAGTTCCTTTCCTCCAAGGAAAGCAACAGTGCTTGGCTTTAAACTCTTCGACCAAAGTCAGTGGCTTATATGTCCAACAGGAGCCAGGGTCAACAGGTCACCTGGAAAAGGTGCCTTAACTCTTCAGTTTCTGTGTGCTGGTTAGTTTTATGTCAACTTGACATAATCTAGAGTCCTTTTAGAAGAGAGAACCTCAGTTGAGAAAATGCCCTCACTATATTGGTCTGCTACCAGATTGTTCTTGTTTGATGATCATGGGTGTAGACACACCCCCTGGGCTGGTGGTCCTGGCTCTATAAGAAAGCAGGCTGAGCAAACCATGGGGAGCATGGCCTCTCCATGGCCTCTGCTGCCTCCAGGTTCCTGCCCCGCTTGACTTCCTGTCCTGACTTCCTCCAGTATGGACTGGGATGTGGAAGTGGAAGAAACCCTTTCATTCCTAAGTTGTTTATGATCATGGTGTTCATCTCAGCAATAGAGACCCTAAGTAAGACACTCAGTGTCTTCATCTCAAAGCCGAGCTTCTACCTCCACGTGTAAGGCCATCCTGGTTCCCTACACGAACGGTGTCCAGCATATAGCTTGTCATCAGTCACCTCATGGTGGGCACTGCTGACAGCTGTTTGAGCTGGAGACCAGAAACAAAATGTGGGAACACGCACACTCAGCCAGTGACACTTGCTCTCAGCTATTTTATTTCAAACACAGATGTGAACAGCTATTAATTATTCTGTTCCTCGGAAGGCTTCCTACATGCTGGACAGTACGTCTCTGGGGGAACTTGAATAGGGAACCAAAGCCAGAAGGGATGAAGCGTTAGGCAAGCCATAGCTGTAGAATCACTCCAGCTAGGGCCCATGTGCCTGCGGACACCCACCCCAATCCCTGGAGCCTGCAAACCCAGACCAGGCCGCAGAAAGAGCTATGAAGGATGCCTGTCCAGGCCTTAAGTAAGCAACACTTGCCACTTTGCTGTGGCTGCCTCTGCCTTCGGGACTAATTTTGGAAACATTGTCACAGTGAGAATTTTCTGTTCCAACTTGAAAAAGCCCAGGACTGCTCCTCTGTTTGAGAGCATTCTTGGCTGCACTATGATCACAGATGATCACCATGCCCTGGCCTCAAAAGGGCCCCAAGCTCCGAGTACGTGAGATGCCTGGATTCCTGGCCTCTCCCCGGACTTTGCTTGCCCAGAGCCTCTCCTGCACAAGTCACATGGTTACCTTTCTTTGCTTCGAGACGTTAAGACTCCACCTGCCTCCTGGGCAGGCCAGCAAGCACCTCTTCTCTTGTTTTGTTCTTTCTTTTGTTTTGTTTTCAGACAGGGCCTCACTATGTAGCCTTGGCTGTCCTGGAACTCACTATGTAGACCAGGCTGTCTTTGAGCTCACAGAGATCTCTATGCCTCTGCCTCCAGAGTGCTGGGATCAAATCTGTGTACGGCCACACCTGGCCTTCCCTTATTTTTATCTGGTATCCTTCACTCTGCCTTTGGGGTTGTTTTTCTGTGTGCTTGCTAGATCCCCAGCACAAGTGGTCCCCACAGAGCCAGAAAGTGCCTTGTTCAGACATGGATGCCCCCTGGAGAGTATGAGAGAAGAGTCGTCTTTTCCTGTCTCAGGTGGCTCCCCAAGCACCCCACGGGGCTGCCCTTCATGAGGAAGCCCACCTTCCACTGAGGCAGACAGGATCTCCAGCTCACAGGGTTGTTCTGCAAAGGGGGATGTTATCAGGGGGAATGGCCCCAGTTTAGCTAGCGTGGACTTCACCTGTCAAGGGATCATGATTGCAGCTGCTCCCTTTGCCTTTGTGGCCCAAGAGAACCAGACAGGGTCCTAGGATGCAAACTCTGCCATAAATTCAGCTCAGCCTGGACCCTCTCATTTGCAGACCAGAACCTCAACACCCAGTATATGGCACCCCCTGATTAGACTGTCAGTCACTGGGGAGAAGGCTGTTTCTGTGGGCTAAAAATTCCAGCTATAGCTCTGCTCCACACTGAGTGTATACATTGTGAGTCCCATGGATCCTCGTGTGGCCCACACCACTGAGCCTGGGTTCTGGAGATCAAACTCAGATCTTGTTTGATTTTTGTTTTCAAGGCAGGGTCCCACTATGTAGCCCTGGCTGACCCGGAACTCACTCTGTAGACCAGGCTGGCCTCAGACTCACAGAAATCCCCCTGCCTCTGCCCCCCAAGTGCTGGGATTAAAGACATACACCACTCTACCTGGTTCAAACTCAGATATTAATGCCCGTAAGGCGAGCGCTTTGCTGACTGAGACATCTTTTTATTTCTTGGCCCTCATCTGTGGAGTTTCTTAAGTTTTATTTTATGTATGTGGGTGGTTTTTGCCTGCGTGTGTCTCTATGCACTTCTTGTGTGCTGGCGGCTATGGAGGCAGAAGAGGGCATCAGATTCCTGGAAAGTAGAGTTACAGATGGTTGTGAGCTGCCATGTGGATCCTGGACATTGAACTCCTGGTCTCCTAGAAGAGCAGCCAGTGCTCTGAACTGCTGAGCCATCTCTCCAGCCTCTTCTCTGGAGTTAGATGCTAGCATGAGGCTCTAAAACTGTATGAGATGGTGACGCTCCAGAGCAATCATCTTGTTTTGGGATAAGGAGATGGTAGTATTGTTCCCACCCGGGGGCCTACCCAGACCCCAGCACAAGCAAGCACTACCTCTGTCCCCAGTGTGCTGTGTGGTGCTACCAGCTTCGAAAAGCAAGCACAGCCCATCAGCCGGTGGCAGTCAGGGCTCAGCGGCATCTCTCACTCCTTGTGGCATGATCCCCATTTGCCACTTAGTGTCCTGGTCAGCTCTAACTGTCAGTTTGACATGGTCTAGGGTCACCTAAGAAGGAAGTCTCAATTGAAGGATTTCTCAGATCAGATTTCCTGTGGGTCTGTCTGAGGGGCATTGTCTTTGATGGTTAGCTGATATGGAGGGTCCAGCCCACCGTGGATGGCACCATTCCCTGGGCAGATGGCCCGAGGCTGTATAAGAAAGCTAGCTAGGCATGAGCCTGAGAGAAAGCTAGGGAACAGCGTCCCTGCATGATTTCTGCTTCAAGCTCCTTGAATTCCTACCTCGAGTCCCTTGAGTGTCTGACTGTGACCTGGAAGTTAAACCACATAAACTCTTTCCTTCCCTAAGTTGCTTTTTAGTCAAAGTGTTTCATCACACAAATGGAATGAAAGCGAGGAGGACACTTGAGGCTGGTGCAGGAGGCTGAGGGGGCCCAGCATGTCTGCTATATGCAGGGAGGCATCTCTAACCACAGGACGGGCTTCCCAGCTCTGCCCTGAGCTCAGGCTTGCCTGGCCATCATGGGAGTGCCTGGGTGCTGCTTTCTGTAAGGGCTAAAGTGTCCAGCAGGCTTTGATGGAAATGTGTCAGCAACAGGCAAAAGTGTGAATAGCCACCTGGAGCTTGTTAAACCAGTGCACAGCCCTACCTGGGACTGTGGACCTTATCTCTGTTCATCCCTGGAAGTCCAGGTGTAATGCCAGAACTCAGGAGGTAGGAGCAAGGGCATCAGAAGTTCAAAGCCATCCTCAACTACATATGAAGTTCAGTGCCAGCCTGAGCTACATGAGACCCTGTCTCGAAAGGAAAGAACCTCTTGGAAATCCTTGTATGATTAGCACACTCAGAAACCTGCCTGTGGGGCTGGAGAGATGGCTCAGTGATTAAGAGCATTGTCTGCTCTTCCAAAGAACACAGGTTCAATTCCCAGCACCCACATGGCAGTTCACAACTGTCTGTAACCCCAATCCCAAGGGATCTGACACCTTCACACTAATGCACATAGAATTAGAAAGGAAGAAAGAAAGGAAGGAAGGAAGGAAGGAAGGAAGGAAGGAAGGAAGGAAGGAAGGAAGGAAGGAAGGAAGAAAGAAAGAAAGAAAGAAAGAAAGAAAGAAAGAAAGAAAGAAAGAAAGAAAGAAAGAAAGAAACCCGCTGTGTCTTTGTGTAGTGTCAAATGTAGGTACTCATAGTCCTTATCGCCACCTAGTGGCTGTGCTCGGAAGTGGCCCTCATCTCTCCTAGAGTTTACTGTGAGCAGGTGCTGCTCTAGACAGAGGCCGGGCCCACTTTTCACAGACCTCCCTGTTTTGGGCACAGCAATCCCTTAGGGATAGAATTGTTGACACACACGCACACACACACAAGCACACCACGTACACAGTGCTGGGCCCACATGGTCCAGGCACAAGTGTCTCTTCTCTTGTTTCTAGGGATCAGTGGTGGACCACTGGAAACCCACTACAGGCTGAAGCAGTTTCACTTCCACTGGGGAGCAGTGAATGAGTGGGGCTCGGAGCACATGGTGGACGGCCAGGCTTACCCGGCTGAGGTTCGTAGATGGCATGAAACAGCACACACCCGGGTGCTTCCTATGCCAGGCCTACCACACAGGGTGGCCAGCCCTCACTCCCTCCCCTGCAACACAAGTGCCCAGAGCTGATTTCCAGGGACCTAAAGCTTTCCACATGCCAATTGGAACAATAAGAACAGCTTGACCCACTTAATGGCGCTGCCTTGTCCTGGAGTGGGGGTGGGGTTGTGGGGGATGCTATCTTGCTCTGTTGACAAAAGAGATCTCTATCTCTTCTGAGGAGTCATGTGACTCACTGATGTGACTCACTCATAGCACTCAGCTCTGGGCGCTCTGCATTTAAGGGCTAGAGGCCTCATGTTTATCCTCTATAAAAACTTCCACAATAGGCTCCCACTCTCCCTTTCCTCTACTCCTCCCCTCTTCCTTCTCCTCCTCCCCCTTTTCTCCCTTCTCTTTCTCGCCCTCCTCCCCCTCTCTTTCTCCCCTTCTCTCCTCCCCTTATCCATCTACCTCCTTGAAATAATCTTCTCCAACATCCCAAAGCAAGGTCACCACAGAAAAAGAGCTGAGGCGTTGGCCCTGCAGTTGTGACTGGCAATAGGCAGCACCTGTGGACGTCCCAACATTATATCATGAACATTTTCCAAGATAAAGGAAAATGGAGAGAACTACGTGAATTGCCAATCTGCTGTATTTACTTTGTCACTCCTCCATCTACCATCTCCTCTGTAGGGTTGTGCTCCCTTCCCATCCCTGTCCCCTCCTCCTCTCATCCCTCTGCCTTCCACCCCCAGCTCGGGCATAAAATCAACATTTTGGCTGCTCATCTCACCGTCTTCTGGCTGTAGAAGTGCATCAGAGTCTAGCCAAAGGCACAGATGAAGCCCACCGCTTTTTGTTCCTTCTGAACTGGCAAGTGTGGCCACTAGAGAGCGCACAGCATTGCTCCTCATCCAATGTCAATCAATCCTTCGTCACAGTTCTCTAGCTGGGACCTTGTTCTTGTGCAGACATGTCTACTTGAGGAAGAAGGCCCCTATGGTTGAACCATAGCTGATTAAGATGAGAGTTCATGGGCCCTCAACTGACTCATGCCAGACACTCCCGTGTGACCAGGTGAAGGGGAGAGAGGAAAGAAGGCAGGCCAGGAATAAATGAAGGCCAGGGATCTACAAAAACTGTCAGCCAAGAAGAAATGATGGAAACTCGGGCTCCATCGCTGAGACCGGGAGCTGCATTCCAGGAAGTCTCAGGCAGACAGGATACTCTTCTGGTCCCAGATGCCATCGCTAGGAACATCCATGCTTCCTGTGAGCAAGGACCCAGAGCTTCCTGCGGGGCCCTGACGGCAAGGAGCAGAGCCTACTGGCTATGAGGGCTTGCTGGTCCCTCGAGTCTGAGGACCCGGGGCTGGGCACAGTTGGGAATGCCTCTACTGCAGTCCTTGTACAGAGGGGAAACGTGCCCACGCTGTATCACGCTGTGTCCAGGGGGTTCTGGGACCCCTCTGATAGAGCTGTCGTACTTGCATGGCACCCAGGTATACCCTTCCAGTACCTCCATCCCACCCTCTAAGTCACTGGCACACTCTGAGGACCACATGAACAGCGGTTGCTATTTGTTTCATTTCAAGAGAAGCACAGACGTAGCTTTTTTTTTTTTTTTTCTCCAAATAGTTTCTATCTGTTTTTGGTTCAACTGACTTGAAGTCCGTGGGAGGGAAGGGACAACTCGGCAACTTCCCCCAGGGGAAGCTACCCACAGTCTTATCACTACAGTTCCCAGCCGGGCCCACGGCCACCCCAATGGCACAGTAATCTCCTTGCCCCCTCACTCGTCATTTTGCAAACACATGACCCCGTGGGGTTCATACTCCGACGTGCAGGAAATGGAAAGATTAGGAAAAAAAGACAGGGCAGAGCCCAAGGTCAGGTGCAGATGCAATGCTGGAACTGACCTCACTGAGAAACTGTTTAGTCTCACCGTCCTGTGTTTTATCTAGTGACTCTTGTTCCAAGTGACTCATAGGTACCAACGATCAAACAAGTCACTCCTGTCTTGTCAGCTCAAACACTTGTGACGGCTCCTGGTCACTGTTAGGTTGACAGATGGTATCATTTTGATTATGCTCATTGATGTGGGAAGACCTCTGTCTTCTTTACTTTTCTGTTGCTGTGATGAAACATGGTGATTAAAGGCGTGCGTCACCACAGTGGTGACGCCAGCCTTTAATCTCAGTGCTTAGAAACAGAGGCAGGTGGATCTGTGAGTTCAAGGTCAGCCTGGTCTACAGAGTAAGTTCAAGAACAGCCAGGGCTACACAGAGAAACCCTGTCCAAAACCAAAAACAAACAAACCCAAAACCAAAACCCATCATGACCAAGGCAATGTATAGAAGGAAGATTTCTTTGGGCAATGGTTACGGAGGATATGTCCACCGTGGCAACAAGCAGCAGGCATGGCCACACGGAAGAAGCTGAGAGCACAAATCTTTAAACACAAGCATGAAGCAGCCAGAGCAAAATTGGAAATGGTCTTTAAACTCCCACCTCCAATGACACACTTCCTCCGACAAGGTCACCCTCTCAGACCTCCCCAAACAGCACCACACACACACAGGAAACCAAGTGTTCAAATGCGTGAGCCCATGGCTGACATTCTCATTCAAACCAGCACAACCCTCACAGACTGTGGGTGGGAACACGCCTGGGGGGGTCCTGGCCTGTGGAGGTGGAGAAGGGGTGACATAAGGGGGCGTGCCTTCATTGCTCTCCTTCTGACTGTGGACAGGATGTGACTTGGGATCCTTGGGATCCTGCCACCCTGACTCTCCCACCACCACAGGCGGACAGGAGCCTTGAGTCGTGAGCTAAAAGCCCTTTCTCCTTTCCCTTGCCTTTGGTACGGTGTTGTATCATAGCAAGAAGAAGCGAACCTAAAGCAAGAGTCTTCTCCCTCATGGGGCATTCTTCGGTGACACACGCTCTCACCACCTGTGTTTAAGGAGCTCAAAGGACTCCGGCCACCAGCACTTGTGTGCTGACGTGACATTGGCGTGACCCATTGGCTAGGCGGCGTGACTGCTGTTTCTGCTTCATTACGAGACATTAACATTCTCTCTCTCTCTACTCAGCTCCATTTGGTTCACTGGAATTCCACGAAATATGAAAATTACAAGGAAGCCACTGTGGGGGAGAATGGGCTGGCGGTGGTAGGAGTGTTTCTAAAGGTAACGTCTCCCACAGAGAACGTCTGGGTGTGGTCACCAAGCATGACCTTTTGCACGCTACCCCCTAGAAGCAAGGCATATTTTCACTCTCTGCTGCCTCCCAGGCTAACCGCCGTGTGTCTGTGCCATGCAGCTCGGTGTCCAGCACGAGGCCCTGCAGAGGCTGGTGGACGTCTTGCCAAAAGTAAAACACAAGGTGAGAAGCATGAAACTAGCAGAGCTGGGCACCAAGTTGCCAGAGCAAAGACTCGCTTGGGAAAATTCAAAGAGTTTGGCAGACGGTGTGAGGCTCTGGTTTCTGGAAACAGAAGTTAAGGGCTGGTCCTAAGCTGAATTTGGAAACTTTCCCTCCAAACACTGAGAGTGGTGGCATATGCCACTTGGCCTTCTAGCACCTGAAAAGACTGAGGCAGGAGGAATGCCAAAAGTTCAAAGCCAGACTGGACTACATAATGGGCTAGGTTGGGTTACAGAATGAGACTTCAAAGGTGAACAAGAAAGAGGACTCGGGTGTAGCTGGTGGAGAGCTTGCTCAGCATGCACAAAGCCCTGGGTTCAACTCCCAGCACTGGCGCAGACTTGACACAGTGGGAGACAGCTGCAGCCCTGGAAGGTGGGAATAGGAAGATCGTAAATTCATTCATCTTCAGATACTTGCAATCTTCGCTCAGAAGGAAGGGTGATATGCTTTCCACATCTTAATGCCCATTTGCCCATCAGTGACACAGGGTGCTGGACTCCTGGGATCCCCAAGTCCGGCTGCCCAGGCAATCCCAGTAGCCTGTGGGAGAATTTGAACTCATCTTGGTTCTTGCTTGGCTCAGGTGTGATGTCCACCAGTACCCCGAGAGAGATCCTAACTGAGACCGAGGTCAGAGCAGACCTGGGGGAGAGGGAGACAGGCTTGATAGTACACAGGCAGTTGGTAGGACCCCTGTTTACCCCAAAGGTGGCTGGGCATTCTTTGTATACCTTGGTGTGTTAGCCTGTCTCGAGAAAATGACAAAGTAATGGTGTCGCTTTTCTTTAAGACCAACCCAGAAGGAACTTTGACAGAGAAATGGAAATTCCAAAGAGATGGGTTTATTTATTCAGTACCACAACAAAGAAGTCTGAGGCAAAAGGAAGCAAGGTGGCCATTAGACATGGGGACATGGGGACAGAGGAGGCCTCCATCTGTCTTAACAATGGTGAGAGCTGCCCTGCAGGAAAGCGTGGCCACCCCTTCCTCAAAGCTCACAGGAGTGTTTGATCTGCTCCTCGCCTCCTCTTGATGTTGAGGCCCAGATGCCCCTTGGGATGGAGACAGATTCCTACCCCCACTGCTCTGTCCCCTGGCTCAGGAACACCTCAAGGCCAAGGTACTGGGCGCCCAGCTACTCGCCCTTTTCCTTGCTGGTCCAGGGCCGGAACCCAACTGGAATGTGGGATGTTTTCCCAGCTGGCCTCGGCCCCCCTCAGGGGCAGGAGAGAAAAGGGCTGGCTGGGGAGTGTTTACTCAGGGGTCTGCTTTGCTTCCTTGGAAGGTTCTGGAGCTACCCACCCCCCCAGCTTCCCCCTCAGGCTGATTACGGGGGAGACACGGGGTCTGGGACTCAGTTCTGGCCCCAGTCATACTAGTCCCCTGAAAATGACGCGCTGACCCTAGGCGAGAAAAGGACTTTAAGACAAGAAGGCCCAACTATGGAGGGCTCCAGAGGCTGAGGACTAGGAGACCCTCAGGAACCCTGGTCCAGTGGCTCTCAGTCTGCAAGCTTAGGACTTGTAGGGGTTTTAGGTGTGTGGTGGAGATCCTCAGTCAAGAGGTCTTGGGTCCAAGGCCCTTGATCTGATAGGAAACTGTGGTTTTGAGCAAGTGACTCCACTTCTCAGAGCCCTGACCTCCCCGTTTGAGATATATGGGTGTTAAGAGTGGGCACTTGAGGGCCTTGTTATCTGGAAGAAAGTGGGATGTGCACAGTGCTGGTCTTCTAAACTGGTTGGGTCCCAGCTGTGGTGTGAATGAAGATTAGGGCTCACATAGGCTCATCTACTGTTGTGATGGGAGGCTGGGGAGGGGGAGGGGTTGTGGGACATGATGGGGTGTCTCAAGCAGCAGTCCTGAACTCAGAGCTGTCTGCAGTAGACTCAGTGAGTGCTTCTGCCTTGAGGGGCCTGTTAGACTATAGAAGGGTTGAAGCATGGTGACTCTAGGGAGGATGGAGGTAGAGGGAGGAGGAGAGGGTCAGGTGGACTTGGGCTCAAATCCCTGCTCAGCTGCTCAGTAAGCCCATCTCTGAGGATGGTTTGCTGCAGCTCTGGATTCCTCCCCTGTGCTTCCACAGCCCAGAATACAATGCCATGGCTCAGGTTGGATGGCCTAGCTGAAGTTCGGGGTCTCCCTGGACCCTAGAGCTAGGGATTTAATCAGCAGGACCCCTGGTTCCCTGCATAGTAGTCAATGTTACTGCCTGAGGGCCTTGACTGGGTTCATTTTCTCTGTCTCCCCTGTCTCTTGCCCTCACCAATGTGGCTGTCCCAGACCTGCTTGCTTGAGGACCCCAGGGAGCACTAGGCCACTAGAAGGTTCACAGGAAAGATGGACTCAGCTTCTGCACCCTTGAGTGGCGATATCCTGATGTGAGGAGCAGGGGGCAGGTGGCACTCCTGCGGCTGAGGTGGGGTTTTTTAGGGATCCCCAGTCCCCGGCTGAGGCAAGGTGTCACCCTCTGCAGGCTTCCCTCCTCTGTCACCTCTGTCACCGACTTTGTGTGAATGCAGGTGTACGTGGAGGCCTCAGTGTTGGTCCTTAGGTACTGCCCACCTTGGTTCTTGAGGCAGAGTCTCTCGGGGTCCTAGAGCTCACAGAGCAGGTGAGGGCTGGCTGGCCAGCGAGCCCCGAGGATCTGTCTGGCTCCACTTCACCAGTTCTGGGATTGCGTGAGCACACACCATCCTGACCAGCCTTCTGACTGAGCTCGGGGCCTCATGCTCACAATGCAGGTATTATACCGACTGAGCCATCTCTCCAGCCTCATTGCTTTTGTGCCTCACTCCTGCTTCTGGCCACACCATGTCCTTGATGTTCCTCAGGCCAAACAGGCTGCTCCTGGCTCAAGACCTTTGCCACAGATCTCAAGACCCATGCCACATGGCACAGAGTCTTCCTTCTGGTCTTGTGTGTCTGTCCTCAGAGGTCATCCCATTAGTCCTCTGGAACCACGCCTTTCAAAAACACCCGCTGTCCCCCTTCTCATTCATTCTGCTCCCCAGTTACTTTTCTCCATCGCAGAGTCCCCAGTGTAAAGTGCTGGTGTTTTACTTATTGGTTCTGGGGGACTCCACGGGAGGGAGTTGTTCTGTCCACTTTTCTTTGTATCCTTAGCACCTGAGGCAAAGCGGGCTCAAGGTCGGCTCAGACAGACATGTATGAATAAATGAATGAAATTCGTGAATGAGCAAATAGGCAGTGACATCCCATGGGAGCTCAGAGAGGCTTTATGAAACCCAGGAAGCACGCAAACATGAACTGTGAACACAGGGCCTGAGGCGGAGGCCAGGCTGACTCCATCTGTCTTGGGAGGAGAGCAGAGAGCTTGAGCAATATGTCAGGAGCAGCTGTGGGGCCCTTGGTCCCCACCTGTTCCCTGTGTGAGAGAAGAACGTGAAGGTTGAGGAAAGGTCCCCCGCAGCAAGGACAGTTTTTATGTCAGGCTGCTTGAGAGAGACGGGCAGATGCTTTGTTTGTTTATTGGTTTTTTAAATCAGGGTTTCTCTGTGGACTAGGCTGTCCTCAAACTCAGACATCCACCTGCCTCTGCCTCCCAAGTGCTGGGATTAAAGCCATGTGCCACTACCACCTGGTGATAGGCAGCTGCTTTAAAACTAAGATTTGTTGGTGCAGCCACTGTTAAAAACACATGGAGGGGCCTTAAATTTTTTTTAATGTTCATATGATCCAGAAGTCCTGTGTATATGTATACACCCTGAGAACCTAAAGTGGCCCAGAAGGAAACAGCACCCCCTTCTCTCATTCTGGACGTTCTATTTAAAATAACTAGAAGGAAGAAGCAGGCCAAGAGTCCAACATGGGCGAATGCAAATGAAACACAGACTAGCCACATGGTGATTGCTTCTCAGCTGGCCGTAACGTAGGACACAGGGGGCATCCTAGTTCACATCAGAATTCAGGAAGTGGAGGCAGGAGGATCAGGGGTTCAAATTTACCCTTGTCTATCACAGAATTTTGAGGGCACTCTGTACTACATGAGACCACATCTCAGAAAGGCGTTGTGTCGCATGCATTTACTCCTAGCACTTGGGAGGCAGAGGCAGATGGATCTCTGAGTTTGAGGCCAGCCTGGTCCACAGAGAGTTTCAGGACAGCTGGGGCTACACAGAGAAATCCTATCCTGAAAAAAAAAAAACAAAACAAATGAACAAACAGAATGGGGAGTGGGGGCGGGGGGGGGAAGGATAGCTGTTTTAACACTCATGTGCCATGCCAGACCCCCACGCATATGCTCCATAAAAATAAGCCAGGTGCAAAGACAGCTGCAAAGCCAGTTGTGGAAGCACAGGCCTTTAATCCCAGATCTCTATGAGTTCAAGGCCAGCTAGGGCTACACGAAGGAGACATGGTGACTTCCAAGGGTCTGCAGGTTCACAGCCAGGAAGAGGACTGTGGTTTCTAGTGGTCAGGGAAGAATGGGAGTCAGTGTTTAATGAGGCAGAGAAAGTTCTGGAGATGGATGTGGGTGATGACTACATGATATGAATGTCCTTAAAACCCTCAAATTGCACATTTGAAAATGGCAAAATGGCACCCCCTCTTCGTGTGTGTGTGTGTGTGTGTGTGTGTGTGTGTGTGTTCCCATCTAAGGTATTACATGAGGCATAACTTTAAGGAGAAATATGCTAAGAGTCCCTCTTTTGTAAAGAAGAGTCATATTTTCTTTTTACTTCCACATATGACCATGGTGGCCACATGGCTGTTATTCAGAATGCTTGTTTGGCCATCAGAGCTGTGGCAAGATGGAGAGGCAGTTGGTTCCTTCCTGGCCTCCTTTTGCTGGACCTCTGATGGGGCTGTGGTTCTTGTTGCCAGGATGCACAGGTGGCCATGGGACCCTTTGACCCTTCTTGTCTGCTGCCTGCCTGCAGGGATTACTGGACCTACCCTGGCTCCCTCACAACCCCGCCACTGGCTGAGTCAGTCACTTGGATCATCCAGAAGATGCCCATTGAGGTGGCCCCGAGCCAGGTGAGCACTGCCGCTGGGCCACAGCCCCCAAAGAGGTCATCTTTACCCGCATCTTCATCAAGGTGTCACGGCAGAGTGTTGCCGGACTCTGTCGCCTGACACATCTGCGTGTGTGTATTGTGGAGGTCTAAGGTCAACCTCTGGCGGCATTCTTCAGGTACCATTCACCTTGTGTTCTGAGACAGGGTGTCTCATTGGCCTGAAACTCACCCATTAGGCTAGGCTACCTGACCAGTGAGCCCCAGGATCCCCGGGCCCTGCCTCCCCAGGGCTGGCGTTACAGGAGCACAGCATGATGCATCCTAGGCCCAGAGCCAAGCCTGGCACTGACTGAGCCACATCTTCCCAGCCCCATTGGCATATTTCAGATGCTCCTAAATTGCTAGAAAGATTTTCCACTTGCGTGAGAACCATCAAGTACAAGGCCCCATGATCACATCTGGGGTGTTACGGGGCTAGCATACACCACTTTCCTTGAGGTTCTGGCGTGAGCATTGTTCTGATGACACACAGCCAGGCTGTGCCTGGGAAAAACTAAAGTGATTCTTAAATCTTGATGGGACCTTCTGTTTGCCTTGGGAAAAAAAGATTTTTTCTTTCTTCAAAAAAAAAAAAAAAAAAAAAAAAAGAAGTGATTCAAAGTTGGCCCTGAGTTCGTGCACAAGTCATCGCAGGAGTTCAGTGGGGGATGGGGTAGAGAAGGTGTAAATGTACCCGTTCCCAGAGGACTCCTTCCCTACCTAAGTGACTCACGCAATGGCTAACAATGGTGCTGGCTTTCGGCTGGGCCTTAGTACTCCAGTGGCCTTTCTTTGGCAGCTACCGGGGTTCCCTCATGTCTAAGGGTTCTCCAGCACCAACAGTGTGGCAGCTACCGTGCTTCTGATGAACCCTCAGGAGGCCCTGGTCCGGTAGACCATGTTCTGTTGGTCACACAGGGACACCCCTCATTCAGTGTGTGTTGGGGGGACACCTGGCGCCTGGATCGCTCCTTGCCTGCGGCTCACTCTGCCTGCTCTATTCCAGCTGTCGGCATTCCGCACACTCCTGTTCTCTGGGTGTGGTGAGGCAGAGGAGGCAATGGTGAACAACTACCGCCCACTCCAGCCTCTCATGGATCGGAAAGTCCGTTCATCGTTCCAGGCTGCTGGGGTGAGAACAAGGTCCTAGTCTCAGGATGATGCCTGAGGATAGGTGGAACAGATGAAGAAGGGGTGCACAGTTCATAGGCGTGCCATGTGACACCACGCCCGGATTAAAAAGATGAGATCATTGCTCCAGTCGACCTGTTTTTGTTGCTGTTGTTGCAAGTAAGAGAAATTTAAAGAATTTTAAAGAAATTTAAAGAAATTTAAAGAAAATTTAAAGAAATTTAAAGAAGCTGGAGCAGAGCTGGAGTGACAGCTCAGCCCACAAAGTGCTTCGAAAGGGCCTGAGTTCAGATCCCCAGAATCCACACAAATAGCCAAGAGTAGTGGTGTGTGCTCAGTGATAGCAATATGGAGTAGAGAGGAGTGAATCCCTGGAGCTTGCAGGCCGGCCAGCCAGGACTATGTTGTATAATTCCAGACCAGTGAGAGATTCTGTCTCAAGCAAAGTGACGATGGTGTCTAAGGACTGACATGTGACATTGTCTCTGGCATCCACATGCAAAAAGTGCACATTTACATCTCTACAAACATGTGCACAAAAGTACCCAAATCTCTCTCTCTCACACATACACATACACACAAACAGAGAGAAAGAAACTTAAGCTCAGAGGGTAGAACCCTGGGAAAGAGATCCAAGATAGGTACAAGGTGGCCTCCAAGGTAGAGCAAGTTATGGGATGTGGTGGCTCATGCCTTTAATCCGGGTACTGGGGGCGCAGAAGGGGTGGATCTCTGAGTTTGAGGCCGGCGTGGTTTACATAGTGAGTTCCAGGACAGCCAGGCCTACATAGTGAGATCCTGTCTCAAAAAAACAAAAACCCCAAAGCAAAAACTAAACAGATTAAAACAGACTGAACAAATTACCTGCACCCAGATTGTTTTGTCTGGCCTCTCAACTCTGCTCTTTCCTCTCTACACACAGATATCATCTGTGGATCATTGCTAGCGCCACCCAGAGTCCTCAGTGACACAGAGGGTGGATCCAATATCCTTTCCTCAATGTCAAACCTGGAGCCCCTATAACACTTCGTGAAGGGCTTGGTGGCTTAGATAACCTGATGAGACCATTCTTAGAGTTCAGGAAGACTGAAGCTGTAGTCAAGGTATGGGCAAGGCTGCTTTCTTCTGGAAGCCCTGGAGAGAACCACTATATAGCCCCAGGCTGGCCTGGAACTGGTCTTGCCCTTCTCACTGCTGGCTTCACAGCCACAAACCAACCTTTCTTTTCCCTCACCCTGACTACGAATCCGTGGCATCCACCATCCATGGTCCCCTCTCTGCCTATGGTCTAGCCCCACTGCCTCCTAGAAAACCCCTCATGGTGACCTGGTGTTTACTCACAACCCAGTAGCAGCTCTCCAGAACAATATCCTTAATCCCATCCCGAGTCCCTGAGGCCAGGTCACACCTCCACTGGGTCAAAGGTTAAGATGTGGGTGACTCTATAACTAGGTGTTCCTTGACATTCCACAAGTGATGTGGAATAAAGTAAGAGGGCCTTGAAAGGGGAGACCTGCATTCCCTACCACACTGCTGCCAGACACCCCTCTGTTTTAGGCCCTTCACTGTTTGTTGCACTGGAAAAACAAGGCATGCTCAACTCTCAGGACCTTGACTGCCTTTCTGGATGCCCCACCTGATTGTGGGGCTAAGGAGAGAGAAGTGCCCATAGCCTCACTCCCCTACTGCCCAGGTGACCTGAAGCCTCAGCAGTGACCTCTCTAAAAACATCCTCACCTCCAGCTGCCTCGCCCTGTTCCATCAGGCTGGGTCTCCAGCTTCTTGCCTCTTCCTGGGATTCTCCACCATCAAATGCCCCTGCAGCTCGGCCCCTTCCTTGGTCTCTGACAATGGCCTGTGACAGAATGCTCTCTGGTCCACTCTGGTCCTTACTGTTTCTTCCTTGGACCTCTCAGCCCAGTGTACCCAATGAGTTCTATGATTCTTCTGTCTCCGTTATCCTTCATTATCAGCCTCCTGGGATTCAATCGCCAATGGAGCGAAGACAGTCAATCCCAAGGACGGCAGAGGCTCTGCCTCCAGAGTCTAGAAGAGAGCTTGGCACACAACAAAGCCCTCAGTCTTTATGGGTTAATGGGAGCTACCTCCTGTGCCTGAGCTGCTCTTTCCATCCCTGAGGCAATCTGGTTCACAGCACACAGCATCAAGGAGCGAAGAGCAATGCGGAGGAAGAGCAATGCGAGGCGCCCAGAGGCATCATTTGCACTCTGGATGGGAAACTACCTGGGACTCCATCACTTCTGTTCCTGATGCCAACAGGTGTCCTGTCACCTCAGCCACTTGAGATTTTTTTTTTTTAACTGCTTGCTTGCTTGCTTAGAAGAAAGATATGGTAGCTATTACTTTTATAACATTACAAAATTCCCCTCAGGTAGAAACACAGTTCAACAAACAACCTCATTGTGTTATCTTCAAACATCGCTTTCCTGCTAGGTATGTACGCAAATGAGAAACAGCATGGAAAAATAAGCAGCCACTAATCTGTCTCCCAAGGCACACCATGTTTCGCTGGGGGGAAATAAAGAATAAATATGTATTCTGGTCCACAAATAGCATGTCGAATCAAAGGGAGCCTGCGTAGCCCCTGGGTTTACTTTGGCAGCTGCTCGTTCCTCTCCCATCCCAGAGCTTCCTACGATGTCAACAGCCTGCAGCCGTGGTGCACAGTGTCCTGGAGCAACTACAGAGGGCCAGCCTGGGCTTCCTGACAGGCTTCCTCCTGGATCTGTGATCGAGGCAGTCGCTGGCCCAGGTGCAGCCAACACCTGAAGGCTGCTCTTGACTTCCAGGCATGTTGGGTGTCTTGGTGTCATGGCTGACAGCAGAGTACTGAAGGGTCGGGTGGCTCCGTCACCATAGACATGATACAAGGGGGAAAGTGATAATCTTGCCCTCATTTGGAACCCGAAGTCCGTCCTTGAGACTTGGGGAAACAGTCACCCTCAGGTCTCCAGTGAAGAAAGGGCCTTCAATCTGCAAGGACGGTGGCTGCAACAAGAGAGGACCACACAGGGAGGCTTCGGACAGACAGGTGTGTCCTCTGGCCGTGCACGATAGTGCGCACTCGCATTAACTGTAGCACGCAGGATGCCCGGGCAGCAGGATCTCATGTTCGAGATCACCTGTCTGCTTTTTGCCTTCTGGGTGCTAGGGTTACAGATGAATACCGCCGTGGCTCTTTGTAAGGAATGGAGACCCTGGTCCTCAAGCATGTGTGTGTCCCAGCCCTCTGTGCTCATGCAGCTAGGGGAAAGACAGCATCAATGAGGCAGAATGTCCTGAAGTCTAAAATGCAGGCATAAAACTGCTTCCACCAGACCTTTCAGAAAACTATCAAAAAGGAGCTTGGGTCCTTTGAGCAACAGGACTCTGTGTTGTGCTAGAAAATGGGGTTGGGTCCCAGGTCTGAAGATTTGAGCCTGGGATAAGGCATATGTTAATTATTAATGGGCATCCATTTTCATGGAATCTAAGAGGCAGGGAAGGCAAGAAGGGGGCACCTACAGGGAGGGAGGGGCTTAGCTCCACCGTGCCTCCACAAGAAGTGAGGCAGGATCCATGGCACTCTTTCCTCTGAGGGCAAGGACGCCTTTGTCTCCTGAAAAAAAAAAAAAATCCCTTTTGTTAGCTATTTTTAAAAAGTCATGTTAGCCTGGAGACACTGGTACACTCCCGGGGAAAAGGTTGAGCCTGCACACATTGCTACAAAACTACAAACAAAACTTGAGAGGAAAAGGCTTTGATATCAGCCCTCAAAGCGGCAGGGCAAGAAACAAAGGAGCCTCCCTCGCAGTCCTGAGCGCTCTGTGAAGAGCCCACACATCTTCAGAATACTTGGCCTGACTTGGAAAGTTCAAGGTTCTTGCTTTATTGTTCTCCATCTGTGAGAATGCAAATGCGTGAGAACTCTTGCTGGGTCCCCATGAAGAGGCTGCATTTTAGACACAATCTCATGGGTGATGGCTGTCCCTGCACTGTCCCCAGTCCTCTCTCTGTCCTGCCCATGTTGTGTAACCCGGGTCACCAGCCTCTCTCAGCCCCAGAGCATGCACAGTTGTTCTAAGAGGCCCGAGTCACTCCTTTCCTTGATGGTTACCCATCCTTTCTTTCCCTGAAGTAGTGTCCTTGGGAAAGTCCCCAAGGCCTAGGCTGTGTCTACACCCAGCTATGTTCTTTGGCAATGGGTATTGCACAGCTCAAGACTTGTTCCTCTGTTTGACAGGGGGCCTGTTAGGCCTGCCACCATAGCCCAACTTGACACTCAGAGGTCCCTTCAAGCCAATGGCTCCCAGTGCCACAGACAGACTTAGGGACACCTATTCCCTTCAGCCCTTTGTGCCTACCTCTGAGGAACCAATGGTTCCTGTCAGTGGAACACAGAGACCATCAAACCTTGCAGATCCGTATTTGTTTCATGTACTGTCATGCCCTGACCAGCTGCCCTCATCTTTCAGCTTAGCCTCTCCTCTTCCTCTCCCTGCTCTCCCCAAACTTACATCTCTGATTGGGGAAGTGACTGTGTGTGTGGTTGTGAATCAAACACGATCCTCTAGCTTCTCTGTTCCAGAAGCTTCCTGTGGTAGTGAGGTTTAAGCACCTGTTTCTCCTGGAGGCAGCCAGGCCCTTCGCTCTCTTACAGATGAGCTGTGCATGCAGTCCCTTGACTGTTTGCAAGAGCCACTTGTTCCCACCCTTAACCTCCTCAGCCCTCTTCCCTGTCCGTAGGCCTCCTGGGTGCTCCCCAAGCTGTGAGCACTGACAGCGGGGAGAAGCTTGCTTCCACTGCAGGCCCCTCATAACCTGAGGAGCTGCAAAGGGAACAGGGACAGTGTGTTCTACTCACATTTGATACAGGACCTCACACAGCCCACACTGGCCTGGAACATGAGATCCTCCTGCCTCAGCTTGCCAAGTGTTGGGTTTAGAGGCACGTACCACCAAGTCCAGTTTGATCACAGCCTTCTTGGGTTGTGGGGTAGAGTTGCTCCTGTCCACAGCAGGAAGGACAGAGGGTAGATGCATTTCTAGGATTGAGATTAATCTCCTCATCAGAATTTCCTGTCGGTTTAGGGATGGTTTTCAGTAGCACTTAAATGCTTCTGAACGTGAAAGTTATCTTTAAGCAAGTTAAATTCTGCTTATCCTTTTAACTGAATTCTGGAAATTCTGAAGGCTGTCTAGTACACGCTTTCAAACATAGAAACCTAGATCTGGCCACATGCATCATAATGGCATGTACAGTCCTTCTGCGTTACTTCATAATCACACTTGCAGTGGACTCCATTTTACTGTTCAGTCCAACAACTATTTATTGGCAGTGTGCCTGTTAGAGCCCAGGGCATTTGGGGTGCATCCAGAAGCATGGTGGGGTCATACAGGCCTGCAACTCCACCCAGTGCTCGAGAGAGAGGCAGGCAGACCTTTGTGAGCTTGAGGCCACCCTGATCTGCAGAGTAAGTACCATGCCAGCTCAGGGTCACACAGTCAGAGAGAACCTGTCTTTAAAACAACAGGCCACGGCCCCAGGTGAAAGGTGTATGCTGCTGGGGGTGCTCCGAACCCAGAGATGGGGTAGGCACAGGCGAGCCACACTAGAGGCACTCAGTGTGAGCTGGGTGGAGAGGAGGGGGGGGGGGAATTGCAGGGCTGGGGCTGTCTGAGGAATTAAGCAAAGAGAGCCAGGGTAGAGACCAGCGAGGCCTGAGGAGATGAGAGAGCTCAAACAGAAGCCAGAGGGGCCTGAGGAGCCGCCCAGGAGCAGGGACAGGCTGTCTCACTCATAGCATTTTGTTTTTGTTTATGTAGCTCAGGCTGGCCTGAAGCCTGCGACCCCTCATGCCTCCGCTTCCAGTGCATTTGCTTGGTTTATAGGTGTTTGGCCACCCAGTACTCATGGGTGAGGGGATCAGATTTCTTTTTTCCCAGAGCCCAAATGATCCCAATTTGTTCCTCCACTGGCTTCACAGCACAGCATCCTGCTCTCTGCCAGTACTGGCTCCAAGAGCCAGGACTTTGAGTGTGGAGGAAGTTGCAGTCCATTTGAAAAAGGGCTCGTGTCTAGGAACCTGCTCTTGCAGATCTAAGCACCTGTAAGAGAGGCTTTCAAAACTGACTAGTGAGGCAAAATGAAAACCGGTGCCCAGAGCCCTGAGAGGTCCGGCTATCTGCTCATACAGGCCACACTAGGTCCTGGCATCCCTCAGTACCATCTCCACTGCAGAGACACGGCCTGCTGGAGGTGTGCTGTCTTGGCTTATAAACTAGTGTCCGTGCCACTACACAGAGGCAAACATGAGGCTGAAAGGACGAGCAGAGACCGCTCCTCACAGCAGCAATGGCTGCTCAGGGCAAACGTTCACTTTAACAATATGGCTGACATCGCTGCAAAGGCCTCTTGCCAGCTTTTGCCACCAAGAATCTGACATCAATCCCCCATCAAGAAAGAGGCTGGAGAGGTGGCTCAGGGGTTAAGAGCACTGGCTGCTCTTCCAGAGGACCTGGGTTCAATTCCCAGCACCCACATGGCAGCTCACAGCGTCTGTAACTCCAGTTCCAGAGGGATCTGACACCCCCACACAGACATGCATGCAGGCACAACACCAATACACAGAAAAAAATAATCAAATCAAAATACTTTTAAGTTTCTGGGGTCATAGCTCAGTTGGCGTTGACTGAGTTGACCTGAGTTGACTCTCTCAGAATCCACGTTAAAAAAAGAACAAAAGAAGAGCCAGGTGTGGTAACACAGGTTTATAAGCCCAGGGCCGGGGAGGCAGAGCCAGGCAATCCTAGCCTACTCAGCAAGGTCCAGGCCTATGTAAACCCTCTTTCAAAACACAAGGGGTGTGCTCAAGAGCACACTTTGCTCTCGTAGAGGAGCTGGGTTCAGTTCCCAGCACCCACACGATGGCTCACAACCCTCTGTAATTCCCCTTACAGGAAAAGCAACACCCTCTTCTTTCCTTCTGTCACCAGGCACACAGGTGGTGCACAGGCACGCCTGCAGTCAAAACACCCAGCCACATAAAATAGATTAAAAAAATAAAACAATATCAAATTAAAAAATTTAAAAAAAATGGGGGGGTCATAAAATGGCTCAGCAGGTAAAGGTGCTTGCAGTCAAGCCTGAGTACAACCCTCACAACTAATGTGCTAGAGAGGACTGACTCCTGCAAGGTGGCCTCTGACCTACACAAACTCCCGTCTGCAGAGATGCCCAGGTTACTGTGTCTGTGGTGTGTGGCTTTCATGGGTAGATGCGAACAAACTTCTGCTTATGACAGATGGGGCGCCGACAGACCCAGTTTCGTGCAAGCCCAAGCTGGCTAATGATGAGCTCATGGGGCCCACTTACTTCCAGAAGCGTAGGTGACAAGATGGCAGTGTCAACACTCTCACGATCAACCCTTTACCTCCCCTGTACTCCAACACCTCCCGTCACCACGTGTACAGGGGCGGAAGTGTGCAGCTGGGCAGCATGGGCAGGAGGGAGGGTCCGGTGACTCTCCACCCCTCTCTTCTGCTTAAGACTGTTAAGAGGTGGTCACATGTGCTCTCATCCTAAGATGGATGTGGGAAGGCAGGGATCCCCGACACCCTGTCAGCCCTGTGAGAATACCCAACACCGTTTTAAATAAATTACTGACCGGCTGAAGAGCTGGCTAGCCACTAGGCTACCACCATGGCCACCACAACTAAGGAAATTTGTTTAAAAGCAAACTGCTCCTGAATCCACCAATAGATGGCGCTCCTGGAAAAGATTTCAGAGTCTTCTCTGTTAGCAAGGGAGTGAGTGGGCAGGGGTACAGCCAAAGCTGCTTTGCAGAAGGAAGTCTAAACCTTACGTGGCAGTGGAGTTGGCACGGCCTTGGGTCTTAGGGACATTCAATGAGCCTGGTCACCCTTCCTGGAAAGGACCACAACAGCATCCCAGAACTCCAATATCCAGGTACCAAACCTCCCAACTGTCCCAGAGAACTTGATTGAACACAGGCTCCCTCTCGCTGCTTTCCTTGTTAATTCTCTCTGAACTCCAGACCCAGAAAAGCCATTTGAACCTGTGGGTTCCTCCAGCACCACCCTTCTTGGCTTAATTGTGGTTGTGATTTTACACCTTCGTGGACTATTGCTAACTCTGGCTCAAATCAAAGTTTCCCAGTGACTGTTACACAGAACCTCACTACTGTGAATGGGAAGAGATTCCAAAAGACTGAAGGGTTCGCAGGGTTCACCACCCACAGGTGAGAGGTTGGCAGGTTGCTTGCTTTCAGGTTGGAGGCCAGGAGGGTGGGCGAGTTTCACAACTGCAAGTCGGTTTCCTCGTTTCCAAAGTGTCTCTCAGAGTTGCCACGCATCTTTTTCAGTCAGGAGCTGCACCTTGGAATCTTAGCAATGTCTCAGTGGGTTGGTCGTATGTCTTTAGCCCTCTGAAAGGACCGTGCAAGGAATGAGAGGCAAGTTTCTCAATCTTCCCAAAGCCACCAACTCAGGCATGTTAATGCTGGTGTGACCTTTCAGCTCCCTGGCATGTGAACGACTGGCATACTGGAAGGCGGCTCCAGTGACATGCCTTGGAGCCCTTGCTAAACACCTCCCCAACTCGGCCTCGCAAGGACAGCTTTGGCATTCTTGGCTGCAACTGTGGCGAGAAGTTTGAACCTTTTCCGTTTGGTCATGCCTCAGGAGTGGGGAAGGCAGAGGATCTGCTTGGCAGACTGGACTGTGTGCACAGCACAGCTGGCTCTGCAGCCTCACGGGTCGGAACGTTCTTCAACTACAGCCCCTCACCCTCGGCTTCTGTTTGTGTTTGTGTGTGTGTGTGTGTGTGCGCAGAAGACTCTTTAGGGCAGAAAAGGGAACAGTGGGTGAAAAGGAGGTGGTGGTGGGGCTTCCTTGTCTGACCTTGACCACTGACTAGAGCTTTCCCAGCACACCTGTCGGCTCAAATTACCATGCCCTGCAACCAGGCCTGTGGTGTTGAGTCTTTCAGACTTCTAACCACATTGCCTCAAAAGCCCTCCTACCTAAGATTTTCTAAGAATGACAAGCTAAAGCCCCTTCACTCTACAGCTTGCTCTAACTAAGGGGTCCCCGTCTTAAGATCCACTGAGTATGCAGGTTCTCTTCTTCCAAAGCTTGCTTTTCCAGGTTGGGTGTACCACGAGGCAAGCTTCTGACATGACTCTCCTTGAGATCAGATGTGTATCCACGTCCAGGACTGGGCTGGCTCCCATCCTGGCCTATTCCCTGCTTCCAGAGCTGATGGATCTTTTCACCCTCTGACTTGTTTCCTCACGACCAAGCTGAACCATAAGCGTGCCCCAGCCATCACTTCTTCCAGACGCGACTCCCCTTCCCCTCCCAGTTACACCGGATATGCAGACTGGAAGAAAGTGAGATAAGGTCCCTCTAGGAAAGGACAAGATTCCCAGCATGTGGTGGGCGTACACCTTGAACTACCCTCCCGGTGCTTTGACCCCAGGCGAGTCCTCTGTACCATCAGCTTCCACTTGGGGCAGGGGAGGCAAGGGAGAGGAGAGGCACGTCATCACCGTCCGGCCCCCGGTCCAACGCACAGAGGGACTTGTGAGATGGCGTGAGGCCTCGCCACCCGCGTGCAGCGTTCCAATCTCACGCAACACACCGCGTTATATACAACACCACGCCGCATTCTGGGCTCCACGTGCTCTAACAGGCCTAGGGGCGGGGCCCGTGGGGAGGCGGAGTCGTGCGGACGGAGGTGGGCGGGGCCTCCGCAGACGGACCAACTGCGGCGGCGGTGGGCGGGGCCTGGCGGGCGGGTAATGGCGAGAATAAAAGGCCTCAGGAGCCGCGCGGGCGCAGACGCATTTCTCAGTGCGCGGAGGGCGGCTCGGCCGCGCGCACGCCGGGTATCCAGGCCGAGCCGGGAGCGAGAGCATGGCGGGCGCGGGCGCAAAGCGGCGCGCGGTGGCGTCCCCTGCGGCGACGCTGGCGGCGGCAGCCGAGGAGGAGCGGCAGGCGAGAGAGAAGATGCTGGAGGCGCGGCACGCGGACGGCTCGGATTCCGGGGGCGAAGGCGTGACCCTGCAGCGCAACATCACCCTGCTCAATGGTGTGGCCATCATCGTGGGCACCATCATCGGCTCGGGCATCTTTGTGACGCCCACGGGCGTGCTCAAGGAAGCGGGTTCGCCCGGGCTGGCCCTCGTGGTGTGGGCTGTGTGTGGCGTCTTCTCCATCGTGGGCGCACTCTGCTACGCCGAGCTGGGCACCACCATCTCCAAGTCGGGCGGCGACTACGCCTACATGCTGGAGGTCTACGGCTCGCTGCCGGCCTTCCTCAAGCTCTGGATCGAGCTGCTCATCATTCGGCCCTCCTCACAGTACATCGTGGCGCTGGTCTTCGCCACCTACCTGCTCAAGCCGATCTTCCCCACCTGTCCGGTGCCCGAGGAGGCAGCCAAGCTCGTGGCCTGCCTCTGCGTGCGTAAGTAGGGGTCCGGCTGGGGCGGAGTGGGCGAGAGCCCAGGTCCCTGTCTTTTAACTTTTACTACGTCCCGAGTGCCCATCCCAGCGTCCCTCCATCTGTCCATCCCTGGACCATCTCGGCAGTTCCAGGCTAAAGTCACAGGTTCCAGAACCCACGTGCGTTTCTTTAACCCATTCACAGGGTCCACACTTTCGGGGGTACCGTCTTTGGCTCTGCGGCGGGCACCCCGCTTCCTGGACCTAATTCCTCGAGCAGTCCAGCCTGTCCCGGGTGAAAGCAGTAGCCCCTGCGTCTTGCAGTGCAGCACGTGGAGTGGCTGGGGTGCCAGTTTCCTGTTTCAGCTTCGATTGCTGACTGGTTGCTAAGAGGGAAATTACAGTTAAAAAAAAAATCACTTAGGTCCTTCAAACCGGCCTGTCAGGAATTCGTGCATGGGCTGACTCATAAGAAAATTGTAGTAATAAAATTGTGTGTGGTAGTAAAGGCTGCTTGTTCATTTGGGAAGAGCACAGAATCCTGTAAAGGCTGGCTGTCAATAAAGGGCTTGGAGCTTGGCGGCGGACAGTCTGGGTGGGTGGGCTTGGGGGCGGGGGAGCTCCCAAGATGTGCCAGGTAACAGCTGTTGAGTGTAGCCCTAGTGGGACGCACAGGTCAAGAAGGATTGGTTTCTGCTTTCTAAAACAGTTGTGTGATCCACCCCCACCCCCACCCCACCCCACCCCGCTCCCAGGACTGGGGAGAACAGTCGTTTGAAGCAAATGCCACATGATTTTGGGGGAGGTTTTGGGGGAAGTTTGAGGAAGCAACCTGGAAACCATGCTGCTTTCAAAATTTACAGATGATCCCAGGCAGCTAAATTCATCTGTTTCCTTTTGGAGTTGCCTTGCTAATTAGCAAGCAAGGGGGTGGGGACAGGTAGCAGGGCTAAAAGTTTTGTTCTGTGAGCCGAGGAGGGGCTACTGTTAGCACCGAAGCAGCTGCAGAAGGGCAGTGTCTATGGGGGCTTTGGCCATGAGACTCTCGTTACCAGTCACAGCTCTCAGGTGTGCGCTTAAATCCTGGACACCCCCTCCCCCCCACACACACACGTACACACCTGCTCTGTAGTTCTGTTTGGAGACTGACTGGCTGATGACATGTTAAAGTCTCCATGCTGTTTGCTTGGTTCATGTGTAAAAAATGATCAAAGCCACGGTTGGTCTGCAGAAGCACCAGACTGGCAAGGGAAAGCCTGGGCTCAAAAGGGACAACGGGTTACTGTGCTTGCCTACTCAGAATTTTAATTGTCCAATTTTCATTATTGATGGGAATTACAGATAGGGGTTGGTATGAGTATCGGAAGGTTTTTCGTGTTTGTGTCTTGAGACAGGGTCTTGCTGTGTAGCCTGCAAGTCTCCTCTGCCTCCTGAGAGCAGGGAGTGTGTGCACCACCATGCCAGACTGGCATGGTATCTTTTAAGACCCCACACTCTCCTGTCAAATGGACCTGGAAAGCCTGTTTCTGGCTTATGCAGGTGTTTGTGAAGTAGGCGAAACAACTCTTGCTCACAGGCGGCAGTGAGCGTGAAGGGTTTGCAAATGTCCTTCCTTGTAAATTTCTTCTCAATGTTTTATTTGTTCTGCGCACTGGTGGAGGTCAGAGGACAATCATGGGAGTTCTTTTCTTCTACCATGTAAGTCCCTGGCCTGGAAATCGGGTCTTTGTTTGGCAGCAAGCCCTTTTATCTGCAGAGCCATCTCACTGGCCCAAATGTCTTCTTTCTTTAAGAAAGAAAGGATAACACATGCACAATGGTGTAAATGTTCAACTATACAGACATGTGAGGGTCAGCCATTCCTGTCACCCCACCCTGTAGCTAATGGGACAGTCGCAGTCGGGTCACAGTGAACGCCTTTTTTTTAAGTCTGAGGAAACACAACATGCTTCAGTTTCTCAGGAAGCTTCACTTAGGGCTCCAACAAGCTTCTGCAACATTTGGAGCTTCCAAGATTTGAGAATGCCCTGAATGTGGGCTCTGCTCAGATAGCCAGTGCCTTCCATAGAGCATGTGGCAGGTCACGATTTCACGGGCTTCTTTTGTGATTGTGATACAAGGGTTTGTCGTGGTTTTTTTTTTTTTAATTAATTTGTTTATGATGTATGCAACATCTGCATGTATGCCTTCACATCAGAAGAGGGCACCAGATCTCATTATAGATACTTGTGAGCCACCGTGTGGTTGCTGGGAATTGAACTTCAGGACCTCTGGGAGACAGCCAGTTCTCTTAACCTCTGAGCCATCTCTCCAGCCCCCGGGTTTTTTGGTTTTAAAATTTTTGAAAACTTAGATGTGTGTTTTGTCTACATAAGTTTTCACCACCTGTTGTGTGTACATTACCTGTGGAGGCCAGAAGAGAGAGTCAGAGCCACTGGGATTGGAGTTATAGACAGTTGTGGGCCACTATGTGGCTTAAACCCCAGTCAGTCCCCTGGAAGACCATCTCTCCAGCCCCATGACCCAGGATAAAAAAAAAAAAAAATCTTAATTAGCTTTGTTACCATCCTTTGTGGCTGCAGTAGGTAAAACCCTCTGGTGAGTTCTAGAACAGACACAGCCTGGCTCGAGTTCTAGAATGCCAGGGTGAGATCTGCCAGTCTTCCTTTCTGCCTACTTGGGCTACTTGACAAGCGCTGCAGACACAGTTCTGTTTGTCGGAACCACGGGTGCGTGTATTCTGCTGCCACCACCCTCGGGTTGGAATGAGAGGGTCTCAGTGACAGCAGGACAGGCTTCTACAGGAGGCCATGCTTCTTTCTGCTAGAAAGGCAGCTGGCCTGGCAGGGCAGGCAGACCCCAGAGGCTCTTACGGAGGCCCAGAAGGGCTGCAGAGCCTCTAAGGCCTGGTTGCTGGCTCTGGGCAGGTTATACTCTGAGAAGTGAGTTTCAGTATGTGTCAGTGAGTGCCCTGTTCTTCCTGGAGGGCACTTCTGGGGAATGCACTGTTCCCTGGCTTCCGTGCCCTGAGGCACCAAGAGTCTGCTTTTAGGACAGAGGCCTGGTTCTGTGGATTGAGGAGTTCTAGAGTCCCTTACGCTTGTCTCCATGCATGTCCTTCCCCCAGATGAGACTGTTGGGTAATGACTTGCATCGGCCCTGAGCGAACCCACGAGTGGTAGGTGCTGTGTCTGGAGACCTCCCTGTGACCTTGGACCCGATGTGGGAAACCTGGAGAGGAGTCTTTCCTAAAGATTAGAGACTTGCTGTCCACACCGTTCATGACCGTCACGTGCCTGTGTGAGTGAGGCCTGAGGTGTGTGGCTTGAGTTTTTTTGTGTTCTTTGTTTTGTTTTGTGGTGGTGTGGGGTGGGGGTTTCTCTGTGTGACCCTGCCTGTCCTAGAAATGACTCCGTAGACCAGGCTGGTCTTGAACTCAGAGAGCTGATTGCCTCTGCCTCCAGAGTGCTGGGACTAGAAGTGTGCACTGCCGCCACCTGGCGCGTGCTTGCTCTTGCCTGAGTAGAGCTCAGTAGCTTAGATGGTGTCAAGCTGACTTGGAGCCCAGTGTCTTAGGTAAGTCTGCTAAACACCCCGATCAAAAGCACCTTGGGAAAGGGTTTCTCCATCTTATAGCTCGTAGTGCATCATCCAGAGAGGCCGGGGCAAGAAGCTGGAGACAGGAGTTGATGCAGAGGCCATGGATACTTCTTATCAGTGTTTTCCTCAGGGCTTACTCAGCCTGCTCTTTTTTGTTGTTGTTTGTCATCCAGGACCACCCGTCCACCCGTGGTGGCGCTACACCCAGTGAGCTGGGCCCTCCCACTTGAATCATTTGCTAAGAAAATGCATTATAGGCTTGCCTCCAGGCAGTTCTTCTGGGGGTATTTTTTCAGTTAAAGAGTCCCTCTACCCAAATGACTCTAGCTTGTGTCAAGTTCACATAAAACTAACGAGGACATTCAGTCAGAGCCAAGATTGTCTTGTTGCAGAATCCTCCAAAGGAGCTGAGATTCTAGCTGAGCCGGGATGTATCAACCTCACAGGCCATGTCTGGCTGTGCCGAGGTGCATGGAGGGCAGCAGCCTAGACTCCAGAACGCAGCACAGGCTCTACGTGGTGACCAGCTCATTGTTCCCCTGCGACCTGTGTCACCTTCCCAGGCTTGAGAGTGTGAAGGACATGGTCTGCTGACCAGTCTGAAACCTTGAAGGTGTGCATCCTATCCTTTTCCCAGCTGAGTGGAGGATGGGAACCCTCTCAGGAGAGGTAGAGACTAGCTGGCATAAACTCCTCAGTGCCAGGAAACTCGTTATTCTCCACCAGATGAGTCAGGCCAGGGTTCGGACAGTCTTAGCTGGCATGTGTCTGGAGGCTGTGGCCTGGGATTTTTTTCCCCACGTGGTATCAGCTCAGGACCATTAATGTTTCTGATTTCAGGAAGGACCCTCCTCACTTCCACGTATAACTCTATAAGGGGATCCATCCTGCCTAGGTGTTGGTGGAGAGCTTTATTTAGTGGACACAAGGATTTGTGTCATCTTCCTGTGCTCTGCCCAGTGTGCCTGCTCCCTCTTACCAGGGACCAGCCCTGCACTGAGAAAAGGACAGAAGGAGGAAGAAACAGTCCCTGGAGGGTGCTAGCTGCCTCTCTTCCTCTGGGGCCTGTTGGAGAAGCGTAGATTCCCGCTTGGCCCTGCCTGGGTTTCTGTCCAGGTTCTGCTGACCTGAAGGTCAGCGGGTCAACTGAGTAACAACTAGGTGGGGGGAAGGGTGGCTTTTTACCCCCTCTCTTCAAGTCACTGCCTTTACTATAGACCCCAGGCCTATACAGGCCTTTGTTGGAGTTTCTGGCCATGGCTGCTGCCATGGCTGAGCTGAGGCAAAGACCGTGGCACTGCTAATGCGCCAGTGGCCCCAGTGGCCCCAGTGTCTAGATCCATGAGCTCAGTGCTGCCTAGAGCTTTGTAATTAGCACCAAAATCGGCTTTCCCAGCCAGACATGAAAGCACATGCACACTGAGCAGATCCAGTCATGGGACCTAGAACCTCAGAACCTGTGACCAGGGCAGGTGGGAAATAAGGCATGTAGGCATTCACACATTTCTAACTCTTTTTTTTTTTTTTGGAGGCGGGGAGAGGTAGGGCGGGTGCCGCTGGAGATTATGGACTGCTGGGTAATCCGTAGCATGGCCAGGATCTCTGAACAGCCGCAGTCCCAGGCCCTGAGGCAGATGAGGGCAAGCACCCTGAGAGCACTGTTTCATGGTGAACACCCAACCTCTGCATATTTCCTCTGACTTAGCCTTTGAAATCCATGCAATCATTCCCATGTTTCACAGCTAGAGAAGCTGAGGCAGGAGTAGGCTGGGAGCACCCAGCCATGCCTCTAGGCAGGGTGGCAGGTGCCAGGGTCCTGGGGTGGCCTTGGTCTGTTCTGCTAGATTAGGGGTACAGGCCGCTCAGAGGTTTATGTTTAGAGTCCTGAGGGAGGACTCCTCCCTGCTGGTATCTGTAGGGAGCTGTCCAGTCATCCTTTATCTCCCTGCCACAACCTCCCCTGGGATAAGCTTTAGACAGAGAGCCCCATCTGTCCACCCTGGGAAGTCCTGGAGATTGAGGTGCCTCTCATTGTCACCACCCTCCTCTTCCACCTCTAGGGTATTAGAGGATGCCTCAGGGCTCGGGGAGCATAGACCCCCAGCCAGCATGACCAGTTCCAGAGCCTTGTGGAATGCTGGCTGTAGGGGCCGCCTCAAGAACAGTGTCCCTGTCCACGTCATGCCAGCTTCTGATATGCCCCCTACATACTTTGTTCCTCCACTGCCCTGACCCAGCTGAAGGATTCACGCCCAGCCGCAGTGCTCTGAACCGTTGCCTTCCTGATGGCCAGCCGCATCTCATCTGTGCGCCCTGGGGAGCCTGCGAGCCTGAGGCGTCTTCACCCCTGAGCACCAGCCATCAGACGAGTTCTTGGCTGGATGTTTTTTTGTATCGTGCCCACACTTCCCCTTTGCCAGGATTTGCTGCTGTGTAAAGAATTAGCAGGATTTCCCATCCCAGTTCTCTGGAGCCTGGTGTGTGCAATCTGATCCACACTGACTCACCCTGACCTTGGGGCTGGCCAGCATGTGTCATTGCCGAGACCTTATGGTATGGCAGCTGCTCATGGCCAGCAAGGGGCCGGCCTTCAGCTTATACTTCCGAGCGTGCCAGTAGCTCAGGCTGCAGGAGTGGAAGTGTCTAGGAGTGTGTTTACTGGTTCCCTTGAGCCTCATCAGTCTGGCTTGTGTGGGAGGATCAGGGCCACAGAGATGGCCTGAGCTAGCTCCTGACTCTGTCTCTCGAGCTGTGAGCCCTCCAGTCTCGTAGCCGAGGACAGGGTGGGATTGATAGTCCGTACCACAATGGGTAATGTAGAGGCTGCAGGGGACACACCTGCTGAGGGGAGCAACTGCCTAAAGTGCTGTTCAGTGGTATCCAGAGTCATTAGGCCTAGTCAGCTGGCAATCCCTAAGCCTAGGGATTCCTGGCTTTTCTGACTACACCTGCTGGACCTGATTGAGATGGAGAGATGCCTTGATGTCTTGTTATTAACAGGTATATGCTGATAACTACACACACACCCCAACACATAAACACACACGTTGTGCCCTGGTGAAGCCTGAATGCACTCCATTCAGCAAGTTTATTGTAATGTTTGCTACCATCTGCTGGCCATGCTTCAAATAGTAGGAAAAGTGTCTGTATGTACCACACATACTTACAGCTAGACTACTCTAGTGCTTCTTGAGGGACATAAAGGTTAGTCCCAAGTCTGGCTGTGAGACTTACAGATCTGGGTGCTCTCCTACTCCAGGAACTGCTATGTAGCTGGAGCAAGTCTTACCTGCCTTTTCTTGATAGCTTCACTGATGGGGGAATTGGGGTGCCATGTGTAGATATGTAAGTCTGCACCTAGCTGGTGATGAGGAACCCTTATCACCCACACAGTTTCATTTTTTTGGTTCATCAACACTGCAGTGATCAGATTAATAGAAAGCCCTTGGGCATGGGCCTTCAGCATCGTGGTGGTGCTAGTTCTGCATATGGAGTGGGAGCAGAGGCTTAGCGGTGTCCAGCACCCTGTGACAGGCCCGGCAGCCATTCAGAGCTGCCAGGAACCCTTGAGACCTGTCTTGAGGGAGCTTGCTTCAGAAGATGTGTTGGGAAGTCACTCAGGGGTGAGTGGGTGTTCTCCTTAACCCAGGACTTGGGTTTAACTGAGTTTCAACATATTAAGCCAGTGATTTCTGGCCTGTTGAAAGGATGTGCCAGGCCTGTTTGAAGTGTTGCTGATACTTGCACCTTGGAATTGTATGTGGTTGGCTAGTGCTCACTGTGTGTTTAGTGTATGGCCTGGGTTCCACCCCACACCAAGAGGAAGATAGTGGAGAAACAACAGAGCCCGGAGCCGAAGGACGGGGGCACAGGGTTAGACTAAGTGTGACTAGCTTGTAGTCCCTGTGTCCATAGAAGATTGTAGACACCAGGCGAGGTGGTGCACGCCTTAGTTCAAGGCTAGTTTGGCCTAGAGTGAGTTCTAGGACAGCCACAGTTTCTCTGTGTTTCTACACACAGAGAAACCCTTTCTCAAAAAGAAAAAAAAAAAAATTTTTTTTTTTCTTTTACTCCCCAGCAGTAACCTTCTTCTGCCAAGACTTATGGTTGTGAGTTCACTTGGCCCGTCAGAGTGACATCCTTCAATGGAGTTGTGTTACACTCTGGAGGTTTCCCAGCCTGTGTGGCCAAGCGTGTTCCCTGGAGTCCAGAAAAGGGAGCCTGGAGAGGTCGCCCACTGGTATCTGAGTGGGCGCCCTGGGCAGGTGGCCCCAGCGTGTGGGAACTTGCTGACCTCAGAAGCTTGTCTGGGTGGAAGTTCCAGTGGTTGGCGTTTGTTTTCACTAGCACCTGAGGAGTCTGGTCAGGAGACTGGCCAATAGACGGCCCACTGGTTTACTGCAAGGCAGGCTCGCTGGAGCTCTCCTGGACTCTACCCAGGAGACTTGAGTGGGGAATTAGAAAACACCTAGACCTTAAGGAGCTGGGAGACGCTGCTGACTTCGGGGACTCCTATGTTCATCAGCAGGTCACCACTAATCTTGGCTCCCTGCATGTGCTGACTGACTAGATTCAGGTGGAGCCAGGATCACCTCCAGACAGGGTCCCAGGGCTGCGCCAGCCCACACTCAGGCCTTAGTCCAGTTGCTGGGCCAGGGCTAGAGGTGCCCTGTGGGACCAGCCCAGCCATGCTTCCTGGAACCAGTAAAGCCACCAGCCACTTCCTTCCTCTACCCTGCCTAGGGGGCCTAGGGAGATTTGGTGCTGCTCGGGGCATCTGGGCAAGACCAGCCTCATTTGCCTTGTGAGTTGTTACCGCCTGTCCACTGGCGTGAGGCAGCAGTTCCTGGGCAGCTGTCTGCCCCAAGTATGGTCCTTTGGGGGAGAGAACCGGGTGCCTCCTTACAGACCCCAACCAAAGCAAAAGGCCACATTCACAGTCAAGTGCCCTGGTACCAGAGGCCTGCTCAGCCGCACGTGTGGTGGTGTCAGGGTGAGGGCTTCCCTGGCTGGAGCTCTGTGTTCTGCTGGCCCAGCCAGATAGTAGAGGGTCTACGGTATACTATACCCTCTGTAGGTGTGAGCTGAGGAGCCCTGTGGTTAGCCAAGTGGCTCTGGGTGTCACCGTGGTGCTGGCTAGGGATGAAGACTAATCATGTGAAGAGCAGTCATCATTAGGCCTGTGGTCTGAGGGCCTGACCTGCACAGCTGTTTGCACCAGTATGGAGCACTAGGCTTTTATCTCACCGGCCCAGCTGTTGAGCAAGCTAGCACAGCCACACTTATCTGTGGGTGCTGTGTGGGAAACCCCCAAAAGAACCAGCTTCCACCTCCTACACCATGGCCATCCTTAGCCCCCTGCCAAGGGGCTGCATGCTAACAGCAGTGGATCACAGCAGCTGCTCCTGCTCTTGTGGTTGGTGGGGAAGAGTGGAGAGGCGGCAGACTGTCTGGGCGCTGAGGTTCCTTCTGGTCAGTCTTCCGACTGCCTCTCATGACAATGTCTCATGAAGGCCAGAAGCCCCTGGATTCAGATGAATTCATTCATTTATTTCAGATTATTTGGTTTTGAAAACAGGGCTGTGAGAAATAATAATACCCTTGTTTGCCTGTTACTGAGTCAGTGAGCATTACCATTTCATCACCTGCTTTGGTTCTTTTTTATAACAGACATGAGAGTATAGAGTCCCTTTTGTTCAGTCTTATTCTAAGGTCAGAGGAGAAGTCACCAGCTAGGAAGAGAGAGTTAAACCCTGATTACTGAGGCCCAGCACGTGCTAGCCATCCTCTGTCCACTTGGCCTGGAGTCTGGACTCAGGCCTGGTTTTGGCTGGGGAGAAGCTGGCTTGGCCCTCAGACAGGGCAGAGTTTTGGAGTAGCAGAGGAGGGGCCTGTTGTGACAGCCAGGCTGGAGCTCCAGTACACTACTTCCTTCCTCAGAGGGTCAGAGGGATACCTCATACAGGGCAGCTCAGTAGAGGCTCGTTCTCTGGAGCCCAGAGCCAAGTTATACTTTCCCTTCAAAGTCCAGAAAGGGTGATGACTACAGCTGCCAAGGCTGAGGCTGCGGTTGCTTTTGGGCTTAGCCACGCCCCTTCTGCCCGCCCACCCCAGCCAAACGGGATCTGGCTAGTGATGCAATCTGCCAGCCTCTTGCACCCAGAAGCCTGGTATCTGGGGAGGCAGGTTCAAGAGAGGCTTGGTTTCTTGGGTTTCTTTGTCATCACAAAGAAAACGGGTGACCTGTAGGTAAAGGGACAAAGGCTCCAGATGGGGAAACATTTCAAAGGGGGCTCATGTGTTTATCCTGCATTCTCTTCTCACTCCTTTACCCTGGGAGACATGGGAGTTTTCAAGCAAATCATTGTAGCAGCAGCAGCAACAACATGGCCATGGGAGCTTTCTCAGAGCATCGTCACAGCCAGCAGCCTAGTTACATCAGCCAGAGCTATAAAGAGGGGGATGACTCAATGCTAATGAGAACTCTGGCTTCCTGGAGGTAAAGCAGTGGCTGTTGCCTCCATCCCCAGCACCAGGGAGTCTTCCTGTTTCCCTTCCACCTGAGGTTGTACACGTCCAGATAATTAATGTGGATTCCTGTCTTTGCAGTCTGTTCCCTAAACTGCAAAATTACGTATAATTAGTCTGGCTGGGGTAAATGCTGCCTGTCGTCTCTGAGGCCTGAGTTGGCACAGCTTTTCTGGGACTTGCTCAATTAGGGAAGCAATGAGGTTCTTCCTATATCCTGGGGAAATCAGGACCTTGCTGGGGGCCTCAGACTGCTTGCTGTACTCATTAATGATTGACCAAGGCAAGCCAGGGACCGCCCCTCCCCCAGAGTGGGGTATGGAGACTCCCTAGCTCTCTTGGGGCCAGAGCTGAGGAAGCTGTGGTCTCTAGTCTGGGGACCAATACAGCAGCTACCACGGTGGTGGAGTAGGTGTGGTTGTTGGTTTTGCAGTGTTTATATCTATGTTTACATACAGTATAATATTGAAGCTCCAGTTTCTCACTGCAAGGACACTTACATGTTCTTGCCAAGGTCTTGGAGTTCATTAGCGGACCACGCAGCCCTGCTAGCAGCCCCTCTGGGTCCCTGAGGGCTTCACACTGTGTGGTCCAGTTGCTCAATTGTCTACAAAATAGTACTTATGGCTTTCATGTCAGTGTATGACACAGTGCAATGGCACGTTTCTGTTTTGTCATGCCCTGAGCCCACCTGCATGCAGCAGCGTGTAAAAACGCTGTTCCCATGGGTTCTCCCCTTCAGCCTGTGCCCACATTGCCCCATTGTTCTCCTCTTGGATTATCAGACCCACACAGACAAGACACCTCACCCACCTGCTTACCCCAGCCTCATGAAAGGTTGTCTTTGAGGAGAGGGTCATGTCACAGCTTACAGTGCTGTGCTTGACCCTAGCATGTGCTGGCAGAGAAGAACGTGGTACCGGTATTAGGTGGTCATCTCCAATGGTAGGTTTGGGTTTTACTTGAGTCTGCAGCCAGGCTCTTCCACAAGGACCAGGTATACATAAACAACAGATGAAGGTGGTTCTGATGTGGGGGTGGGGGGAGGGTCCCCTCCGGAGGCAGAGACTGCTCAGTCCCACAGAAGTCTTAGCCAGGTGTGGTATCACATGTCTAATCCTACCACACAGGAGGCTGGAGCAGATGGTCCAGAGTTCAATGCCAATGGGGCTACACAGTAAGACTGTGTTTCGAAAAGGTAATAATTCTAAAATAAGTAAAAAGAGCTAGGCATGGTGCAATAGGCTTGTTATCCCAGCACTCAGGCGGCTTGGGCAGGAGGATCTTGAGTTTGAGCCCAGCCTGAGACCCCCATCTATAAAAACTAAGAAGGAAAAAAAAAAAATCACTGCATGCTATCCAGGGCACTTGGGATCAGGCTCTTTGAAGAGTTGGAGTTTCTAACCTTTGACCCTGGCCACAGAGAACCGGCTAGCTTATCAAAACAAGTCCCAGAAAGTCAGCCCATGGACAGGCAGGGCTTTGCCTCTGTGGGATCCAGCCAGGAGCACCTGACTTCATCTGTGTCCTGTGTGACTTCAACCCTGCCCTGTGGAGACTCATGCTTTGCTCTCTCTGTCCTCCACAGTGCTGCTTACAGCTGTGAACTGCTACAGCGTGAAGGCTGCTACCCGCGTGCAGGATGCCTTTGCTGCTGCCAAGTTATTGGCCCTGACCCTCATCATTCTGCTCGGCTTCATCCAGATGGGCAAGGAGATGGGCAAAGGTGGGTGACTCAAAGTGTGACACCTCCAAAGTGTCCCCTTCAGTGGTGAGGAGGCTGCCTGCTGCCCCCTGGCTCCCTTTCCTGGGACACCGAGTTGGCCCCAGGGAATGCTGAATGACAGAAGAAACTCTGACCTTGAGAGAAGGTATCAAACCCTGTCCCTAGCTAGCGGGCAGGAGTCCGTGAAGCTTCTGCCGGGGAGGGAGTCCCAAATGTCTGTCGTCTGGGCAGGAAGTTGGAGGGTCGGAGCTTCCATCTAGCAGGGCCTCACCCACCACAGTGCATTTCCCTCTGCTTTGTGACTAGCATGTCCCTTGTGTGAGGTGCCCACTGTCGTCTGCTTTGTTTCACTGTTCTAGGATGGGGGTGAGGTTCTCACACCTGGCTATTTGCTGTCTAGGATTTTGTGGGTGTTTCTTAGCTAGCAGTATTCTCTCTTGCTGATTCTTAGGCCTTTGCGTCCAGGGACTGTCAGGCAATGGGAATTTGGCTTCAGCAACGTGTGTGAGCGTGCTCAGGAACGGGGTCACTTCAGAAGGAGAGTAGCAAGCCCTCACAGCGTCTGTCTTCACATGAGAGCCCAGTTGCTGGATAGCCAGTAAGGAGCCCAGGGATCATGTCTGAGAGACAGGAGCACTGATGTAATTCAAGCATGATGTCAGCGGATATAAAAGCGAATTTCTTGTCACCCTGCCACTCAGGCCCCTGCTGACATGAGGAGGCTTAGGTTAAGACTGCCCAGAGTTTAGCCATGCACTGTATGAACTTGGATCGTTATCTGGACCTCTTGAGTTTCTTTCCTGGTTGCCTTCTGAGGCTGTTGGGAGAAGGGAAAGGGAAAGTGAGGCATATACTCACAAGAAATGTGCTCTCTGTAATCTGCAAGCCTGTGTATCACCTGTGTGGAAGTCTGGAGTACACACAGGCACACTCAGGTTTGTCTGTCTTCCTGTTTCTTTGTCCACCTATCTTTCATAACCATAATATTCCATAGTATAAAAGTATATGAGATTTATTGAACAGTCCTTGTTTGAGAGTTAGGAACAAAATGTCTGGGTTTTAAATTCCAGCCTTTTGGGGGTACACTGAAGTGGAGGCCCTTCAGCTCAAGCCCAGCTGGGGCCCCTGTTTGCAATTCCTTCTTTGCATTTATCTCAGTCCCTGTAGTGGTCTAAATGAAGAATGGATAGGAGCTGACTGAGCCCCTGCCTGAGAGCTGTGGTATAGTAGTGGCCATTGCTGCCCCGGGGAGGTTGGGCACTGCTGTTTGTTTGTTTCGAGACAGGGTTTCTCTGTCTAGCCCTGGCTGTCTTGGACTCATTTTGTAGACCAGGCTGGCCTTGAACTCACAGCGATCTACCTGCTTCTGCCTCTGAGTGCTGGAATTAAAGGTGTGCACCATTGCACCCAGCTGGAGCACTGCTTGGGCTGAGCAGAACACAGCAGGGGCCAGTGCTCAGCCTCAGTCAGTCACCAGGAGCTGCAGAAGAAGCCGCTGGTCCTGCTGTGCCCCAGGGCAGAGGCAGCAGGGACCTGTTCATTTTATAGATAAGAGCAGGCTCAGCAGAGAGCTGGCCTGGGTCTGCTTTGCTTCCCTTGCTCACCTTTCTGTGTGAATAGAGGTCCAAATGCCTGGGGACAGGGACTTAGCTTCCGCAGGGCAGTAGCTACTGTCTGCCTTACACTCCAGTGTCCCAACCATGCTGAACATGGATCCACAGTACTTGGGGAAGCCTGAGGTGTGGGACCTGCTCTCCGGCATGGGCAGACACTGCCTACAAGAGCTCCGCATTCTCCCTGTGGCAGAGGGCCTTATGGCTGTACGGTGTTTCTGTGTGACTGAAACCGTTTGCTACTGTGCTTGAGGTGATGGAAATCCTGGAACATGGCCCAGGTGGTGCTTTCAGAGGTGGGCCCAGTCCTTTAAGAATGTCTGGCAGGGATTATCCACAGGTATGTGAACTGCCCACCTCGAGTCCAGCAGCAAAGTGGCCTGAGGCCTTCACCTTCTAGGAGCCTTCCTAGAGCTACAGAGGGTTCCAGATGCCTTTGGGAGGCTGATCACATTTCTGGGATCCTGGTAGACAAGACCTCAGTCACAGAGGAGCTGGCCAGCTGCCAGGGAAGGAGTTGGGTTGAGCATCACCTGGACACTCCAGGTAGTGTTAGGAGGGACTGTATTCTGTGCTCGCTGTATTCAGTCTCACTGCAGAGCATGTGGCTGGAGGTAGGCCTTCTGAGAAGGACCTTGTTTGTCTGCTGTGATGAGATATAGTGAGGAATTTAGTACCGGAACTTGCTGCTAGCAAAAACAAACCTGAGTAGGGGACAGCAGAGCTTTTGTCAGGCCTGAATGCACGTGTTTATAATTCTGGTGGCTGTGGCAAGCATGCCCTATGCCCCCAGCAGTTCTTTTCTGAGCTCCAGGATGCAATGTAGTGGCTGCAAAATTCCTGAGCGGGTTTGGGGTGGAGTGGGGGGAGGGAGTTCTGTTCCCCAGATGGACACCTTGGCTCCTGAAGGACACCATGTTGGAATGCTGGCCCTTCTCTCCACAGCTCTTGCCCACCCTCACTTTCTATTGGAGGACTGGTGATCACCAGGTCCCAGAAGACAGAGACCCTGGCTCTGGTCATGTGCATGAACTTGCTTTGACAAAACATCTGTGGTTCTGAAAATATGATAGCCATTTCCACCTGGCACTGGGCAGCTTCCTCATTGCTCACCCTAGCCCCCAGGTGACCCTGCTGCCCAGGAAAGGTGGAGGACCTGTGGGTATCACTCCTTCTACCCTGCCAGCCTCCCACAGAAACTCTGCAGCGCCCTTGCGTGGCATCCAGTGAGGACTGGGCCTGTAGCTCAGAGCTCATGGCACTGTGAGGGGATATTAGCTAGCCACAGCTGTGGACAAGAGTGTTGCAGACAGAGCTAGGTAAGGCTCTGACCCAGGCTGTGAAAGCCCTTGAAGTATCCTTTTCCCCAGGTCCCAGGGGAGTGCAAGTAATGAAGGCACCTTGGCTACTCCTTACCTAGCAGGCTGGGAAGAACTCCACCTGACTCTGGTATCACAAGGTCTCTGCACTTCGTCCAGTGTTTTTGGAAGCACAGGCAATGCCCAGACTGGCATTAGATCTAACTGGATGTAGCTGGACTTGTGGGTGGGAGTGAGTGAGTTGGCCAGTGGGACCCCAGAGACAAACGGGACAGATACGGTGGACAGGGACTCCACTGTCCTTGACCTGCTTGCTGTGTCCCTTTCTAGTCAATTGGCCAGTTGCCCACAGCACCCTGAAGGGGCTGTGGCTTGAGATCAGACTGTTCCAAAACATGAGTCGGGGCCAGGCCTTCTCAAGGCCAGGCGTGGGAATGGGCTATGGAAGGTTCTTCTTTTGTGCACATCAGCAGGCCCAGGTCATCAGAGGACACTAAGTAGCTCTATTGTGGTTCTGCTTGAGGATGAACCACACAGCAACAAGATAAACTGGTCTCCGAGGCCATTGCACGTTGTAAGGGACAGCTTATGGGTGATGGTGTCCCATAAAGCTTTCTCCTTTCTCCCATGTTGACTGCCCAGGAGGGGGCTTTAATGGCTGCCACTGTCTGTACAATGTGAGGCAGTTTTCATTAGCCTGAGCTGTGAGTGAGTGGTCACTTGTTCTGCCAGGGATCATGGAAGGGGAAAGTGCCACCCCATATGTTGCCATATGCTGTCAACAGCTACCAGTGGACTAAATTGTATGTTGGCTGTATCCTATGTCAGTAGTGACAGTGACCCATGCCTGGCTCAGGAATCTAGCCCTTTCCCATGTTTCATTGGTTTCAAAATGATTGTCATTTGGCTCTTGTCACTTAGTGAGGTGGCATGTCCCGAATCCTGCAGCTCATGGGCAGGGGCAGGCCCTACTGTTACCGTGGGCACAGAATGCAGGGTTGCAGTGCTGTGCTAGAGTGCTGAGGCCCCACCCCTTGCTGCATCGTGCTGTGGGGAAGGCTGGTAGCCAACTTCTGGAATGGCTGGCAGGGTATCCTGGATCAGCAGCACTCTTGAGAGCTCAGCTGGGACCTAGGAGCTGCGAGGACAATGGTAGCAGCAGCAGGTGGGGCTGGCTGCCTGAGAGCTGCCCAGTTCATGGGTAGTTCCTTCTGTGTTCTCATTGGGAGGGAGCCATTCCCTGGGCTCTCCTCACACAAGAGCAGTATGTGTTGCAGCAGCAGAGCCTCATCTTAAGTCTTTATCTCTTCCCTTAGGGGTTCCATGTCCATATGCAGACAGACTGGGGTCAGAGCTGGAGCATTTCAACTGCTCTGCGAACAGGAAGTAGGATAAGCAGCATGGAGCCTCCAAAGCCACCCAAGGGAAGCCTGGGGACATGTTGGGGAAGGCGTGTCAAGTCATCCATCTACCTCTAAGGCTGTCTGTGGAGGGGTGCCCCCAGGATAGCCTCAGTACCGTTAGGGGACTTAGGGTATGGATTATTGTGGAGCAACATCTCAAGCTTGGGACATAATAGGACCAGCTGGGCATCATGCCCAAGGCCTCTATATACTCTCTTCAGAGGCATGCCAAGCTTGGTCAGCCCTGCGTGTGGGTGTCCTGTGCCCTCATTACAGGACTGTCCCTCTTGGAAGCCCCAGAGCAGCAGGCTACATGGCTTCCCATCTTCTTATGGCTACCTCATCTGTTTCCTGTGTCTGCCACGGATCGTTGTTGGGTCTGGAGCCCTTTAGTTCATAGCTGTGCCACCTGGAAGTCTGCAGAGGCTTCCTTTAAAAATACACATGTGTCTGCAGGAAACTGACAGACTACAATTATCGGAGAAGAATGTAGCCCCAGAGCCTGTCGAGGACAGAACATAGGCTCAGTGCAGTGCTGTCCCTGGGTTGAGGTTGGCTGTGTGGGTGCTGTGGCTGGGTGAAGCTCAGCCCCACAGGAGCACAATGCCCTGCCTTTCTCCTGCTAGCTCTGCTGTCTCACAGTGGCCCATATCTCAGGATAACTAGCTTTTCCATGCCTGGGGCCCAGGCGAGTAAGTGATCTGGCTTTTTCCCCCACCTCTGATGTCTCAGGGCCAGACAGGTTTCAGGACATAACAGCCTTGGGGAGCCTCTGAACTCTGAGTCAGGGGCTGCAAGACTGGCCATGTCCCACAGGTAGGAAAGAGTTCAACTCTGTGCATTCCCAGCATGCACTCAGCATTTGTGTATGCTTCACCAGGAATCTGTCATGGTTAAGTTAGCAAGCCCTCATTTAGTCCATTGTCCAGTGCCTGAAGCTTGGTGGACACACAGATCAGGCCTGACTAGGTCTGTGGAGAACAGGCCTGAGGGAGTCGGCTTTGGGCCTGGCAGTGCCTCCCTGAACTGTGAAGGTCATGCCGAGCACATTGAGCAGCAGCAGCTCTGATCTCTGCCACTCTGATCTATCCCACTACTTACCCCACCCCCATCTGGTCTGTGACAACCTCAAGGTTTCCAGGTTCAGGTGGAGGCAGTTACATCTAAATCCCAGCCCTGCTCCACTTCTAGCACTGCTCCTGTCTGTTTTCTCCTTCTAAACCACTCTTCCAGGCAAGAGGGAGCCAGTTGTTTATATGTAGATCAGACAGGCAGCTGTGGTCACTCCCCTGCAAGCCCTCAAGCCACCAAGGTGGAGCTGCAGTCAAAGGGTGACAGGGTAAGGTGAGGTCACCCTTGAGTCAGTCAGTCCAGCTAGGAACAACTTGTGGGAATCCAGACTAGCAGATCTACGGTGCCTATGGAGAGAAAGTTGTTTTTGCAGATATCCAGGGAAGCTGTGGCCTCAAGTCCTGGGCCAGTGTCCAGCAGAGACCACAGTCACCATATCCTAGGGATCTGCTGCAGGCCAGGCTGAATGCCGTAACCCTGGCACATACTGAACTCTAGTGCTCACCTCCATCCTCCCCGTGGTTAAAGATGCCTATAGATTCCAGATGGGTATACTGGTCCAAACTGTGACTCCCTGGCAGATAGCCATCTGCTGAGGGAATTGAACTGGGCACCCTGCCTTCTGTACTAAATTCTTCACAGTCTGGGGTGTCGTTTCTCTATGTACCTGGACATCACTTTCCTCCTGAGGTCTCCTGTGGTACTAAGATGTCTAAAGGATAGCCCAGCTTCATGTGTTCCTGGGAGTAGAGCCACTGAGGTTCTCAAGCCAGTGTCTTGTCACACAGTATTTCAGGACATGAGATGGCTGGGACATACCATTCTGGCAGACACTTGCCTCAACACCTCATCTTGTGATGGCTGTACTCACACAGTGACCAAAGCATGGTGTGGTCCACAGGGCAAACACTGAAGTGTTACATAAGCCTCAGGGCTGAACTTAACTCATTCGAACTTGGAAAACCTCATGCTGTCCCAAGTCTGTGTTTTGTTCTCAGCTAGAGTGACTGAGCTGTATTATAAGGTAGTATGGACTCTAAAGCTGTCTGTGTTGACCCAAGGTGGTTTCTGGTCACTTCTCCAGGTCTCTGGTACTCATTCCCATCCCTCAAAAGGTCACAGCATGGTGGAGAATCAGCTTTGAATTTCACATGGCCCGACATATCCTTAGGTACACTGCACAGTTGGTCTGTGCCTTGGTTTCTCTCTCAGCTTATAGGAGAATGCTCCCCAGAGCAGGGACTTGTGGGTTAGGCCATATGCATGTCAAGGCTCTCCTTGTTCCAACGCATTCCACTGCAGAGCACAGGGGCAGTACCCTGGGCTGTGGGAGGCTCCATCAAAGCCCTTTGAAGGTGCCCTGTCCTGAGCTGCCCTGAACTGCTCACCACAAGCAGCTTCTGACTACCTGTGACCAGGCCCTAGACAGATGCGGATGTGGGTGATACCCTTCTCAGAAGACCAGGTCTAATCTGGGCTGGGTGGGGAGCCAGGACAACCTTAGCTCAGGCCGCAGAACAGAATCGTGCCCATACATCCAGAAGACCGTGAAACACTGGTCCAAGCCTTCCTTCTTAGTCACACCCTGCACAGGGCTGAAAGATGTTCTGTGAAGACCTCCTTTACAGGGCCCGTTGGTGACCTTGATCCCAGGGTATGAGTCAGGCTGGCCAGGCCCTGTGCAGTCTGCCTTCCAATGATCATACTGTGCCTATAGTTCCATTGGTCTTGGGTCAAATGTGAGCTGCGTGCTAGTGCTATGTTGTCCCCAGGGGCCCAGAGTCACAGGACCCATCAACTAACAGCCCATAGGTAGGTCACCTGGGTCTGTGGAGAGCTTAGCCACTTGCTGGCCTGATACCTGGCTTCCAGTCTGGCATCTTTTTGGTTTTTCTGAGACAGGGTTTCTCTGTGTAGCCTTGGCTGTCCTGGACTCACTTTGTAGACCAGACTGGCCTCAAACTCACAGTGATCCGCCTGCCTGTGCCTCCAAGAGTGCTGGGATTACAGGCGTGCACCACCGAGCCTGGCTCCAGTCTGGCATCTTTAAGGAGCAGACTTTTACAGGCTTGATAAGATGAGCTGTTCCACAGATAAGGTAACCAAGCCTCAGGAAGGGCATCCTTTCTGAGGGCAGCCCAGTGACCACCCCAAGACTGTTATAATAGCCACTAGCTCTGAAAAATCCTCAGAACACTACCTGGAGTCTAAGTGTGTGAATCGTAAGTCTTGTGACACACCACTGGAAAAGGCAGGGGGTAGACACAGCAGAGAGGGGACGTATGTAAATGAGCAGAGTGTAAGGTGGCCTCTGTCAGTTTACCCCGTTTTTGTCCTTCGGTACATTTGCTCACACTCGCAGGGTGACACAGGTCTGACCAGCATTCTTCCCACTTAATTCCTGGCAGCCCTGTACCAGGGTCTCCTGAGTTTCATAGTAAGGGGCCAAGGTGTCAGCGCAAGTCTCTATGTAGCCTTGAAGCTTCTGTGTGCTATGTGAGGGATGTCCTGGAGGGTCATGGGACGGCCTGCTCCTGACCCTCCTGCCTGTCCTCAGTCTGCAAAGATCTCATGGGCTTGTAGCCAGGGTAGGGGTGGTCAGGTGACTAGGTGAGTGCCGTCAGTCTGCTGAAGCAAAAAGCCTGCACGCCCAGCTTCTGTTTGTTTACAGTATTTTGTTCCAGAAACATTCAGTGTGAGCTCTGTCCAGACCCTCTAACCAGTGTTGTTTTCTTTAATGCACTGCAGGCGATATGTCCAACCTGTACCCTAAGTTATCCTTTGAAGGCACCAATCTGGACGTGGGGAACATTGTGTTGGCGTTGTACAGTGGCCTCTTTGCCTACGGAGGATGGTAGGTTCTGGAACAACTGAGTGACTTGAGTGGGTGGGACAGAGCACAGGGAACATCTTGAAAAGCAGCACAGGCACCAACAGTTCGTTACCATCAGGTGACAGGCAGGGGCCCTGAGGCCTGTCTGCAGTTCTCCATAGGATGCCCAGCCTAGCTTCTGCCTTCAGGACAGCTGTGGAGAGTTTCTCTGTGAAGCCACACAGAGAAACAGGATGAGCTGTCTCTTCACCTCAGAGAGGGTTGGCAGAGGACAACACAGAGCGCCTGTCCCAAGGGTGCCCACGGCCCAGCTGCTGTCAACAGTAGAAACCCTGGGAGGCTCGCAGAGGGTACTCCTGTCCCCTACTGTCTTAGTCAGCGTTCTGCTGCTATAAAGAGATACTGTGAGCAAGGCAACTCCAGTGAAAGAAATCATTTAATTGGGAGTTTGCAGTTTGAAAGGGATAATCCATTATCATGGCTGGGAGCATGGCAGCGGGCATGGTGCTGGAGCAGTAGCTGAGAAGTTGACCCCCCTGATCGGCAGGCAGGCAGACAGACAGACACACTGGGCCGGATGTGGGCTTTTGAAACTTCAAAGCCTGACCTAGTGGCACAAAAGCCACAGCCAATCCAATGAAGCCATGCTTCCTAATCGTTCTCTGATAGTACATCACCAGCTGGGGACTGAGCGTGCAAATGTATGAGCCTGAAGGGGCTGCTGTCATCCAAACACCGTACCTACTCAGAGCCGCCCAGGCTCCTCTTTGCATTGATATCCCACACAACCCCCCAGTGACTGTATATACAATATAATGACATACTGTTGCCTGGTTTCTAGGAACTACCTGAATTTTGTCACAGAGGAGATGATCAACCCCTACAGGTATGTACAGAAATGGCAGAGACATTTCCTTTTGTCATATTGTGAGAGGAGAAAGCACACACTCTAAGAGCCTGTTGATGAGCCCCGACCAGTTTTTTTAAAATAATTTATTTTTATTTTATGTGCATTGGCATTTTGCTTGCATGTATGCCTGTGTGAGGGTGTCAGATCTTGGAGTTGCAGACAGTTGTGAGCTGCTGTGTGGGTGCTGGGAATTGAACCTGGATCCTCTGGAAGAGCAGTCAGTGCTATTAACCACTGAGCCTACTCTCTAGCCCCCTGCCGAGTTTCTGTGAACGGCTGAGTTAGGGGCCTACAGTAATCATGATGTGGACATAGGGTTGGTTCTAGGCTAGAGAGGGACAGCTGTGGCTTTTTTGGCCCTAGACACCAGCTAGACTTGTCTGGGGTATGCAGCTCGTAGGTAGAAAGGCCATGGGTGTTCACACCAGGCAGTCTCCTCAGCCCTCAGAGCCACCGAAAAGATGTGCAGGTTTTCAGGTATTGCGAGGTGTGCTTCAGCTATGCACAGCTGCCCAAGTCCAGTGGGTTTATCCAGCCATGTGCTAATGCTGCCGGCACTCCCATTTTCCCCTAGCAGTGAGGTCCAGACATGGAACCACTTGGAAAGGGAAGGGAACCTGGCTTCTCGCTCTGGGGTCTGATCCTACATCCTGGGCTGCACACTGACGTGGTTCTCCCCCTTCTTCCCAGAAACCTGCCCCTGGCCATCATCATTTCCCTGCCCATTGTTACACTGGTATATGTGCTGACGAACCTGGCCTATTTTACTACCCTGACTACCAACCAAATGCTGACGTCTGAAGCCGTGGCTGTGGTAAGACACTGCCCACCAGCTTTTCCGAGGCCAGAGAACCTGAGATTGACCTGCTACCCCCAGACCTATGATCAAGCCAGCCAGGCCTGGCCCTTGTGCCCAAGCCTCACCCTACCTGGGGAGTCCAGTGGTCATCATTGGTGTCTACTAATGATGACCACAGAGGACTAAAGATGCTGCCATGCTGGCTGCGTGGTCGTACGGGACCTTAAATGTAGCTGCTTAGATAGCACCATGCCTATGGCAAGACAGCGTGTGGGCGGTCATAGGCATCTGGGCACAGGTGGTGCTATTAGGGATTATGCTGACTTGAGGCCTGCTGCTATGTCAGCAGCATCAAGCTAGCTCTGGCTTATTTATGGCATCAGAAGGCACAGCCAGGGTCCTCAGCAGCCCCTGTAGCTCCTGCGCTTCCTTTTGAGCTTACGTGGAAGAGAGGCAGCGCTGTCTAGCTTTTGTCTATTTAAGTGTTGACTCCGAGCCCATGGTTCATAAATACCTGCCGCACCAGGCTCCTGGCAGATGTGAAGCAGCCATCAGGGAGACCTGCTAAGTATTACCCCCATGTTCCATGGGAAGGGATCTATGCACCTTACCTGTGTGCACCACTGGGAGACCCTGTGTGTCCCCTAACTCTGAAAGATGGCCACATGTGCAGAAGCCTGAGGTGTGGGGCAGCTAGGGGCCAGGTCAAGGGCTGAGTTACAGGCTAAGCTGCTTCGGTGGCCAGAATTGAGGCCCTGCCTGTGCCCCACTGTAGCCAAGTGCTCACCCTGTGCTATGTGTGTCCAGGATTTTGGGAACCACCACCTGGGAGTCATGTCCTGGATCATTCCAGTCTTCGTGGGCTTGTCCTGCTTTGGCTCTGTCAATGGATCTCTCTTCACATCCTCAAGGTAAATGCCTGATAGCTCCCCCGAAGGAACCCCTCTCCTGCTCCACAGCTTTGAAAGTTGTTTATTGATGATACACAGCTGGTTGTTAAATATCTGGATGACCTGGGAATGGGAACTGTTCTGACCCACTGTTGTTTAGATCATATTAAGGGGTCCCTGAAGTGAGGTGCAACCCAAGGTTTCTGTCCTTGTTAGCCTAGGAGCCTGTGGCCGGGGCAAGGGCCATGCCCCTACCAATGTAGCTGACAAAACCCCTCCCCCACACCAGCTCCACATGTCTTCCATCTATGTCTGGGTGGCAGGGCCGGGGCTGATTGCCCACTGCTTCATCCACAGGCTGTTCTTCGTGGGGGCCAGGGAGGGCCACCTGCCTTCTGTCCTCTCCATGATCCACCCACAACTCCTGACACCTGTGCCATCTCTGGTGTTCACAGTAAGTCTGCCACATGGTCCTGTCCTGTCTGTCCTCACCATTCAGGGCCCCATGGCTATGCTCAGAGCAGTATATTGTTGGGAACTGTCTATCATGTACATGGCTTCCAGGCTGCACTAGACTGCAACACACCACTGGATTTTTTTTTAACTTCTTTATTTTTATATTTTATACGCATTGGTGTTTGTCAGGTCCCCTGAAACTGGAGTTACAGACAGTTGTGAGCTGCCATGTGGGTGCTGGGAATTGAACCCAAGTCCTTTGGGAGGCGAGAATTCTACCATTGAACCACCAATGCATCCTTACCCAAGTCCTTTGGAAGAGCAGCCAGTGCTCTTAACCCCTGAGCCATCTCTCTAGTCCCACCACTGGGTTTTTAAATTCAGAACCCCATTGTGGTTTTAAAGAGATAACTCAGTCAGTCATCAAGTATATGAAATAAAATCCCTGCCCAGCAGAACATCTGCTCACAGACACCATGTCTGCTCCAGCCATGTCACTTTGCTCTGCTATGCCTAGGCTTGTTAATGGCCTCAGCCCTCAAACTGGACTCCAGTGTTCTAACTTCTGTACCCATCTGTTGAGTTGTTAGTTCTCTGTTGCTGTGTAACAGTCAGCCCAACCCCAGAAAGCCTAAAATAAGAAACATTTACCGCCTCACACTTCCTGAGTCAGGAACTCAGGCTTCTTGAGGAAGCGCTGTCAGTGTCACTTTGAGCTTGCTTTTAGTGGCGATATGGTATGCAGCATGCACCATGCTTTGTTGGAAAGCTGCCAGGTTGGATATTTTGGTCACTGCTGGCACCGGAGGCCACAGTAGGTGCAGATGCTTTTGCTCTTCCACTCTGAAGAGCTCTTGTACATCATCCTTGGGCTGTGGGTCCCTTCCTTTGCATCCTGTGACCTCACGTGTGGTTTCAGTTGTAACAGCAAGTTGATGTGCTTAGCCAGACACTGGCAGAGTTGGCAGTCTTCTGTCCAGTGGCGTCTGGCACCCTCTTGCATCAGCACAGCCCTTGCCGGGCTCACCTGCCCTCTCTTTGCTTCCAGTGTGTCATGACCCTGATGTACGCCTTCTCCAATGACATCTTCTCCATCATCAACTTCTTCAGCTTCTTCAACTGGCTGTGTGTGGCCCTGGCTATCATCGGCATGATGTGGCTCCGCTTCAAGGAGCCTGAGCTGAAGCGTCCCATCAAAGTGAGTATTGGGCAGAGTCCCTGCTCAGTCCTAGCTGTAATTCTCGGAGGCCAGGGCTGCGTCCAAGGAGCAGTAAACCAGTACTGCCTCTGTTCTTCCCTGTCCAGCCTCCGTCTCTCTTTGGCAAACAAGAGACCCTGTCCCCTTATCCCTGAGTACCACATGAAGGGAACACGGAAGGCTAAGCTGCTGGGGTCACAGCAGGTATCAGAGTTGTCCGAGACAGCTGACTTATGGTGGTTGGCGTCCAGCAGTCTCTGTTACCCAGCTTGTTCTCCTTGGGCACAGGGGTGACCTAGTCACACCTGCCGTGGAGCTTCTTCCTGCATGACTGGGTAGCACAAGCCAGCATGACTGGGGTCTCCCACTAACTGGCCTCCAGGTTCCTTGTGTTACTGGTGGAGACCACCTGGAGGCCAGTTAGTGGGAGACCCCAGCCATGCTGGCTTGTGCTACCCAGTCATGCAGGCTGTGGGGACAGAGATCAAACTGCCCATGGCTGGTTTGTGGGAAGCTCACAGATAACCTGTGGGCTTAGTCTCCAGGCCACATGGTTAGAGTCTACTCCACTGAGGCTGTTTCCCACGGTGGGAGCCCGAGCCAGTGGGAATCTGGACAGCAGTCTGGCATGAGCCCACACAGAAAAACGGAGCTCTGCCTGCTGGGTTATTCAGAGCACAAGCTGCTCTGCCAGAAGCCTGTCTGCTTTGGCTAGTTGCAGGCTCTGGCTTCAGGGCGAGCATTTCTATCCACAGAGGGTTCTGAGAAGGCAGGATTCCTTGCTTGTTGATGGGTAGCCAGAGTGTTCCAGGAAGAGTCAGCGTGCTGCTCTCCCCTAGGTGGCCATGGGTGGGTATTGCAGCCAGGAGTTTCTGTGTCTGATGTGGGGACTACAGAGCCTATTTCTGCTGCCTAGTGGAAGCCTTAAGAGAAACCAGCCTGGCTGTTTTCATTCCTGTCTATACCAGATGAATTCTGGGTAAATAGATGCTCAGCATCAGGTACTGAGTGAGACTGAGCAGGACAAGGCTTCTGCTCTCCCCAAGGTGGGCAAGAGGAATAGCTGGAGACACTTAAGCCACTGCAGAGCAAAGGCCCAAGGTCTAGGGAGGCGTGGCAGGGCAGACCCAAAGGAGAAGGTGATAGCTTTGAGGCCACATGCTAGCAGCAGGGCAGTAGGTCGGAGCCCACGGGCCATAGACAATGTGGGGAAGGTGAACCCTGGTAGCTCACACTCCTCCATTCTGTTCCAGGTGAACCTGGCTCTCCCAGTGTTTTTCATTCTGGCCTGCCTCTTCCTCATTGCTGTGTCCTTCTGGAAAACACCCACAGAGTGTTGCGTTGGCTTTGCCATCATCCTCAGTGGGCTCCCGGTCTACTTCTTCGGTGTCTGGTGGAAAAACAAGCCCAAGTGGCTCCTGCAGACCATCTGTGAGTGTGCACAGCTGCTACCCATACCAGTCAGGGTGGAAATGGCCAGGGTGAGGGATCGTTGATCCTGCCATGCACACCCTACAGGCCAAGGGAATCATGCTGGATCTCGGGCTTTCTGGTACTAGCCAGAGTCACTAATTATTGGGTCACTAATATAGTGGGCTGCCGTTGAGAATAACAGAGAGGGCTGGAGAAATGGCTCAGCCGTTAAAGGCTAGGCTCACAACCATAAATGTAAGAGAATAACAGGGATACAGGGGTGAGACACAGCACTCCAACCTAGATGGTCTTAGCAGGCATATTCCATGGCCAGCTGCCCTTGCCAACTGGCAAAACTCCACTGCTGGCCACTAGCTCAGGCACAGTGGCCTGACAAGAGATAGCGCCTGAAAAAGTTGTATCTGAGGTACCCGGCCAGGACTGGTTCTAGTTAGCTTAGGACCCTGTTTTCACACTCGTAAGCCCCCAGAAGAGAGCAGTACTTGCAGACCTAGGCTAGCACCGTGGTCTGGAATGCTGAGACGGCACAGTGGGTGAAACTGTGGGAGCCTGATGACATGGGTTCAGATTCCTGGACCCATGCAAAAGCCAGGCATAGACAAGCAACTTACCTATCAAGCCATGTCTCGAAATTTTGAAAGTGATAAATGGGCTGGTGAGAGCAAGTGGGACAGTAGGACCTGGCTGTCGGCCCATGCCCCATCTTCGCCCTATGCTCACCCCTGTCTTCTCCCTGCAGTCTCCGTGACGGTGCTCTGCCAGAAGCTCATGCAGGTGGTTCCTCAGGAGACTTAGCCACCATTCCTGGGTGCCATAGGGAGAGTGCACACTGTGACTGCTTCCAGACAACTCACCTTCGGAAAAGCAGCATCCGGGCCTGTCATTCCCCACAGCTCCAGTGAGCACCACCAACTACCATCATCCGCTGTCCCTCCAATGGTCAGGTGTCCACAGTAGCTGTGAAAGAAAACTGGTACGAATTTGGTCCCAGGAGGCTACCATCCACACACAGCACCCGATGTGAGGCATGCTGTGAGCTGAGGCCTGGTCTTTTCCAACTCTCTGAGGACTGCCACGTCTGGCTTTTCTCCCCTCTGATTTTTTGTTTTGTTTTGTTTTTGTAGTGTGCATTTGGTCAAGTTTACACTACCGAGATGATTATTTTTTTTTTTTTTTAACAAAACAGGGTAGCAAGAAGCACGAGATGTGTGTTCAGAACGGTCCAGCTCTGACTGTGACAGCTGCTGGCCACAGCTCCTCTCCTAAGGCTGTTGTTCAGTAGCATGGTGTGTGCCTCAAGCGGACCACATCACTGTCATCAGGTCAAGAGCTACTGAGATTCGAGTGTCACCTATTCCATTGTGGACTTGGACTGACAGATGGCACATGATAGTGTGGGTTGTTTTGTTTTTCTGGGATCCTAGAGATGGAACTCCAGCCTCATTCATATGAGAGGCAAGCACTCTACTGCTGAGTTATTTTCTTAACGTTATAAAGGTGTATGTAGCTCAGGTCTCCTCGTCCTGAAGTCCCGGTGATTTCCCTTAGCTCCACGTGAAAGAGACCTCTGCAGCCATAACCCTGAAGCAGCTGGCCGCCATAGCTCAAAGCTCATGGAAGAGGTGGCTGCCTCCTGCAGGGCCGTGTGCTCTTGTGCACACAGGCAGACACACACACACACACACACACACACACACACACACACACCATTAGAAACAGACTGAGAAGGCTGACAGTGACCAGCACCACGGGTCTCCCACCCACACAACTCTGTCCACCTTCATAGTTACTGAGTCTGCCAGCAGCTCTCTGCCAAGTACCCCCCCATCCTCTCCCTATCCCCTGTGGCCATTGTACAGAAGACTATGCACCAAGCACCCCTCTGCTCTCTGCCACCTGTGTGGCAGGACCACTCCAGCTTCCTGAGTGTGAAAGCTGCTGGCTACATGCTGCTATCCCTCCTGTGTGGGACCACCCCCACAGGCTTCCCCGGTCTTCTGGGAGAGACAGTTGAGGTCCAGCCAGCACATCAAATGAAGCAGCTGATTATTAGCTTAGAGGGATGTCAGGAAGTAAGAATCCCCTGCTGGCCCCTGTAATTGCCTTAGATCATGGCCTCCCTGAAGTGGGCTGGACTGCTATGCAGCTCTTCTGTGGTGGTAACCTTGACTACTGGCCCCTCTGACCTCCCCTCGATGCTTCTGGGGTCCCCTTTTGTTGGGGTGAGGAGGGAGAGGTCAAGATTAGAGTGCCCCTTGAAGGCTCTCCAAGAGATCTAAATGCGGACTCCAGGACTCCAATAAAAATCCGGTCAGGGATCCATTTCCATCCTGGAGCACATCCCAGACCCAGCCTGGGTTCAAAGGGCAGGGACTCTTGGCCATGTCCATGGTGCTGACCCAGGCCCTCTGAGAAGGCCCTGCTCTTGGCTACATCTGATGTCCTGAGGGCTCCTATCTGTAGGTTTCTATTGGTTTTTTTGGGTTTTTTTTTGTTTTAAAGCAAGCCCTGACCACACAGCACTTTTCGTTTTGGTTTCATCCTAACATGTCACTGACCTAGAGAACACTGATGCCTGGCTTAAGTCAGTGGTCAGTGGGTGAGTTCTGTACAGGGTTGTGCTCCTACCACATTGGGTCCATCTACTGTGCCACCTGAGGTAGTGTTGTGGCTCTGGCATCTTTTAACATTGTATTAATGGCTAACCTGTTACATTAGGCTGGGGGATTGCAGAGTTCTGCTGTTTTGTGAGGCTTTTTGTTTTGTTTTGTTTTTAAAGCTATTGGAATTCTAAGCTGTTAACAGTCTTCTGTGTTCAATGCCAAATTCCCTGTGTGGGAACGTCTATTTTCTCCCAGCCCACCCCTTTCTCAACAGCCATACATTCCTCTGCCCACCAGCCTCCTGTGGGTGACAAAGCTGGAGGGTAGCCAGGGGGCCAGGGACACACTTAGGTCACAGGAGAGGGAGATTTCCTGGAGGCCCCTAGATGGGAGAGGCTTGGCCTAGCGGGGACCCTTGGCTAATTGTGCTATGAGCAGCACCTCTGGAATGGGGACAGGAAGAAAGGGGCCCAGAAGAAAGTAAGTGATGCCAGGTCATCTCACAACACCCCCATATCTCGTGGGCAGGTCAGAGTTCAAGACTTGGAACCTAGGAGCCACTTCTTTCTACATTCTAGCCTCTGTGGGAGAGGGACCCTTGAGGCCAGACTCCCAACTGTCCTAGAACTTCTGCTGGGTCTTACCTTCCAAGTCATACCTGCTGACCAAGGGCTGGGTGTAGATCCTCAAGGCCAGCCATCAGCCTCCAGATGTTGCCATCTGGACAGTGTGGGGTTCCAGGGGCAGGCATGTGAAAGCCTGGAAGCATTGGATGCCTTCTGCTAGCTCTGCAGGACCCAAGGCACCTTCCAGGGTCTCAGCAAGGTACTGCACTGAGCCAGCACAGCAGAGGTGCCGAGAACTTGAGCCCTCTGAGATGGTCCTGGCCTTTGGCCTGCCCGTCCCTTACAATGCAGCCCCCTTCCCTATTTAAGAGACCTATGGGCAGCGATGTCCACAGGCAACGGGGTGGCTCATACCATCCTTTTCTGTTGGTAAAGTTAAAAACAACTGTCTAAGGGAACTGGGCTTTGATCCTCCCCAAGCTGGGGAGGCTGCATGTCTTTGAGGGTTACAGACACAACCATGCCCTGCCTATATCTGCCCCGCCTGCTCCAGCCCACACATAGTCCAGCCATGTTGCCTGTGACCTATACAGGGCTCTAAGCAGCTAAGACCTAGGCAGTGGCAGAGCATATGTGATCTCCCTATTGTGTGAGCTCATGTGGCCCCTACGTGGCCCCTTGAGCCAAGACAGGTGCCCTGCAAATGCCCACCGTGCTGCCATTCCGCTGCCCTCCAGCATCTGATGACACCTACACTGAGCTGGCAGCTTTGTGTGCCTAAAGAAGAGGTCGTCTTCCTAGAATTAGCTGCAAATAAACTCCACACTTGTTGATCTCGTCATACTTAACCCTTGTGTCTTCCTCCAACCCTGGTCATGTTATACCCCAACTGCAAGCTGCCACTCAGCCCACAGTGCGCTAGGCACTAGCTTTATCTTAACTCTTAGCCAGTTAACTCTTAATGAGCCAGTCGTGGTGTTTCGAATAGGTATGGCCCCCATAGACTCATGTGTTGAATGCTTGGTCCATGGGGAGTGGCACTTTTAGGAGGTGTGGCCTTGTTGGAGGAAGTGTGTCTGTGTATACCCTCAGGATGGCACACAATCCATGTTGTCTGTGGATGAAGACGCAGAACTCTCAGCTCCTCCAGCACCATGTCTGCCTAGATGCTGCCATGCTTCCTGCCATGATGATAATGGACTAAACCTCTGAAAGTGGAAGCCAGCCTCAATTAAATGTCCTCTATAAGAGTTGCCTTGGTCATGGTGTCCCTTCACAGCAGTAGAGCCCTAAGACAACCATTGTCCCATTGGTTATTGATGGGGTAGGGGACAGGAATCCGACACTGAGTAGATTCCACACTCCACTGGTTCCGCCTTAGATCTGAGTGCCAGAAAAAGCAGTTGGGCAAATCCCTGGTGCTGGTGCCCTTGCAGTCCAAGGAAAACAACAGGGTCAAGGGTCAGAAGGTACTCTAGCAGATGTTTTCTCCAGCTCAGAGCACTTGTTCTAAAAAGACGCATTTCCCCTGTGTGTCACTCCACACACATTTAAAGTCAAACGCTGTGCTAAGACCATCGAATCCAGCTGGACAGAAAACCAGGGCCACAGAGGCACAGGTGATGAGGCATCCAGCAACAGCAGAGATGCTGTTTGTATCCTGAGAGTAGGAAACAGGCTCTAGGCATCTCCCAGCCCAGCCATTCATCTTTAGGACAGCATTGATGCCTGCTGAATTGTGCCAAGAACCTACGTTTTGCCTGTCCTGCCTCCTCAGCACAGTGTGGACCTAGGAGAGAGGGTGGAAAACGGTGGGCTCTGCTCAGGCCCTGCTTCACGTACCCAGCTGCTCTGCCTGAAGAGACAACTGCAGGATGAGGCCAAACCCCTAAGCTTGCCAGGCTGGTGGCGTAGCGATGTCCATTGTGTATATGTGTGTGTGTGTGTGTTTTCAAGTAGGGACTTGGGACAGGTGGTGTACTAGAAACAAGTTAGTTTGGGGGCTCAGATCTTGGCCAATAGGGACCCCCACACAGCCTCTAGGACCCTAGAAGAGAAGCCACATTGCACCAGGGCCTCTGGTGATCCCTAGCTTTGGGCAGGATATTTTCAACACTGAACACATATCTCTGGCCCCTAGAAGATCTGTCCAGAAACACCTGTGGCAGTGGTGAAGGTCGGGGGCAACACTAAAGCCTCTAGTCCTAGGGCGTCAGGATAAAGAAAAGGCAGAACACATGCCCCAGACGCTATGCCCCACGGCCCCAAGCGCTAGAGGATGGAATGTTGGCTGCTCTTTCCACAGCTTAGTCAAAAGTGTGAGCCAAGGTTTCTGCAGCTAAGTGGTAGGGAAGAACCCCTCCCCCCAACTCTTCCACCAGAATCCCTGCTGGACACCACCTCCCTACCCCTGCCCTGAGGCCTGACCCCATGGATCCCACCCGAAAAATCACCAGCCCTTCAGCAGCCAGATGAGAAGGGTGGGTGCAGGCGCCACCTGCCTCGGGGCAAAGAGCTCCCAGAAGGGTGGCTCACCCCCTTGTGCTCAATGCTGGACAAGGCAAGAAGCCCTCAGTGAGGGGACCCCAAACATCCATACCTAGAGTCCTGCAGGATGCACCCCCACAACCCAGCTCTCAGCTCTTGGCCTTCACCCCTCACATTGTACCTCTAGCCCAAATCATCTCTCTGGTCATGCCTCCAGGAAAGGGGGCAGACCCCTCCCTCAGGCATTCTTAAGCTTTAAGTCTTCATCTTCTGCCAGAACTTCTAGATTCCAGTCCCTTGTGTATGCAGAGCCATGCCAGACACTGCCCTGTTCACTCCTGGGGTCCAGTTCTAACATGACCAGTTTTCTCCTGTAGCCAAACACAGTAAATTCTCTGTGGAGGAACTCAATTGCATCATTAAAGCCTGTCTCATAAAGCACACATCTTGGCGCCAGCGAACATCTCTTCAGATCTAGTCTCTGCCTGTTGCTTTAGAGATCAGATCTTGACTGGGTCAAAGAGAGCAATGGAGGGTTCCAGAATCCCCTCCTTCCTTGCCGTCTTCATGGCCTCTGTTGGGCTTCTGGAGATACTGGCCCTAGATGGCTCTTGTACCTCCTGACAGCAAGAGTCTGAGCCAAGGCTAGGGTGTGCCAGGTCCCACCCCACTCCCTACACTTTTGACAAGAAACCTGGGATGACGGAGGCCACTCTGTCCTCTGCAGAGGTATCAGCTAATCCTACCAACTTCACAGAGGATCCCTTAATCCTAAAGACTGGGTGGAGCCTTCTCGGGCAAGTCTGGATAAGGACACAGCTTGGCTTGGAACTCATCTCCCTCATCCTATCTCAAAAAAGTTTAGCCTTGCTCATTTCACACAAATGAACACTTTGAGACCTTGCTTTGAGCCTTCCGGGCAACCTTGATGTCCCTGAGCTCTCCCCTATACCTTCCTTTGCTGCTGTGACATTTCCTCCAAGCTCTCTGCGACAAGGGCACTTGATCCTTAAAGGCTCCATAAGGACATGGAAGCATGGAGTCTGGCCTCATCATTAAACTGGCTCTTCCTTTATTTCTTCACTTGAATCTGCTGCTAGAGATGGGCTCAAACCCCCGGAGAAGCAACAAACAAATCTGGACGTAGGCAAAGAGCTTTGTTCCAAATAATTCCTGCCAGCAGAGCTGAGGGAGCAAGGGTGAGGGCCCTTTTCATCCTGAGGGGTGATCTAGGTCATCAGGAGGAGGAGGTTCCACAAAATTGAAAATGAAGGTGGGACTTGGTTAAGTTTCACCCAGGCACACACTCCCCATCACCCAGGCCACTTGTCACTTCTCCCACTTGCACTCCACGGCTGCCCAACACCCTTCCTCAGGATGTCTGATACAGAGAGGCTGCGCATGGCCTTGGCTTCCTTTCTCATTGTTGCTGCATGGAGATAAACCCTGGTTCACAGTAAGCTAAAGCCGGTGGGCTTGCTGCTCAGATGGGGAAGACACTCCTTTGAGAAACTCATAGCCTGCGGTGTCCAGTGTCCATTGTCTAGGGACCCAATCAGGACAGGCTAACCCTCCGGAAGAAGCAGGGGACAGAAATGGTATTCAGTCTCTTGCCATCATTGGTGAAAGCTGGCCAAGGACCTCGTGGCTCCTGGGTGTTGAAAGATAACTCAGCCATTAATACAGAGGACACAAAGTGACCTAACGCTGACTAGGGAGCAAGAATAGAGATGCTCCGTCCACCTAGAGATGACCAGTTTTTGCTCTGCATGGGGGCAACTTGTACGTGTGTGGGTTATCTGCAGGGCTGTAAGACCTTCCCTCTGGACCACAAACTGTTGCCAAAGACGGGCAGCCTGCTGCTGCTCTTAGGGAGAGGGGGTTTGAGTGTGGAAGCGTGCTTTCTTGCTCTCTCTGGAATATCTGTGGAGGGTCATGCCAAAATTAGGACTTGCCGGAAGGGAGCTTGAGTCCCAGGGTGTAGGCAGGAGGATTTCATTTCTCTTTGATTTTTTTTTTTTTCTTTTTCTTTGGAGACAGAGCCTCTCACCAAATTGCCCAGACTGGGCTTGAAATCTGCCCGTAGCCAGACAGGCTTTGAGTTTATAATCGTGCCTCTGCCGTGAGTAACTGCAATGACAGGCCTGCACCAGCGGACCTGGCCCCCTTAAGTTTGAGTCACGTTGCTATTTCACTTGTTTCCCAAAACAACATTTTTTGAAGGAGCTTCATAGAAGTCTGATGGCTCCTAGGAAGGTGATATGGACCTGGAGGTGGGTGGGGCCTGGAGCAGTTCTTGGATAAAGACCCTCTGCACTATGTGTGTGGGTCATTCATGTCACTGTGCATGTGTGTGTATGTATGTGTGTGTCTCTGTCTATCTGCCTGCCTGCCTGCCTGCTGCCTTTGCCTGAGTTCACTGTGTTTCTCCTGACCCCATTTATCCAGGAAACTTTTCTCATCCAGGTGTCTAACTTTGACCTTGGATCATTAGAAGAGACAGTGGACTGTCCCACAACCCCAGGAGAGTGGACCTCGTCCTTCAGATCCTGGGAATGTTGGGTGCCCCCCCCCCCCGCCACCTCTGAAGTTGCTCCACTGTACTGCTTTCTCAGAGATGGGACCTCCATTGCAAGCCCCAAGAACAGATGCCTTTGAGAGCCAGCAAGCCCAAATTCTAATCCGCTGAACCCAGATTCACTGATCTGAGCCTCCTTCCATCCTGATGGGGCCTCTCTCAGCTGGGAGCGGACTGGAGAGCCCCATCCCCACTCCACCTGCAGGCTCCAGGTGCCCCCTGCTGTCCTCACCGTGGTAGAGTCGGAGCCACGGTGGGTGGCAAGCTTCTTTGGACTCTGCTCTGTGGATGCCATTTCACCAGGATCTGAGTCTTTGAGTAATGCAGGGCTCAGGGTGAGGCGTGGACATACCATCAGGCTTCCTGAGTCAGAATCAGAGGTGGACCCAGGGCCCAGGCCTTCAGTTTTTACAGATGGAGAAACTGAGGCCCAGAGAGACTGAGGGAGAGAGCCTCTTTGATGAACTCAGCAGGGTTATGGGACTGAAAAGGAGGCTACGTGCTGTAGGTAGGGTTTGTCGTAGTGGTCAAAGAGTGTGGATTTAATAGTCATGAGTTGGTGGGGGAAGGTTGAGGCAGAGTCTCACTCTAGGCCAACCTGCAGCTCACACTCTATAGCTGAGGCTTCAAATTCCCAGAGATCTTCGTAGCTCAGCCTCTCAGTGCTGCGCCTTTAGGCATAGGCTGCCACACCCAGCCTCAAATCACTTGAAAATCCGAGTAGGTTATCTGAAAGTGGGACAAACAGAAAGGCTTCAGGTGGCCACCAGGGCCTTGCAGAAGGTTCTTGGGGTTAGCAGGGATCTGGAGCCCGCCCAAGGGCCAGGCAGTGAGCTTAAGCCCTAGGTGTGGGACAAGCTCCAGTGAAGATAGGGCAGACATCGCTGAGAAAGGGCATCACCCAGGTGGTAGTGCAGCTGAGACCTCAAGCCCTGCAGTGAGCGGAGGGGAGGGCTGGTTGCGTAGACCATCCTGTGAGCTCTAGCCAAAGAAACGTAGGAAGAAAATATGGTTTACAAGGGGGTGGGGCATTGTTGGGGCCTGTGTACCCAGGACATGGCTGTCAGGTTTTCTGGGATGGCAGAGGTGAGTGGGGGAAGGTAGGATTTTGGTTTTCTGTACTGGCAGACCCAAAATAATCAGCAGGTACAGGCAGGCAGAGCTAGGAGGGTGGGAGATGAGAGTCCTGAGGTCCCTGCAGCTGGAAGCCAGGGAGAGCTGCTAACTGTCATCCTCAAAGAAAAGAAATGTTGTCTCTGTTAAGAGGTCGTCCTGGGCCTCATGCATTCACCATTTCTATGCAGGACCTGGGTAAATTCACAGAGGTGCCAGGACTTAATGCAAGACCTATTGCTTTAGTGATTAAGATCCAGTCTCTTTGGCAGTGTTCTGGGCCTTTGCATAACTCCCCGTTCACTTTTTCAACCCCTGTTGAGCCGCAGCCCTCCTCCCCCGCACTCACTGCACGGTCTTTTTCAGGTGACTAGAGCTTTCCAGGCCCTGGCATACATACTTCAGGGCCTTTGCACAGGCATGCCTCCCTGAGCTTCTGTGACTCTTCCCCTCCCTGGCTTCAGAGCCCAGGGGCACAGCTTTCCTTAGCTCGCTGTAATCCTTGAGACCTACCTTCGCCTCCCCCTCCCCCATGGCCCACCTCTGGGCATCTGTCAGAGCATGTTGGAGGGATTCCTGGGGACTGTAGTGGGACTACCCCAGAGGAGCCGGGCCATGAAATAGTTACATCAAGTAGTTACGCTGCCTCTGCAAACCTGGAAGTGGGGATAGTGGGATGACTGACTGTGCAAGGAGGGGAGGAGAGACAGGGAGGGCCAAGGAGCTGCTCCTGCCTCCATCGCCCCTACCCTGTGCACCCCACCTGCCCTTGACCACTGAGTTGACCACATATGCTCTGGATCCCAGGTGCTTCTTGGAATCCCTTGCCCACACGAGTGACTGACAGTTTGGTGGGGGATTGTTTGTTCCCTGGCCTAGCACACACTGCCTGGAGCTTGCTTTCAGGGAGACCTGAGGAAACATTTCCTTCAAGCCTCTGGGGAAAACTCCCTCTTAGTAAGGAGGCTCCTGGAAGACAGTATTTTTGTTGTTGTTTTTTTGTTTTTTCCCAAGGCACAGCTGGGCTCAGCGTGAAGCTGCCGCTACTGCTCTGGCTGTGGCCTGAGAAAGAGCTGTACCAAGTCAGGGCACAAGGGAAAGAGTGCAGGAAGGATGTGCCTGTCCCCCACTCTCCCCCGCCCCCATCCCTTCACCCACCCCCCTTGTGCAGCTGCAGAAGCCACAGCTTGCCTTGCAGTCTCTCCTGCGTGCCTCAGGCTCCTGTTCCTGGGGCACACTGCATAGCTTTGGGTGTGAGCCAGGGTCTCCTAGGACACCCCCAGCTAGGTTGAGCTGTTGTCGCTGCGGCTGCTTTTTATTTCCTTCCCCTCCAGGAGCTGCTCTGGGGTGACATTTGCTGCCCCCTCCACTTGGTTCGGGCCTGGAGTGGACACCAGTGGGCAGGGCTGAGCCCCACCTCCACAGCAACCTCTGGTGGCTGAGTCCTTCCAACTTGCTGTTGATCAAAGGAACCACAGCAGGGAACCGTGTAGTGCTGGCTCCCAGGGCCCCAAACAGGACAGCTTTAGTAACCCAGCGCTCCCAGGGGCAGCAAAGGCCTCCCTACAGGCTAGCAGTGGGGGCAGCTGCTTCCTTCTCTGCTCAGGCCCAGCTCTTTTGATGAACAGCTCCCAAGCCCCAGCCCCACCATAAACCTTCACCTCCTGCCTCCTAGGAGCCCATCACTTCCCAGTGTGCCTGGCCATTCCCAGGGCCTCTGGAGAAGGAAGAATCTGCTCCCTCCCACCCTGCATCCTCATGCCCTTTCCCCATGGCTGTACTGCTACTCCACAATACACCCTCAGGGCTCCAGGAGGCCACACTGTGCCAATGGTGACAAGTTTATTCTGAGAGGACACGTGGGCAGTGAGGAGGGTTGGCAGCGAGGAGTGGTGTGGAGTCCTTAATCTTCTCAGGAGAAGCAAACTCTGCTCCCCACAAGGGACGGGTTCAGTCCAGGTCCTTTTTCTGAACTCTGTAAGCTGCAAACATTTCTTTCGGATTCCTGTTCCCTGAATGTTGCCCATGCGTTTCTGTAGTCCAGTCTGCTGCAGGTTGGGCGAGGATGCTCTGACTGCAAATGGAGGATGAGGGAGGGACTCAGGTGCATGCTTTCTGTAGGTGCAGGATGTGGCAGAGATCAGCCCGTCCGGAGGGCCGGTGACTCTATAGTCCCTTCTCGGTACATCCAAAGATGGCAGCACAGGTACCTGGGCCATAGAAGAGGATAGCCATGGGTCTGGAGCCCAGGCAATTCCAGCCACACGTCACAGGTGATGGGCAGGGTAGACAAAATCACCAGAGAGCCACTGTACCGAGATGAGAATGATGGACAGCTTGGGTAAGCAGCAAGAGGCATCTTACCAACCAAGAGGTGCTGAAAGGGGCCTCCGAGGGCTTAATTGGTAAAGAGTTTGTTGTGAGCTGGGCAGTGGTGGTGCATACCTTTAATCTCAGCACTCTGGGAGGCAGAGGCAGACAGATCTTTGAGTTCAAGGCCAGCTAGGTCTACAGAGTGAAATCCAGGACAGCCAGGGCTACACAGAGAAACCCTGTCTTGAAAAACAACAAAGTAGTTTGACCTCCAAAACAAGACAGACTCAATAATCCCAGCAAGAGAAAGATGGAAGTTCTCTGTCAGCCTGTACATTCTCTTCTCAACCGTGTGGATTCCAGGGATCAAACTCAGGTCACCAGGCTTGGTGGCTAACACCAATACTCTTTTCTGTTTGGTTAGTTTAAAGGCTGGAGGTCTGGCAATTTCTCGGTTTTGTTTGTCCATGTTTTGTTTGGGTTTTTGAGACAGGTTTTCTTTGTGTATAGCTTGGCTGCCCTGGAACTCACACTGTAGGCCAGACTGGCCTCTAACTTAGAGATCCACTTGCGTTTGCTGGAGTTAAAGGTGCGCGCCATCACTACCACCTGGTGTCTCTCAGTTTTTGAGACAGGGTTTCACTGCAGATCCCAGGCTGGCCTTAAACTCACTGTGGTGGTCTGAATGGGTGTGGCCCCCATAGATTCCAGTGTCTGAAGGCTTGGCCATAGGGAGTGGCACCATCATAAGGTAAGGCCTTATTGGAGGAGGTGTGGTCTAGTCGGAGGAAGTGTGCCACTGTGCAGGTGGGCTTTGAGGGCTCTATGCTCAGGTTCCTCCCCAGTGTTGAATCAGAGCTTCCTCCTGGCTGCCTTGGGATCAAGATGTGGAACTCTCAGCTCCTCCTCCAGCACCATGTCTGCCTGGATGCTACCATGCTTCCTGCCATGATGATAATGGACTGAACCTCTAAAACTGTAAGCCAGCCCCAGTTAAATATTTTCCTTTCTAAGAGTTGCCTTGATCACGGTGTCTCACAGCAATAAAACCCTAACTAAGACACTCACCATGTAGTCCAGGCCAACCTCAAACTTGAAATCCCCCTGGCTCACCGTAGCCCCCTTACCTGAGGACTGGCACACAGAGCCTCAGCACTATAGCTGGTGACATCCTGACTTTGCAGGGACCTTTTGGATTCATGTGGATCTGAGACTCAGTCTGCACGCTGGTGTCTACTTCAGGCCTGAACCTCGGCCTAAACCAGCCCTGATTTTGACACCTTGCTCAACTCATAGTGACAAGTCGTCTGTGCCACTAGCAGAGACAGGAGGTTGGCTCTACCTTATTCTTGGGGGCTCTGAGAAGTCAACCTTTCGGAGCATCATCTTCATGTAGGGGTCCAAGCTTCTTCTAAGAGAGGAGGTGAGTTCTGGGCACTACTTCATACACTGTGGTGAGCATCATTCTAGGAGGTTCCAAACAATAGGTGTGTCTGCAAGAGACAACCCCACACTAGAATGGATGCTGTGCAAGTTACGCACGGCTCCTGTTAACTCCCTCTCCACTGGTGCCTGCTGTCCAAAACCATTCTTGCACACTTCACCCTCTTAACCCCAACCCCAAATCTCCCCTTTGGCTCTGACACCTGAACCTCGGTTTTCCTTCCTATGTGTTAGCAAGGGAGGAAGAGCAGGGTCTTGTTAGGTGAGGCTCTTGTGGCACCTCAGGAGGTGACTGGGAGTGGAGCTTAAAGGGGCGGGGCATTGTTTGGGTGCTACCTGCCGCACTACCAAAAGAGAGAGGTGTAAGGAATCACTTATTTTATTTTTTCAAATGTTTACTTTCGTGTTGTGCACATGAATACTTAGCCTACATGTATGTAATGTGTGCCTGCTGTGTGCAGAGGCCAGAAGAGGGAGTTGGATCCTCAGGAACTGGAGTTATAGATGATTGTAATTTGCCCATGTGGGTGCTAGAAATTGAACCCAGATCCTCTGGAAAAGCAGCCAGCACGCTTAACTGCCAATCCACTTCTCATTTATTCTTGAGATTGGATACTACAGGGTTGGCTCTACAGAGTTAGCACCATCCTTTGCCGGAAAGCCATGATGTACACGGATTGGGAGTGGGGTTAAAGGGCAAACTTTTTTGTATCAGGATCTCTCTTGTTTTTGCTGTTGAAGATTCTTCCAGGTGAGCTGGCCCCGGGAGCTTCCAGATGATTCTCCATAGTACCTATAGCAGTAGCTCCTTAGCTCCTTCTGTCTTACACCCTAGTGCCTTGTCTCCCCTCAGCTCAACTTCATGAGATGTGCAGCTGTGAGAGGCCTGTAGCACAGACTTTCCTCTGGTCTTGGTTCTGTAGGGACCCTGGGCACCTCCCCAACATGTTAGGTTGACCCTGAAAGGGCAGGAGATTGGCATCCGGATATGCATTTTGCAGGGACTGGGTCTAGGGAGATGCATAAAGACAAAGAGAAGAGGCCTGTGTAATCTGTTTGCAGACAAAGACTTTGCTTCCAGAGGCTGTTACAGGAGACGCTGATACTAACGGACTTGGCTGGACTATTGTCCTTGTGCAAGCAGCTTGTGAAAATGCTGTGGTCTTCACATCCTGTGTTGAGGTCTGCCATGGGCACTGTTCCAGGAGCTGGCCCCTTCCTAACCTCCAACTTCATTTTATTAGAATTCTGTGGGGTCGAGCGCGCGCGCGTGTGCGTGTGTGTGTGTGCGTGTGTGTGTGTGTGTGTGTGTGTGTGTGTGTGTGTGTGTGTGTGTTCGTAGCAGTGTAAGCCAGGCTGTGTATGTGCAGGGGTATGTGGATACATGTGTGTATGTGAGCATGAACATATGTGTGTGGGGTGCTGGAGATGAAACCCAGGCTTTGAATATTCTGGGCAAGTGCTGGCCACTGTGCCATCTCTCAGCTCCACTCATGTGTGATGTGTGTCTTTGTTAGTTCTGGCAGCTCTCAGCTGGAAGTGGTGGCTCACATCTGTAATCCCAACTACTGAGTTAACAGCTACCAATCCAGGAAACTTAGTGAGATCCTGTTTCACAAGTAAAAAGGGGCCAGAGGTCTGTATGACTTGGTGCTAGCACTTGTCTATAGACAAAAGGCCCTGAGTTCACTCCCCAGAGCAGAAGGGAAAAAACACAACCTGGCAGTTTTCATGGTACCATGATGGAGCTCACTGGGGCGGCAAGGTTGGGGCAGGAAGCCAGAGACTGTGGGGCCTGGTCAGTGGCTCCTTCTGATGTTGTGCTTCCCACTGCTGATGCGTCAGCACAGACCTTGACCTTGGAAGGTGATGACACCAAGCCCAGAAGGGATAGCTGCTTTTTCTGATGATGTCTGGTGCCCACAGGGAATGGACCTTCCCTGATTCCATGTGGCCCTCAGGGCTCAGCTGCAGCTTGGTGGTTGGAGTGCCTTGGAAAGAAAGCTGCTGGAAGTTATGTGCCCTCAAGTTAGGCCTGGTATCCCAAGCCTTTGATCTTAGTATTCCATGAGCAGAAGCAGGAGGGGCTCAGTAAGTTTCAGGCCAACCTGGTCTGCATAGCAAGTTACAGGCCAGCCAGCGCTACATAGTAAACCTTGTCTCAAAAGAACGTGCCTCCTAGCTCCAGTCCTAACTCTAATACTCCGAAGTGACCTGATGGGAACAGTCTGAGGACATGGGTAGTTGTTACTATGAGGTCATGCTGAGATATGAAGGGCACCAACAACCGGGGTCCTGTTTGCTTCCTTACTCAGCAATGCTAGGGATTGAACCCTGGGCCTTACGAGTGCTAGGCAGACACTAGACCACTGCGCTGCACTTCTAGCCCTCTTTTTTACTTTTAATTTTTAGACAGGGAGTTAGGTATGGTGGCACACACCTTTATTCCCAGCACTCAGGAGGCAGAGGCAGGCGGATCTCTGTGAGTTCAAGGCCAGCCTGGTCCACAGAGCTAGATCCTGGACAACAGGAGTGTTACACAGAAAAACACTGTCTAAAAAAACAAAACAAAAGAAATCTTCAGACAGAGTCTCACCATGTTGCCCTGGGTAACTCACTCTATAGCCCAGGCTGGTCTTGAACTTACAGTCTTCCTACCTCATCCTCCTTGGAAGCTAAGATGACAGGCCTGAGCCACCAGACTCAGTGACTGGTGTGCGTATTAGAGGAAGTAGATTTTGACAAAAGCACAGATTACATAGACAGGGAGGCAGAGCCTAGATCGAGGTAGCCACCAACCACGGAATGCCTGGAGCCTACAGGACCCAGCCATATTTGGATGCCAACCTTCTGCTCCCAGGACTATGAAAGGGTAATACCTACTGAAGGTTAATCACACTAATGTTGGGTTCTGGAAAATCGGTGCCAGTGAGAACCAATGCTCACTGCCTTTGGCATTTGCTGCCTCCAGGACTCTGAAGCCTGTCTAAGCTATGACTGTTCCCTGCATAACAGCACTCCTGGGCTCTGGGGTACCCTGATGTAAAGTTACCCATAGCCTCAGATGCTGTCTGAAAGATACACCCACCCTTAGTTACTCCTGAGGCAGGCAGGTCAAGAGCCCAAGGACTCAATGACCAAGTCTGTGTGGACTGAGACAGAGCAGAGAGTCTGGGGCAGGTCGTATAGATAGAGGATCTATGTGAAATGTGCTGGCTTTGAGCCCTGGTATCACTGCCTTATGGCCCTGAGAAAGCTCTGGTTTACTCCTCACAGCATTAAAGGATGAAGGACATGTTTTTTAGTCGCTCCAGGCTCTGTGAGCCATTGCGTGCTCTTAAGTTCTGGTTCCCAAATAGCAATGATATAAGAGTCCACCCACAACTCCCTTGGGCATGTGAGGTAGACTAGAGAAAGCTGCGGGTCAGGCCATGCAAAGGTGACAGCCTAGAGGGCACTGAAGAGCCAGCCAAGCCCATGCAAAGAGCCTTTGCCCCAAGGCTGTACAGCCTGGGCTTCAGTTGGAACCAGTTTTTGTTGTTGTTTGTTTGTGGTCTTTGAGACAGGATTTTACTATTGTAGCCCTGGCTGGCCTGGAACTCATTGTATAGCCCAGGCTGCCCTTGAACTCATAGAAGTCTACCTGCCTCTGCCTCTGCCTGAGGACTAGGCTTAAAGGCATGCACTACCAACATACAACTTACAGGCAGAGCCCGTGATAAATGACCACTCATACCTCAACCACAGACCTGAGTTCTCCCACAGCCTGGAGGCTAGAAGCCCAAAGTCAAGGTGTTGGTAAAACCACCATCGCTCTAACCAACTCCTGCTCTCCAGTTCTTGGTAGTGGGGACAATCCCTGGTGTCCCTGGCTTGGGGCTACCTTACTGTAGTCCCTGTCTCTGTCATCATATGGCCTCTTCTGTTGTTTCTTCCTCTTTCTTATAAGGATACCAAGTGGGGATATGGTAGTGCACCAAGAAAGAAAGAAAGAAAGCTGGGCTCAGTGGCACACCTATAATCCCAGTACTCTGAGAGGCAGAGGCGGGTGGATCTCTGTGAGTTCAAGGCCAGCCTGGTCTACAAAGTGAGTCCAGGACAGCCAAGGCTACACAGAGAGACCCTGTCTCAGGGGTGGGGTGGGGGAAGAACAATAGCCATTGAATTTATAGCCATTGATTGCACGTGTCATGATCTTATTTTCAAATAACGTCACATATAAGGTTCTGGTGGGAATGAAGCAGACACTGTGATATTCTGATCCAGGCAAGTATGTGGCACTGGTAGCCAGCCTGTGGCCTGAGCAGGTGTCCCAAGCACTCCAGGCAACACTGAAGGAGCCTAGAGTTCTGCCAAGTTGGGTTAGAGTCCAGCATGGGACAAGCCTTTGCCCTGGCCCAGTCTTGACTCTCCTTCTGGTTGGTGACTCTCCAGTGCAGCCAGAACTTGGCTTCAGGCAGGCCACATGAACCAGGCCAGCGATGGACAGCACTTAAAATCTTTTCCAATAGTAGGAAGTTCTGCATAGTGCCACTATGGACAGGAAGACCAGGCGTCAAAGACATCCCTGTTAGGATTGAAGCCATTTGGGCCCTGGATGTTGCTTCTCCCCTGGGGACACAGAGCTTATCCAGTGAACTCTGCTTCTGAGAATGAACAAAAGGCTTCAGGTTTTTCTTGGCTAGGTGTCCAGGCATGGTGTCAACATTCAACATCTTTCTTCTCCGCCCAGGGCCAACATGCCATACCCAGTACCCCGCCTAGGCAGTACTCTGGGACAGCAGGTCCTCAGATAAACCTTTGTGTGTTTTCTGTTTGATGCTCCATCTTGGGACTCTCTTTCCCTCTATTGTACTTTCATAACTGAGCCTCTTTAGACCTCTGTCGAGTTTTTTCTCCCCTCTATGTTTTATTTTATATGTATGGGTGTTTTACTTGCATGTGTGTCTGTGTACCACACCCATGCATTGCCTGTGAAAGTCAGGAGAGAAAGTCAGAGCCTCTGGGACTGGGCTAGTCATGAGCCACCACTGTATAGGTGCTGGGAATCAAATCAGAGTTGGATGTAAGAGCAGCCAGTTCTTTTAAATGCTGAGCCATCTCTCTTAAAAAACAAAAACAAAAACAAAATTAGCTGAATACTGTGGCACATGCCTTTAATCCTGGTGCTCTAGAGGCAGAAGCAGGAAGATCTCTGTGATTTAAAGGCCAGCCACAGGTTCATAGTGAAATCCTGTTTCCAAAAAAAAAAAAAAAAAAAAAAAAAAAAAACACAAAAAAACCTTTAAAAGAGTTTTAAATTTTGAGCTGTAGTTCATAGAACATGGTTAGCCATTTTGTTTTACTTTGTATATTCATGTATAATTACCGGCAGGCTCAGGTGTAGAGGTCAAAGGCCCGCTCTCGGGGGATCAGTTCTCTCCCTCCATCATTTGGGTCTCTGGGATCACACTTGGGTTGCCACACTTGGCCTCGGGTGCTGATGAGCTCTCTCACCAGCTCCACTGCATGCTTCTCTCTTCAGGATCTGCCTCTCAGGAGCCCTCGAGGTTTCAGCCCTGACCCATATCAGAACCTACCCCAAGGAAACAGACCTAAATAAGACCACGCATGTGGACACCGAGACAGAGGAGGCCCAGCCCCACCCACCCCCAACACTCACCTAGGGTCTTAGAGCCAGCAGAGCCAGGAGAGTGCAGGAGAGGGAGGTGGAAGGCCGAATATACAGCCTGTTGAGGTTGCTCATAGACTGATGAACACTGAGCTAGACTGTGCCAGTGGCAGGCATAACCAATGGATCACAACACTCCTGATCATTGATTTCTTGATGTTGGCCATTGAGTTCTGCCCTACATAATTTTCTCTCTTAAAAAAAAAAAAATGTTTATTTGTTCTTGCCAGGTGGTGGTGGCGGTGCACACCTTTAATCCCAGCACTTGAGAGGCAGAGGCAGGTGGCTTTCGATGAGTTCAAAGCCAGCCTGGTCTATAGACAGAAATCCAGGACAGTCAGGGCTACACAGAAAAACCCCTGTATTGAAACCTCTTCCCCACACACACAAAAAAAATTAAATTACTTTATACGTATGGGTGTTCTGCTTGCACCAGCATGTGTGTGCCTTGCCTGAAGTGACCAAAAGAGGGTGTCAGATCCCCTGGAATTGGATTACAGATGATTGTAAGCTGTCCTGTGGGTGCTGGGAACCAAACCTGGGCCCTCTGGAGGAACACCAGTGCTCTTAACCACACAGCCATCTCTTTAGGCCCCATAGTTCTGTTTTACGGAGCCCTTCACTGTGGCCTGTGCTCTGGGAGGTTGAGAAGCCATGGCCTCCACTGCTAGATGCCAACCCACCCTCCTTCCTAGTTAACTGTGACTTGTCAAGTGTCCCCCGGGGGTCTGCACAGCCAGCATTGATGCTTAATGGATGACACAGGTCGAGGCTTTTCGGTGTCTGCTGGGGTGCAGGGCGCTGCTGACATGTATCTGATTGCTGTAGGTGACCAGCCTTAGGCATCTCCAAGGCCTCCTATCAGAATACAGATAGGCACCTTTGGCCTGCACTGTTTCAGGAAGATTATGACAAGGCAGGTGTCTCATTGACCTCTAGCCTCCTTGCGCTTCCTAGGAGCAGTGCCTCTAGTCACACACAACTCTCAGAGAACTGCTGTCCGGCACCAGATGAGGGTAGTCATGTCAGAGCAGCTCAGACCAGCAACTAGCGCCTCACACCTGACATTTTCAGACACACGGGTGCCCATCAGGCACAACTGGTATGTGTGGGAAATGTACACTGTGTGGAACACACAGAGAAAGGCATGCTCACTCCCATCCCATTCACAAACCTGAGAGCTAAGTGGCTGCTGACACATGGCTGATGGTCTGTGTCTTTGCACTATCCCAAGCCCCACCGTCTCCTGGCCCGGGGTTCAAGGCTCATGCAAGGCATAAGGACATCCTGGGAAACCAGCATGAGACAGACCTTGAAGGGGCAGGAGCCAGGTACACCCCACCCAGGACCACCTTCTGCAGGGGCCACAGAGGACTGTTTCTGTTCAACCCCCACCCGAGTGTTTGCCTAGGCAAACCCAGGCAGAGCCGCCAGGCCGTAGAACCCTCAGGTGAGGTGCGCAGGGCAGGGGAATATCCCTTTGGGTGGAAGTAAGGCAGGGCTGGATAACACGTGGCTTCCAGCAGGAGTAGGCACAAACAAGAAAGGCTGGGGACAGGGACAGTGCTCTGTTCTGGTCAGCATGTGTGCTGGCTGGGGCCAAGGCTCAGAGAAGCCGTGAGTATGGCCTGTGCCCAGGCTTGAGAAGCTCAACTCTGGGAGCTGCCAAGGCACCCTCCCCAGCCCTTCCTGCTATTCTGGTATGGGCCTGTCCCTGTCAGAGCATCTCCCTTTCTCCAGAGAGGGCCCTTCCATGGCCCAGGGAGCTGATGGAAGGTTAGGGACAAGGAAGAGAGACAAGAGGAAGCATTCACCTAAAATGCCCCTCTCCTACCCTCCCTTCTCCTCCTCCCTCAGTGAGGCCTCTAGGTAGGTCTGCCCCATACAGCTGCACAGTTTGTACACCACATAGACACCTGACACCTCAGCTTCTGTGGGCCTGGGCCCCAGTTAGCCCTAGGATGGGGCATCTGTGCCTTTGCACCAGAGAAGGTGCCCACTAGCCATGCCTCCTGGGGGGCAGCACCCTTTAATAATGTGTGTTCCAGGAGGAAGCCTGTTGGAATGAATCAGCCTGAAACCTAACAGCTTAGAATAATTGAAGGGCAGCTGTGCCCTGGGGTAAACTGGGTTCCAGTCTTTGCCATCTCAAAGCTTCTCCATTTACAAGCCTGGGCAGGGAGGGCTGGAACCACAGGCTAGGGAGATTTCACCTCTATCTCTTTCCCTGTGCCCTCTCACGATGGACTCAGGACTCTGTCATGGCCCCTCAGGAAACACTTGAGCCTGTGTTACCAAGCAGGGGCTTTTGGCAGTGAGTTCCCTGGGGAACTCGAGTTAGTGTCTCAACCTGTGTCCCTGGCAGCCTGACCAAGTCAGACTTAGCCCCTGTCCTCAAAAATCCAATTAAAAGAGCCACATTAGCCAGGCATAGCGCCTTATGCCTGTCATCCCAGCACTCGGGGGAGGCAGGGGCAGGTGAATCTCTAGCTGAGGCCAGCCTGGTCTATAAAGTGAGTCTGGGACAGCCACGGCTACCCAGACAAACCCTGTCTCAGGGGGGAAAAGGAGCCACATTGATGGTGAAAAGTAGAAAAAAGGAGATTCACACAGTGTGGCCACATTGGGAGGAGTGCCCAGGAGGTCCTGGGACACCCCTCAAGTCTGTCTCAGGGTTCCTAGCATAAGATTTAGGTTTAAATGGAAGGCAGGAGAACGCATAATTAAGCAGTCCTGCTAGGTGTGGTCCTGTCCATCACTGACCCCTCATAGTCTCAGCTCCACTCTCCTGCTAGGTGGTCTGAATGTGGCAAGTCTTTCCCCAAAGAAACGTGTCCCTTCCGGCTGGCCCAGCCGTTAGCCTTTTTCTTCTCTGAGTATGAGATTCCTGGGGGAATTATAATTTCTGTTACTTGGCAAAAATTTTCTCATATCCCTCTGTCAGAAAACATTTTGTTTCCTGTTACAGAATTCCTGTTACAGAATTCTAGGTTAGCATTTGTTTCCTGAGTACAGAATTCTAGGTTAGCATTTGTTTCCTGAGTACAGAATTCTAGGTTTCTTAGCATGTTGTGTTGCTCTAACATTTTCTTGCTGATGGCAAGGGTATAAACTTGTCCTTTTCTTCCTATTTCTATTCCAAGCGTCCATCCACCGATGGGCAAGTAAACAAATAGGGTTGTGATGGTTAAGTTTTGATTACTACTGGACTGTAGTGGCACACGCCTTTAATCTCAGCACTCTCGAGGCAGAAGCAGTTAGATTTCTGAGTTCAAGGCCACTCTAATCTATGAGTTCCAGGATAGCCAGGGCTACACAGAAAAAAAAAAAACAACACAGTTTGGGGGAAGAAAAACAACAACAAAACATTTTTAAAAGATTTATTTATTTATGTTTTTGAGTGCAGGGCAGAAGGGGCATCAGATCCCATTACAGATGGTTGTGAGCCAACATGTGGTTGATGGAAACTGAACTCAGGACCTCTGGAAAAGCAGACAGATGCTCTTAACTGCTGAGCCATCTCTCCAGCCCCAACAAAGGAAGTTTTGATTCTCAATAGAATCTAGAATCACTTGGGAAGAGTCTCAATGAGGGTTGTCTTGATTGTTAAGGGCCTGCAGCCCTTTCCTCTAGCTTCAAAAAAAACAAGCTGTATCTTCTCTCTACCTGCCTTCTTGTCTCTTCTGGTAGTCCTAGATAACTGTCCCTTTCATGATCTTGAACCGAGCCACACCTGATAAGTCCTTTGGACCTAGAAGGTCACAGTCAAAGCCTCGTTCTGGGAGCCAGGAGCGAGGTGTTAGACTCTCTAGCCCCCTAGGGGCTACAGCGCTTTTTAGTAGCACTCTCAAGTCACCTGCTAGCCCTAGTGACAAATAGCATATGATCCAGGTCCTGCTAACGTGGAACCCTTTCTGATCTGCACCCCCTTTCCTGTAATATCACAGCAGCCTGAAACACTCGAGGACTCTGTCATCCCCACACCTACAGGAGCTCCCCCCTCTGTGCCTTCACTCCGCTCAGTTCCTTCACACCATTGGTCCTGAGCATTGTCCCTGACTCTCCTCCAGCGGAGATGATACACTCCAGGAGCACAGAAGCCACTCATCACATGGCACAGCCCAGCGGTAGTGTCTTGACTGAGGCAGAAAGGATTCCACAGAGCCGATGGGATCGCGCCAGCCCCGCTACTGTTTCTTGGCATGGTTCTCTGTCTGCTTGTCAATCCAGAGGCACAAAGAGCCCTTGGTGTGGCCCGAGAGAACAGAAGGGGCTGTGTACTGCTGTCCGTCTGGAGCGGAGCGCCTGGCCTGGGGTGCTTGGGGGCCACTTTAGTTGATAAAGTTCTCCCTGACTGATGAAGCCACAAGGGGATCTCTGCCTAGCTCGTGTGCAGAAGGCCCTCAGCTATGCACTGGAACTCTTGTTTACCTGCCCTTTCTGAGTCTGGCTTTGGCCATCGGTAGCAGAGCAGAGAATGATATTTAGCGGCCCAGTGAAACCATGGGTAAATGACACGCATGTGTTGGCAGGAGAACCTGGCTTGTACCTTCCTGGTTGGCACAGTCTTGGGACATTGAGAAGGGAGTGCAGAGGGCAGGGATGCCTGAGAGGCAAGCAGGTCCAGGCACATTTACATCCCTTCCCCGGGTTTGTTGGGACTTCATACGGCTCTGGCTCTGGTGTGACAGTTACAGCGAACCCAGTCATAGCTGGAGAATTTTCACATGGCATTGTTGGGCCCAGGGCCAAAAAGATGCAGCCAGTGGTGGAGTAGGTGAAAGGTCGATGGAGCGAAGATTGTTCTGTTTACTGAGGTGAAGCCCCTCCGAGGACAATTCCACTAGAGACCATGGGGACTCCAAAAAGTGGATCGAAGAGGCCAATGTTTCATTGGGACAAAAAGTCAGTAAAGTGCTTGTTCCAAGGACCTGACTTTGATCCCCAGGACTCATGTACAAAAAAGCTGGGGGTGGAGGTTGGTGCACCGTGGCACTCAGTATGGGGGAGGGGGGGACAGATGGATCCCTGGGGATCCATCCTGCTGCCTTATTTGGTGAGTTCTCAGCCAGTGCAGAGAGCATTTCCAAAAACAAAGAGGCTGGCACCTGAGGATGCATAGCTGAGGTTGGCCTTTGACCTCCACATCCACACCGCCTCATGAACACACAAATGCACCTACACACACACACATGTGAACACACACACACACACACACACACACACACACACACACACACACACACCAAGGGGTTATTGTGCCTGGCCAAGGAGGAGCAATGGCTTGGTTTTCTATGATAGGAGTGTCTGAGCTGAGGTGAGGTGTCGGGCAGGGTTGGGAGTTTATAACCAGAGATCCACCATAGGGCAGATGGATGAGTGTTTGGAGGGTCCCGGCAGGCTTGCTTCTGTACCTCCAGATACGGTGCCTCCCCTGTGTGGCCTTCCAACCCATGAACCCCCAAAAGTCCGCTTGTGCCAAGCAGCACCTTGGGCTCCAGCAGCTGGAGTGGACCTGGCCAGCTCAGAGCACGTCCACCCCATTCCCTCAGCTGCCTGTTAAGCCTCCCCACATGCAACATGTTAATTCCCAACGAAAGAACAGCCAGGGGGTGGAGGGAGGAGTGGCCTGAGAGAGCTGGGACTTGCTCAGAGGATTAATGACTTCCCTAACCTGAAAAGCAGCCTCCCGCCCCGACTGTCTTTTGTTATCTTGTCATGTTTCAGTGGAGCTCGTGTGGCCTTGAGGACATCTTGGGCAGGAGATGAGGAGAGCTTGGCCCAGACCTGGCGGCCCTTTTCTCTAATTTCTCCCTCAAGCAAAGGACAGCAGCAGTTCATGACCTTGCTCTCTGATCTAAAGATCAGCAGATTGTTTCTTCATCAAAAAGACAAACCCCTGTTTGTCTGGGTTCACCTTTGAACTTAAGGCTGCTCAGTGACAGCAAGACCTTGGCAATAAACCAACAAAGCCCTAGGAGGAGCCCAAGGCTGTGTGAAGGTGGCAAAGGGCAGAGCCAATTGTTCTGGCTGGTGTGGGAGGGGATGAAGATTCTCAAGAGTGACCAAAACTAAGTTCCCACAGAACTGGCACCTTGAAACAGTGAGCAAAAGCTCCGGAGTAAGTCCTGTGCTCTTCCTTGCTTATAAAATGTAGGATGGGCCATGCAGAATGAGACTCATGATTACAAGAACATCCATTTGGGCTCCTGTGAAATTTGCATGTTGTGATGGTTAGCTTTAATTGTCAACTTGACACAGCCTAGATGACCTGGGAAAGGCACCTCAGTGAAGGGCTGACTGTCTATATTGGCTTGGCCTGCTGGGGATTGTCTTGATTATATTAATTGAGGAGGTGAGATCCAGCCTGCTGTGGGTGGCGCCACTGCCTGAGTTCGGATACCAGACTGGATGGACCTGGACTGTATGGACTGTGTGGAGGAGGAGAGCTAAGCAAACAGCTCATCTCTCTTTGCTCTTGACTGTGGGTGTGGTATAGCCAGATGTTTGAAGTTCCTGACCCCTTCACTTCCCCATAATGACGGATTGTAACCAGAACTTTGAGCTAGAATAGACTCCGTCTTTCCTAAGTAGGTTTTTGTTAGGATGTTTTATCGCGGCAGCAGAAATGAAGCTAGAACACATCTTCGTGCTTTGACAGTGCCCACTCACGGGTAGTGCAGCCCTGGCTTGCCACTCACGGGCAGTGCATTCCCGCCTTGTCACTCGTGGGAGTACACTTGTGTCCCTCCTTGACAGCGGGGAGTGAAGCAAAGCTCCACTTTGCTGTTACCTTCTTGACCCTTTGTATTTCCGTTACATTTTGAAGCCCCTTGCTAGCACTTACACTTGTCTGCGTGGGTGCACTCGTGTGCTGGTGTGTGTTTGCAACACACACATACACACACAGAGAAAGAAAGAGAGGAGAGAGTTGTCTGAGGCTTGCCCGGGCCTCTGTCTCAAAGAAAGAAAGAGAGAGGGGGGTGAGGTGCCAGAGGGATGGCCCATTGGCTGCTCTTGCAGAGGACCTGGGTTCAGATTCCATCACCCACATGGAGCTCACAACCATCTGTAACTCCAGTTTCAGGGGATCTGATGTCCTCTTCTGACCTCAAAGGGCACTAGACACATGTGCACATACATAAATGCAGACAAAACACTTATCCTCATCAAAGCAATCAAAAAATTTAAAAAGCAAGTCAGGAGGAAGAAGGCTGGGGCGTGGCTGCATGGTGGAACACTCAGGGACGAAGCGGCCATGGATGATTCTGGGGAGCTGACAGCTTTCTGATACAGGCTTTCCCCTTGAGGCTTCCACCAAAATTGAGTGGGAAGTACAAGGAGTTCCCATGTCCCCAGGGTCCCCCTTCATGCAGAGCCTCCTTATGATGAGCATTCCACACCAGAGTGATCCCCTTGTTACAACCATTGGCGCCTCTACAGCTCTGTCACAGGGGCTCTGCCGCACCAGCCTCCCCACACCCCCGCCCCCTGGCTAACTGTCTATCTTGGGATGAGGAGAAGCATCCATTGCCTCTCTCTTTACTTCCTTCCAGGATTGCCTTTACCCTGGGTCTTCTCCCTCCGCTTTCCAACACTTCCTGGGAAGGGCTCCTTAGAGCAGACCTAATCTGTCTGTACCCTTTGGCCCTTCAATACAGGCTGCTGTAAGCCAACACATCCATATCCTCCTGCTGCTTTTCCAGTTTTCCTGTCACTAGAGAGACTGGAGGATGCTGGTCCTTCCTCCACCCATGGTAATCGGGCAGCCACATTGACTTCAGATATATTCTTTACTGAACACACTCACAACCAGGCATCCTCTGCAATCACTTGCTAATACTGTTGGGCTACCCTCAAGGACCTTACTGTTGGTTCTAGGTCCTGGGCTCCATTCTCAAAGCCGCTCAGAACTCAAGGCCAGACCACTCCCATCAAACCGGCAGGCCGAGCCATACCACTTAGCTGGCTGCCTGGGATCCCGGGATGCTCGCCCCAGACCCCCCTCCTTCAGGCGCCTTAGTTTCTTATCTCACTCTTCTCTACATTGCTTCAGGCACTATCCCCAGAAGGCACCCTGCCACCCCACCTCCAGCTATGTCATTTTCTCTGCCAACCCTCCACCTTCAGGCAGCATGGCTTCAGCTGTCCGTCTCACCACTCCTAGCTGGAGCAATGCCAGGGCTTCCCCAAAACTTACCTCTGGTTTTGTCAAATCCTACTGACTATGCCAATGGATGGCAAGACTTTTTTCCCTGGGTAGGTGGGTGGGTAGGGAGTAGGCAACCTCTACCCTCTCCTTACAAGGTCCCAATGACAAACCAAAGTCCAGGTGCACCAGAGTTCACCCAGGGGAACCAATGAGTTTGTGGGGTCTGTGGACAGGAGCATAGGTGACGGTAAAGCAGCCACACTAGAAGGGCTGCACTCAGCAGGGACGATGGCTCTCCATAGAGATAGATAGAGCCCCATCCCTCGGCCTCCCAAACCTATATTCTCTAGCCTCTCCCCGAGGTGATGGGCTGTCAGGGTAGAATTGCATACAGCTTGCTGGGAGGGTGGCTGGGTAGTCAGCTGAGGGGCCTCTCCTTCTGTGAGAGAAAGTCTACAGGTAATAATAATAATAATCCAGCTCCGGTGCTCTGCTACAAGCAAGCCCTGCTACACCGAGGACAGACAGTCTCCATTTCCCTTAGAGGACATTCCTGCACAACAATTACCCGCTGAACCATCTCCCCAGCTCAGCTCGCAGCTTTCCTGCAAATTATCCTGAAAGGAAAAAGTTCTCAAGAAAAAATTGAAATGAGCCCCAGAAAGAAGCAAGAGTGGAGGTGTCAGGTAGGGAGAAAGGGGCAGACCAGGTTAGGGTGTCCCTAGAGAACACAGGGACATCCTATGTCCCTCTCTCTATCTCTCTTTCTATCTCTCTCTTTCTCACACACACATTTTTGTTTTGTTTTTTGAGACAGGGTTTCTCTGTGTAGCCCTGGCTGTCCAGGAACTCACTCTGTAGACCAGGCTGGCTTTGAACTCACAGAGATCTGCCTGCCTCTGCCTCCTGAGTGCTGGGATTGCAGGTGTGTGCCACCACTGTCCTGATGACACGGGCGTCTCTTGATGGGAAGTACAGTTTTCAGCCAGGGCCTATTCTTTCCTGTGTGTTCATGACCAAGATTCAGGCAGAGAAGGTTAGAATTGTGCACAGGCACACAGTGGCCTCTGCCTTGCCCCAGGCTCGTGCCTTCCCTCCCCTCCATTCTTCCTGCACCATTTGTTTCCGGGACAGATAAGCAAACAGTAATTCACCTGTTTCCATTGACACCTAAGAGATATTTGATGATGGCAACTGTCCCGCAGGCTTGGACTGGTCTTTTCCTTGTGCCCTTCTTGATGGGGGAAAACCAGGCAGGCATCTCCAGATCCCAGAGTCCCTGTGTGCCTGCTGCTAGGCTGAGAACACACGGTCTCCGGCTAGTGTGTTGGGAAGAATGAGGGACAGCAAACTGCCCCCTGTGTGGGTACCAGGGACACCAGTGGCAAGTCTTCCTGTAGCTCTTTAAAACTGTAACCGAGTCCCTCTCCTAAAGCACAGAGCAGAATTCGGCTTCTCCTACACTGCTGGGAGGAAGCAGTGAAATCAGAAAGGCCTAAGCTTCTGCCGCATTATCTTCCTTACTGCCAGGCCTGCAGGTGAGACCTGTCTCATCTGTGACAGATGAGACAACAGATGCTTTTACTAGTCTGGATAAAGTGTCCAGCACGAGGTTCAGTCCTGCTGGGAGCTGCTTCAGAATCCCCTCCCTCTCCCCTTCTCCACCCTTCCCCCTCGCAGCTCAGGATGATGCAATATTTGCTTCTTGTGTCTACAAGGCTCCCTGAGTCCCTTCCGCATTGCCAGACTGACCCCTGGTGGCCAAGAGGGACATTGCCGGGCTCTGGGCTGCTGCCTAACTTCCTTGCGGTATTGCATCAGCTAAGACCTAAGGAGTCACACCTGCCTGCTCATAACCACCTAAAAGACAGCACCACGGTGTCAAGGGGTGGGGTGGTGGTAAAGGGTCAGAGTGTAAAGACCTTCTTGGATTTCCCGTCTGAGGCCTCGTTGCTCATTGTTTCAGGGACCCTATCTTAGATCTGCTTGAGCCTGACTCCTGATGGCTGGTGGCCAAGGAGGACTCTCACAGGAAGCTCGCTGCTTTTGCTGAGCCCAGGTCCAATGACCCCTCATCCTCAGCCCTCCAACTCTCATGGCACACAAACGGATGTACACGCAGGATAAATACGTGTTGGGGGCCTGGGAGGTGGCTCGGAAGTGTGAGGAGCAGAGTTCTGATAAGCCCAGTGCCGCGGAAATGCCTAGCAGATGGTGTGCCGCCTGTAACTGTAATCCCAGCTCTTGAAAAGCAGAGGCAGGGGATGCCTGGCAAAAGCTCCGACGCTAGACTGGACAAACTGGTCAAATCAGCACTGCCTGATTCAAACGAGACTCTGCTTCTCAAGGAAGAAAGTCACCTCACAGGACCTCCTGACTTCCGCTCAGAGTGCACTTGTGCCTGCACACACACACACACACACACACACACACACACACACACACAGACACAGAAACACAGTTAAAAAAGAAAAGCGGGAGGGTTTGTGGGTGGGATACAGCAGTTTTCCTTGCCTAGCATGCATCTTGACCTGGGTTCAATTACTAGTACTGTAAGAAAGAGACTGAGGTAACCAAGACAGCCCCTGCTGCGTCTTCCCTGGAGGTGATTTTAGGAATGGGTCAGGGAGATATGGGCAGATATAGACAGCGTGAGGTTAGCTCACATGGCACCGAGCACCACAGCGCACTCCTTCCCTCCCCCTGTATAGAATAGTGAAATTATATTAATATTATATTAATGTGAATTTGTTATTTTGAGACACGATTTTACTGTGTGGCTGGGCGTGGCAGTACACATTTATGATCCCAGCACTCAGGAGGCAGAGGCAGGAGGATCTCTGTGTGTTCTAGGCCAGCTTGGTCTACAAAGCTAGTTCAGGACAGCCAGGGCTACACAGAGAAACCCTGTCTCAAAAAATAAAAACAAAAACAAAACAAAAAAAGATTTCACTGTGTGGCTCTGGCTGGCCTGTAACTTGCTACATAGACGAGGTTGACCTAGAATTCACAGAGACCCACCTACCCGTGCCTCCCAAGGTTCTTTTGTCCTTCCTTCCTTCCTTCCTCCCTCCCTCCCTCCCTCCCTCCCTCCCTCCTTTCTTTCTTTCTTTCTTTCTTTCTTTCTTTCTTTCTTTCTTTCTT
>NW_026596034.1:36778884-36840057 GCF_907164565.1 Psammomys obesus | reverse complement strand
CTTTCTTTCTTTCTTTCTTTCTTTCTTTCTTTCTTTCTTTCTTTCTTCTTTTCTTTCTGTAAGCTGGTTCAAAGTCACCATATAGCCAAGGATGACCTTAAACTGATCTTCCTGCCTCAACCTCCCAAGTTGGGAATCCTTATGCCTCCGGCTGACGTGGAGATCAGTGAGCCTCTTAAGACAAAGCTGATGAGGTGTTGATGCTTGGCGCCCCCTGCTGGCTGGATGCAGCACTGTAATTAAAATTTTCATCTTGAGGGAAGCCCAGGGCCTGGTGGCACAAGCCAGTGAAAGCATGGAGGAAAGAGGAACGGGAGTACATGGTCATCCACTACTACACAGTGAGGTCAAGGCCAGCCTGGGCTACTTGAGACCCTGTATCAAAACCCTTGGGGGAAAAAGCCCCCATACTGATACCAACCAGTCAGCCTAGACATCATACACAAGCAACACTGAAGGGGCCAAGCAGGCTGTGTTTACGTACTTATGCGTTTATATACATGTGTGACAATTACAACTGAAGAAAAAGAGGTCATGAGTTTGAGAAGGAAACAAGGAGAAATGGAGACATGGGAGGAAGGGCGGAAACGGACCGAATGGTGGAATTGTGTATTTAGAATTTTAGAAATCCTAGAAAACAAAACACAAAAACTATTGTCAGTGACCCCGCAGTGAGAAGTCTTTGGTCCTGATGTGTACCCATGGTGAAACTATAGGGTCATATTTCCTCCTGGGGCGTGTCCTCCAAGCCTGCCCCTCTGAAAACATCCATTAGAGGCATAGGCAGGGAAGCAGACAGTACTTGAGGTGGGCAAGCCTGTTGCTGGTGATAAATTTGCTTTTAAAAGAAAGACTTCTTTTATGTCAGGGCCTGGAAGGTGACAGTGGCTCTGACTGTCCGTTAGTGTTTATTTGTTTGTTTGTCTTCGGGTTTTTTTTTCGAGACAGGGTTTCTATGTGTAGCCTTGGATGTTCTGGACTTGCTTTGTAGACCAGGTTGGCCTCGAACTCACAGGGATCCTCCAGCCTCTGTTTCTCCAAGTGTTGGGGTCACAGGTGTGCGCCACTGTGACATTAATTTTTGAAAACCCCAATCTTATCACAGTTTGGAGCACCTGGTGCCTTCTCAATGCCTGCCTCAGGAGCTAGCTAGTTTTCCAGCCTGGTGATGCCATAGCTAACCACACAAGCTGATGGCTTCTGGCAGCCTCCCCTAAGCAGCAGCTGCAGGGCTAAGAAAATAGACTCCACAAACTCCCAGTTCCCCTTGGGCTTTTCTTTTACTGATTGTTCGAAGGTTCTGATCAAGGCCACTGGAGGGGCCAGGTGTTTGCCCTTCGGTGGAAGTTGATTCTGAAACCTCCCCTTTGGGCAGGGTGCTGACCACATCCCTTGTTCTTGGCTGGTATGTGAATGATGCAATTGGCAAGGAACAGGCGAAATCCAGCTTAGCACCACTCGTTGGTAAGAGGTACAGGAAGCTGAGTTGGTGACATTTTAAAGCCTTATCAGGAGTGAGTTCCTATCATTTGATTTCAAGGAAGACTTTCCCTGTAATGGCTTTTTCTTGAACAAGGCCGAGAACACTTTAGAAGCTGCTATGTTTACCCACAGGCTGATTTTCTCTTCCAAAAGACTCTCCTCCCTCTTTTTGTATTCACTTCTGTCCCTCCAGGACATAAGTCTTCCCTATCTGTGAAATGTTAGTAAGGCGTGAATGAACAGTGAACAATGAATCAAAATAAAATAAAATAAAAATAGAAAACCTCATAAAGAGACTTAGAGATAGGCCTGGTCAGAGGAGGGTGTGTGTGTCAGATAAACAACTGTCATATGCTGGTGGGGACCCTTCCATGCCCAAAGACCAAGAGCCACACACAGTTGACAGCAAAACTAAGACAGGAAGCTTAGGAGAGGGGCAGAGCCAAGGAGCAAGCTTGTAACTGGCTTGGAGGGCAGGGAGATGGCTCTACCTAAGTTTTGAAGTAGACAAGAGTTCTTCTTTGTGGGATTTAACAGTGTAAAAACACGGACTCTTAGTATGCTCTGCTAAGCATTTAAAGACTTGAGCTTCCAACAAGGGATTTAAATCATTTTTACCTCCCCGGCCTTGTGGGATTTTTTTCACAAGTGCTAGGCCCCACTGCTTTCTGGGAACTTCAGTGGCTGAAGCTGCAGATGACGTACCCCTTTTCCTTCATTTCCTTTCTTGAAGGTTAGGCCTCACCAGCTTGGTAAAGACACAATCACCATCTGCTTTGGAATCAAAACCAAGTGCACTCACTCCCTGCCATGATTGTTCTTCCTTGCACCCTCTTGAGCAAGAGTGAAGTTGAGACACTTCAGTTGGAGTGTAGGTCTTTTCTTTAGGACTCCAAACTTATTTATGATAATGTTCTCATCACAAATTATAAAATCCTGACCTCTAACTCGCCCTTTAAGGAATCTGGTATTGGGTCGGGGAGATGGCTCAGTGGGTGAAGATGCTTGCCACCAAGCCTGATGACCTGAGTTCGATACTCAGGACCAACTCCTGCAAGTTGTCTTCTGAATTTCCCCCACACGCTGTGGCCTGTGCACACACACAATCCGAAAATCACACTTAAAAAGAAGCCTTCGGCAGCAGCTCCCTGATTAGCGGCTGCCATTTTTCTGCTTTTCATTCTTTTCATTACAGGAAGGTAACAGGGGGAGAGAAGGAGTAGGGCAGAGGGGATGAGGCAGGGGTGGTCCCTGGAAACCCCTAAATCATTTCAGTATAGCCTGTTCCAGGCAACTGGGAGGCACAGGGGACATCACTGCCAGGTGTGCCAAAGCCTCTTGTTTCCTCTGCTGGCCACTCACATCCCACCAAAATCAGTCCAATATCCTGGTCTCCCACGGGGCCCCTTTGGTCCTGATAGAGGCAGACAGTTGACAGATGAGTTTATAAATCACATATATTTTCTGCCTGTCCTTGTTAGGGTCACTGTTGCTGTGGCAAAACACCATGATTAAAAAGCAAGTTGGGGAGGAAAGGGTTTATTTGGCTTATACTTCCATATTGCTATTTAGCCTCAAAGGAAATCAGCGCAAGGATTCAAACAGGGCAGGAACCTGGAGGATGAGCTGCTGCAGAGGCCATGGAGGATGCTGCTCACTGGCTTGTTCCCTTGGCATTCTCAGCTGCATTCTTATAGACCCCAGGACTATCAGCCCAGGGTGACACCACCCACGGTGGGCTGGGCTCCCATCCATCAATCACTCATTAAGAAAATGCCTTACAGTGCAGGCCTGTAATCCCAGCAGTTGGGGAGGCAGAGGCAGAGGCAGGTGGATCTCTGTAAGTTTGAGGCCAGCCTGGTCTACAAAGCGAGTCCAGAAAAGCCAAGGCTACACAGTGAGACCCTGTCTTGAAAAAACAAACAAACAAACAAACAAACAAACAAACAAAAAGCCTTACAGCTGGATTTTATGGAAGCATTTTCTTAATTTAGAGCCCCTCCTTTCCGATAACTCATTTGTGTGTCAAGTTGACATAAGACCACATAAGACCAGCCAGTGTAAAACGGTTTTGCTATTAGGAAGATGCAAATTTAAATAGCAGTGAGTGAGCAAATTTAAATAGAAGTGTTCTTCTTACTCTTGTTAGAAGAGCAAACCTAGAGTGTGGATGACAGGCCCTGAAAGCCCAAGGCAGTGCAGAGGTCAGCGTGCTAGGGTGGGGGTTGGGAGCCATGCCCCACCTTTCATATATCCCAGGATGATGTCTGATTCTCAGTGTAGCTAGTGATGACCTGGAACCCCTATCTCCTCCTGCCTCGACCCCCAGTGCTGCCTGAGCTATCCTATACACCTCAGTTTTGTTGTCTGCTTCGCTGTGCATGCAAGCTTCTAGTTTTGTTGTTTTCCTCTCCTTCTCTTGGCCTCCAACCAGGCCTTGGTCTGAGGCACCTGCTGATAAGGAAGTTGGGAACACAGCTCTGAGGAGGCAGGGTTGAGGACGTGGCTCAGGGGAGGAGCATTTGTCTGACCTGGATTCCAGGCCCAGCTGGAAAGAAAAGTACATAATAAAAGCAAATAAAGTAAGAATGAAGGGGCATCCTAGCATCACTGAGAGTGAAACTGTAGTGAAGGCCCCTGCTCAGTACCAGCAGGAAGTTCCCTGTGTGCAAGGGCTGGTCAGGATGGGAGTGTAGTCTGTAAGTAACTTTGAGATTCCTTCATTGATATGTTTTTCTTCACATTACAAACTTAAAAACAAGTATGTCTTAGTGACATATTGAAGACGTTGGTTCAAAACGAAGCACGCAGGACCCAGGCTCACTAGGAAGGATAAGCTCCAACCATGGTGAGATGCAGCAGTGTACACAAGATGAAAATGTCTGGTGTGGCACCAACAGGACTGTCCGCCACTGCTGCTGGGGATGGGATGTGGCAAAGTCACATTGGAAAACGGCTGGGCAGTTAGAAGGTTGTACACACTCTCAGCTAGCTATGACGTAGCAGCTCTGGTCCCAAGCACTTACCCAAGAGAAATGAAAACAAGTGTCTGTAAGAATTATACCCAGATTGTTCAAGACTTTAGTAATACCTTCAAGGTGGAAGCAGCTCAAATACCCACCAAGTGGTTCATTGATAAACAAGGTGTGCTCTGTCTACATGCAGAAACTGATTTACTAGGCTGAGTTGGGATTCAGTGGTGGAATGCTTGCTAGCATCAAGGAGGCCCTGAGTTTGATTTCCTATTACAAGAGGGGGTCCTACCATGAGAGGGAGCAGGGAGGAGGGAGGGAGGGAGAGGGAGGGGGAGAGACATCATTAACATTCACAGGCAAACCTGCAACTCTCAAAAGAATGAGGTTCAGTGAAAGAAGCCAGAGTCTGCTGAGTGCCTCCCCAAAGACTTTATGATTCTATTTCTAAAATCTTGAAAGTGATAAGCAATCACCACCAGTGAGCATCCTGGGACAGGGGTGCAGAAGGGAAGAAAAGACTAGAGAAGGACACAGGGAAGTTTCTGAAGGGCAAAAGCGTTTTTGCAGCCGAGGTAATGCCTCATAATGTCTGTCTGGTGGCTCACAACTGCCTGTAATTCTGCCTCCTGCAGGTCTAATGTTCCCTCTGGCCTCCTTCAGGGATGCGTGCTTGCACGCACGCGCACACACACACACACACACACACACACACACACAAATAAATCTTTAAAAAAATATATATATATATGCCACTTTCACATAGATTTCCAAACTGGAAGTCCAGGGCTCACGAACTCTGCTCATTCTCCCCATTCTGCAGCCTTGGCTGGCGTGCTGGCCCAGAGGGCAGGGCCAAGTGTTCACCTTCTGTTTCCCAGCGTCCGTCTGCCCCAGCACAGCCACATGTTCACACTTTAAGTACACACAGTTTATTGTTTACAAAGAATAAAGGGATAAATCTTTCCCATGGTTGGAAATGATAATGTTTCCCTCTCTGGGTTTGACTCAAACAATTAGAAGAATTTAACAATGATTCTCAAATTGTGGGTCTGGACCCCTTGAAGGGTGGGGGTGGTTTGAATGATCCTATAACAGGGGTCAAAAATAATTGTATGGTTGGGGGTCATCACAACATGAGGAACTGTATTAAAGGGTCTCAGCACTATGAAGGTTGAGGACCGTTGCCATAGAAAGTCTAAACAATGTACTTCCTATCAATCAGTGGCCAAACCATTCACTCCAGCACACTGAACATCCCGTAAACCACTGGTGCCCTGGAAAGGACCAGAAGCAACAGAGTGTATTCTCCAACTACAAAAGCAGAAATTAGATAAGTAACAAAAAGATTATGGGACGGGGCTGGGTGTAGGTTAGTGGTGGAGCACGTGGCTAGAACCTGCCTAGCATGCACAAAACCCTGGGCTCACAGGAAGATCTCCAGACTGTAGGTCCTTAAAGAATACCCTAAAGAGGAAGGATTTAGCTTTCACTGTGATGAAGGACTCCCTCCCCCTTCAAAAGAAACAACTAGAGAGTGAGATCTTTTACTTGGATTTGCTTTTGCATTTCATTCCTCTGTATTCTTTTTCTTTCTTTCCTTCCTTTCTCTTGTGTATCACTGGCTGTTCTGGAATTCACTCTGTAGAGCAGGTTGACCTTGAATTTAGAGATCTACCTGCCTCTGCTTCTTGAATGCTGGGATTAAAGGCGTGGGCTATTACCTCCCAGCTTCTTTTGACTGTTGTAAACATTCTTGTTTTATATGTATGGTGCTTCACCTGTATGGGCTGCAGGGGCAGTACTTGAGAAAGCCAGGAGAGGGCACTGGATCCCCTAGAAGTTACAGATGGTTGTGTGCCAACATAGGAGGTGCTGACCCAGTGTTCTTAACTGCTGAACCATCCATCTCCCTCTCTCCACCCCATCCCCTTTCTTTTTTCTTTTTCTGTTACATTTTATTAACTCTGTATCCCAGCTGTATCCCACTCCCTCATTCCCTCCCAAACCCTCCCTCCCTCCTCCATCCCCTTTCTTATTCCCATACTGCACTTGATTCCTTTGGGGGATGTCTTCATATGTTTGTCTGTCCGAATAGAAGAAAGCCTGTTCTCTGGTGTTCCTCCTGTGGCCTGGGATGATGTTTCACCCTGCAGAACCTTCAGTTAACGTTTAAATGAAGTGACTCAGCCCTTTCAATCACATTGGTTATTTGTGGTGAAGGGGGGGAGCAGTCTGCATCCTCTTCAAGTCCTCCACTGTTAGTGAATTTTTCTCCTCTGAACTTCAAGTTAAAGGCAGCAGAGGGCGCCTGGCCACCTACAGAAAAGAGAGTCTAAAAGTGACATTACATTTAGGACAATCTATTAAATTTTCAAAAATGTGAATTTTATTAAAATAGGGGTTGGTACTTAATCTTTTCACTATTTTGGGACTCTGATCTCACTTTAGCTGTTCTATTCCGTCTCTCTCATGGTAATGAAGATTCCAGCCTCCCGTGAATCACTGCGACACCCATCACCCAAGAGCTTTCCAGTTTAGCTTTGAGCATTGATCTCTGCTGCTTCCAGATCCTAAGTCTTCCATGGAGAATATGCTCTCCCTTACAGGCCTGAAGAGGGAGTGCTGTTATTTATTGTGGACTGATGCAATGTGCTTTGACAGCCTGTTCCACTTCAAGTGTAGTGCTTGGAGTTACCTAATATTTTCAGAAAAGTGGGGGAGGATTAGGAATGTTTTTTAAGGTGACCACTTGCTAGGGGACACAATGGGCAATGGGCAGGGTGTAGTTTGTCGCTATCCTGGAGAAGGTGTCTAGAGGCTCAGGCCACATTGCTGTCACTTTCTAATCAGTAACTATTTTTCTCTTCCTCTCCCACCACACATGATCTGCAAACCATGCCGAGGAGAATGCATGTTAGTGCACAGGTGATTCAGCTGGCCAGCCTTCAGGGTCCAAGCAACTGCTTACATCATCACCTGCCACTGCTGCCAGGTGTGCCAGCTGTGTGCAGGATATAAGCCCCCGCCACCCCAGCCCCGTCTCTCTGTTCCAGCTTCTCTCTGCTCTCCCTGTTGCCACTGTTTCTCTCTGTGAGTGTCCCAGGTGACCCCTTTCTCTCCTTCTCTGTGCCCTCTCTTTCTGACCTCATGACTCACTATCTCTATCCCTTCTCCACAATAAACTTCCTTGTAGTAGATCTGTTGTGTGGCATAATTCCTCAGGGGGGTACACCTTGGCACAGACTGCCATGATGTTCCTCTGCTCCTGCATCATTATAGAGCTTAACAAAGAAAGCCTTTGTCTGGTTCTACCTTTCCCCCCTCTCTTTTGTAGTGGAACTCTGTCCTCCATCTTGAAATCAGAGTTGTTTTGGCTGGGCCATGGTAGCTCATGCCTTTAATCCCAGCACTTGGGGAGGCAGGTGGATCTCTGAGATCAAGGCCAGACTGATCTACAGAGTGAGTTCCAGAACAGCCAGGTCTACACAGAGAAACCCTGTCTTGAAAAACAAGCAAACAACAAAACAAAAAAACAAGCAACAAAGCAAAACAAAAAAGGAAAGGAAGAAAAAGGAAAAAGCAAAACTGTTTTGTTTTGTTTCTTTCCTAGTAATAAAATCTCAACTTCCTGTGAATCACAGTGACCTGTATCATCTACAAGCTTTCCAATTAACTTCAGGATTCATTCAGATAATAAAAGCATTAATCTCTGCAGCCTCCAGAGATCCTTCTAAATCTTCCACAGAGAATACGCTCTTTCTTTTACAGGCCCAAAGAGGGAGCTTTGATATATATTGTGGATGATAGAGAACAAAATTGGGCCTCTTTAAATATTGTCTTGTGGAAGGAGGGGGGAGTACCCCCAGACCCTCACTGGAGATTCCAGCCACCACTCCCTCCTGCCTCCTCAGCTGCAAGGGTTTACAGACAAACTAGACTATACAGGGGCTGGAAGGCTGACTGGGTACACCAGTGCTGGTTTTTATGAATCATCACCCATGCATGCTAGGCAGGACTTTTATGTGGCTGCCTTTGAGTCACCCATGCTCCTGTAAATAACTTCTGCTAAACAACAACATGACACAACACAACAAAAACTTCACTAGTTCACCCAGCTGGACTTGGAATAATTTCCTTGGTCTTTTAATTTTATTTATTATTTAGGGTTTCACTGTGTAGCCTTAGCTGTCTTTCAATTTACCATTTAGACCAGCCTGGCCTCAAACTCACAGAAGTCTGCCTGCCTCTGCCTCCTGAGTGCTGGATAACCTAGATAACCCACCACCACTCACACAACCAAAGGCATTTGGACGGTACAAATACTGTCTGATTGGCTTTCCCTTGGGAGTGAGGTCGGGCTGTTGGGAGGGATGCACACTTGGAAGAGCAAGAGCGAGCTTTCTTTTCTCATTTCCTCTTTTCTTTCTTTGTTTTCTCTTGCTTTGCTTTGTTTGTTTGCTTTTCAACACAAGGTTTCTCTGTGTTGCCTGACTCTGCTTCCCCAATGCTGGGATTAAGCCACTGCGCCACCACTGTCCGGTCAGAAGAGCTTTCTTCAGATAACAGTCTCCATTTCAGCTTTGAAAAAAATAGGGCATGCTTCCTGAATTTGCGTGTTGTCCTTTTCAGGGTCCATTGCTAATCTCTGGGTCATTCCAATGTTAGTATATCTACTGCCAAAGAGAGCACATTTCTTTTATCTTTTGACATCCTGTTTGGGGTGAAAAGTTGTTTCTGTGTATCTCTTCAGGAAAAACCACACAATACCATTGTTGTTGTTTTTTTAAGTAAATTTTCTTCTTAAGAACTAGGTTTTTCAAAAAATCTTGTTGAGAGCTCATGCTTCCTCAGAGCTTCAGTAGTGGTTGGCCGGGTGTAAGGCAGTTTCTTTAAAGGCTGTGCTTTGGCAGCGTTCCCACAGAGGAAAAAAAAAAAAGGCATTTCCTCGTCTGTGTGTTCCCTTTGCCAATATTTTGCTTGCCCTTGTCCTTACTTTGCGCCATTCCTTGATTACAGCTCAAAGACGACAGCCTCTAGGTAATGAGCATTTTTCACTCTGCTCTTTCAAATAGCAGCGGGCCTCTTCCATTCTGCCATTCGAGTCAAATCCTGCAGCATATTTTTTCTATCACATATTTGTCAGACCGTCACTGGAGCGCCGCTGGCGGGGTAGATTGACATCACCAGCGGGGGGGGGGGGGGGGGGTTTCCTAATGGAAAAACATGTCGGCTCACTGGAGCCACGTGGGCAGAAGGGCAAAGGCTTTTGTAGTGCCCGAGACAAGCCTGGCGCATTTTGCATGGAGTAGGGAAAGGGTCTGCCTTAATTTGGGTCAGGAATCCCTACGTACATGGAAACTTCTTTGGGGAATGAGACCTCCCACGTGCTCGAGTCTAGTTTAAGTTAGCTAGTGTATCCGGAGCGGCTACGTACTAACGTGGCCCAAGAGGAACCGGCTGGCGGACCCAAAGTACTCGTGGATTCGGCTGCTCGACGGAACACCAGAAACGGACAGGAAGTAACCTTTATTTAGCGCGCCGCTCGTTTCCGGCTGTGCAGAACGCCACTCACCCTCCTTCCGTTGTGTCCAGTGCTGCTTCAAAACCGGCACGATGGGCAAGAAGGGAAAGAAGGAGAAGAAGGGCCGCGGCGCGGAGAAGACGGCCGCCAAGATGGAGAAGAAGGTGTCCAAGCGTTCGCGGAAGGAGGAGGTGAGTAGGGCCCGGCATGGAGCGGCCTGGGACTGCGGGCAGGAGACCGGGAGCCGGAGTTGTGTCTCGGGTCTGTGGGTAAGGGGCCTGCGCCGAGCCCAGCGCCCTCAAACCTCCCCCTCTATCTCGGACCCCTCCGCAGCCCTGGGACTCCTCGTTTACCCGGTCGCTCTCGCTCTTTCTTGAAAGATCAGATTTGTACCGTTCGGTTCAGCTTGGTTCCCTTACTATAGATAAAGTGAAACAGCATGGTGGAGTTTAGTGGAGGACAGCTGAAGTTGAGTGACTCCTGCTTTGTCCAGGTGTGTCCAGCTTCCAGGAATAAACCTGTAACGGTCCTGCGCTTATTACTGTTTTTCAAAGGCGAGTAGATGCTCTTCCAGCAGCCTTAGGGAGTGAACCACAAGAAGTTGTTTTTGGTTTTTGTTCGTTTTTTTTTTTTTCTTCCTCTTTTTTAAAATTAATTCAACCTAGATCTCGGTCATAGTTGTTCGTTTTCCAGACAGAGTTTCTCTGTGTAGTCTTGGCTGTCCTGAAACTCACTCTGTAGAGCAGGCTGGCCTCGAGCTTGTAGAGATCACCTGATTATCCCAGGAACAGATGGGTCAGTAGCAAACGTGGTTGCTATTGTCTTAGGTCTTTCTCACCTGGGGCAGCAGTCATGACCAAGGTTTCCTCAGTGGTCCGCCAGGCACAAGATTTCTTGGGCTCTCATCGTCACAGTCTGAGAAGAGGGAGCCTCAGTTGAGGAAATGCCTCCATAACATTGGCCTGTACGGAGATGGAGAGATGGCTCAGCTGTTAAGAACGGTTGTTGCTCTTCCAGAGGATCCAGCTTTTATTCTGGGCACCCACATGGTGGCTCACAACTGTCTGGCCTTTGTGGACACCAGGCACACACATGAACAGACATACATTCATGCACAACACCTACACACATAAAATAATACATTTCAAAAAAAAAAACAGCTTGTAGGCAAGTCTAGGGGGGTATTGTCTTGATTTGTAATTGATATAGGAGGATCTAGCCCACTGGGTAGTCCCATACCTAGGCACATGCTCCTGGGTCGCTAAGAAAGCTAGCCAAGCAAGCCACAGAAAACAAGCCAGGAAGTAGCTTTCCTCCTTGGTCTCTGCTTCATTTACTGCCCCAAGGTTTCTGCCTTGAGTTCCTGTGTTGCAGGATATTTGATCTCATTGTGGACAATGAGACTGTGAACTGTAAAACACTGTTTTCATGTTTGGTGTAATTGAGCCCTATCACACACCTTTACTTCAAGAACTTTGTGTTAATTGTAAACAGGTGATTATGGTGTGGTTCAGCCATCCCTAGCACACACCTTTTAATTTAATAAAGTTAGGCCTAGGTCAAGAGGTGGAGCAAGAAACCAGCTGACAGGGATTAAAGAGTAGGAGGGACTTTGAGCTGAGGGTTATATAAGACATCATGGAGACATAGAAAAGGCTTTTTTTTTTTTTTTTTTTTTTTAGCTTAAGCTCTTGTTTTAGCTTAGGCTTCAGCCGTCTCAGCTTCCTGGCTTTTTGGGCTTTGAGTTAGCAAGCCTTTTTGGCCTTGTTTTGTGTGTGTTTTCCCTTTCTAGGTTGTCAGTTGAGCTAGTGAGCCTTTTGGGTTTTCCCCATCTGGTCTTGAGCTGAGAAGGAAGGTCAGCTGGGTGTTTCCTTGGCCTTTCTGAGCTAGCAGGTTTTTCAAACCAACATTTGGCTCCTAAGTCTTTATTTATTAGTAAAATAAAGACGGTTGGGATTTTCATTTTTGTTTAGAACAGCATTCCTTCAATAGCGTTCTTTCATGATGGAATATAGCTGTATGATGAAATAAACCCTTTTCTCTTCAATTGTTTTTGATCACAGCAATAGAAAGCAAACTGGGACACCCTAGGAAACTCAGGGGAGTGGGCACTGAGTGCTGTCCAACATGTTTGTGAACTGAGAACTTTAATGTCCAGGTCTACTGTCACAACTGGGAAGTAGGGAGACGGCAGGTCTCCACTGAGCTGCACAATTCATGCGCTGTTCTAAAGGCCTCAAAGCCTGGTCTCCTGGAGCTCTTAAGTTTGTAAGAGGATGAGAGTGGGAGCTGAAAACCAGTAAGCAAGAGGAATTCCAGGCACGGCTATGTAGACAGCAAAGCAGGCTGTTGGCATAAACAGGTTGTCAGAGGGCATTAAAGGCAGTATGGCCAGGATGGGATCCCCTGCATAGAAAACTATGGGTTGGCAGGAGGAGCCGTACATGCATCTGCACCTACAGAAAAGCTGCTATTGGTGTCACAGTGAGTTTTTCCTGAATGTGTCAAGTTTTTAGACCCATGTTAAAACTCAGGTGTGATTGGATCTCAGTCCAGTCAGACCAATGGGACAAAAGCTGGCTGCACTTTTCACTGTGAGGCAGGTTAGACAGAGCCTCACGTGTAGCTACATTTGTATCCGTAGGAAGACCTGGAGGCCCTCATAGCCCACTTCCAGTCCCTGGACGCCAAAAAGACCCAGGTCACAGAGACTCCGTGTTCTCCACCTTCCCCTCGGTAAGTGAACACGCTTTGTTTTGTGTGTGTGTGTGTGTGTGTGTGTGTGTGTGTGTGTGTATGGGGTGTGTGGTTCTGGCTGTTCTGGAACTCTCTGTAGACAAGGCTGGCCTCAAACTCCACGATTTGCCTTTCTCTACCTCCTGAGTGCGGAGTTAAAGGTGTTCATCACCCTGTCCAGCTTCGTTTCCTTTTCTCTAAATTATAAGAATGTCTTGGTATTTGGGACTTAGTCTCCTTAAGGGGTATGACTCCTTTTCTTCTGAAGAGCTGGCTATCACCCCTCCTCTACAGAGGCATGGAGGGGTGTTTTCTCAGCATTCTGCCCCTGCCACAGCTTGTGACAAAGACATGGCCCCAGTGAGCTTCCATTTGGTTCTCAGGTGTGTTAAGAATGTCAGAGATAGAGACTGAAGAGCACCACAGCTATTTGCTGTTCTTAATGCTTTTAAGTTCACATGTGCAAAGCTTATTAAACACAAGCTCTAGATTTGCCATTCTAAGTGAATATATAATTTATGAGAAAGATCTCAAGGCTTTTGTAGAACTCATATACTTGTAAAATGGGCTGAATGAACAATTTGGGTTGCCATCTGGCAGCTTCCTCCAGCTTCCAATATTGAATTCCCTTTTAAGTTTTGATTGATGACTGTCTAATACTTGCCTGTGCTGTTCAGCCAATGCTTGGAATCATCAGGAAAGGGCCAGTGCCCTCCTGGACTGTCATTTGGGGTGGGGAAACTGTGTAATAAACTGTGTTGTTTAGGGAGGGGAAGTGTGGAGGCCTCTCTAGAGGCCTTTAGGCCCACTGTGTTTAGCTAAGAAATGAGTGTTTCATTTTTCCCAGACTGGGATTAAATTTGTCTCACCATTACTTGCCTGAATGGAAGTCCAAGAGTAGGCTCTTTGGGATGTGATAGTTAGGTGCAGGGTTGGTTCTGGAGCCAGAGTCCCTTTGAAACATGGGTGTCACCCCTCTAGGGTGTGGGAGAAGTCAGTGTTGAGCCCTGCCATGAAGTGCATAGTGGTAAATTCTGCTGGGACTGGCTTTTACTTTTCAGTTTTGTGCCATCTGGACCCATGTAATTGTTGAAGCAAATCCGAACCCTTCACTCCGATGAATTCACTCTAAGTGTAGGTGATTCGTCTTCACTCTGAACGTGGATTATTATTTTTCTGATGATGACTTGGAACTTTTTCTAAAGCAGCATTGCCCTAAATTTAGGTATAATGTCAGGGTATACTTTAAAATGCCTGCAGATAAAAAAAAAGAAAAATGCCTGCAGAGAATACTGGAAGGGAACGGGAGGCAGAACTAAGGTAATGGATGAGTTTACATCGTCCTGGATGACTAACATATTTGCTGACTCCACCTTTCGGCTCTGTTTAAAACCATACTCAAAATATCTGAGAGCCAGGAAAGGGTTACCAGAGCTCATGGTTCTGTTCCTTTTGGAAAGGCAGAAGCAAAAGGTGTGAGGGAGCAAAGCTGCTTATCTCAAGAAGGCAGGGAACAAGAACAAGACAAAAGAAGGCTTCAGGAAAGGTGCATCATCTGTCCCTGTGACTGACTTCTCTAGCATTGGCTAATGTGTTGACCTCTTCCTGATCCATGCAAGTCTCAGTAGCGTTGCCTGCTGGGGAGCAGGCCTTCAGCCCCTGAGTCTTTGGGACATTTTATTTCCAAAACATAGCAAGAATGCATGCAGGTCCAGCTGTAGGTCAAGGCCTAGCTAATGGCAGAGCAGGACCTGGCCCTGGGTGTGGCTGGTGCTTATTGCTCAGGACCAGGCAGGGGCTCTTTCCAGGGTGTGCTGGGAATCTCAACAAGGAGATTTGGAGTGACAAGAGTTTGGAATACTGTTCTTTATATTATTATTTAACTTATTCTTTGACTATGTTATACATGCATGCAATTCTGATAATGCCCCGACATCCCTAAACTTACACATGTGACATAAATGGGTCATTTTAGCCCTTTTCCCTTGAATTCAGTGGGATTGCTTATGTTTAGAGCGATGGGCTGTGCGGCTTCACCAGGTCTCTGTGTCCATGGAGGACTGACACACTGTTCCCTGCTAAGAACCAGCTTGCTTTTGTCACTGCATCTGCCTACCTACATCTCTCTTACAGAGAGTAGCGTGGCACTTGTGTTTGGGAACAGGCTTTTTCACTCAGTGTGTCCCAGAAACTCATCCATAGCATAGATTCAGAGTCCATTCCTTCCTAGGACTACCTTGTCCACATGTCCTTCTGTACTGCCCTTGGCTGGTCTACACACCTATAGCATCCTGGGCTGTTCTGCACTTGGCAGTTGTGAACAATGCTATGATGAGTCCAGCCTGCAGTAGACATTATCCGTGTCCTAATTCTGGATCTTGCTTTTGAGGGACTGTTAACTGCGTTCCATGCCCCTGCCTTTATTTATTTATTTATTCATTCATTCATTCATTCATTCATTCATTCATTCATTCATTCATTTATTTAGCTAACAACTTTTTTTTCTTTATTAATTACACTTTATTCACTTTGTATCACCCCCGTGGTTCCCTCCCTCCTCCCTTTTTTTATTTTTAAAGACAGGGTCTCATGTAGGTCAGGCTGTGTTCAAACTTGTTGCATAGCTACATAGCAAAGGTTGACTTTGAACTACTGGTCCCCCTGCCTCCACCACATGCTGGGATTACAGGTATATATCTGGTTAATGTGGTGCTAGGGATTGAACTCAGTCCTGTGCATAGGAAACAAACACACTCTCAACTGAGCTACATCTCCAGCTCCATGGCTACATTTTCAATGTTGGTTTCTTCAGCTGAAGAATTTCTCACAGTGAGGAATGCTCTGTGTACAGTAAATCCCCAAGAGAAGAATAGAGGGTTCCAATTCCTCAGATACAACCTGACCTTGAACCCCCTTTTTCTTCTGAGAGGCGCTCTCTGGAGTGAGTGTCGTGGTACACCCTGGTATGTCGCAGTCCGGGGTCTGAGCTGGGCTTCGGCAGGCTGCTCCTCTGGTCACTGCATCTGCTCCAGCTTTCCAGTTCAACAGCTGACATACTCTCCACAGCTGCTCTGTTATCCTGTGACTAAGTAGAGTGTCACACACTAACATGCTTCAGTAGTGACCTTGGTGGACTTTTTATTTATGTGAGTGTATGTGCACACACATCTGTCACTGTGCGCGCATAGCGGTCATAGGAGAGTTTGTGGGAGTCAGTTCTCCCCTACCATGTGGGTACCAGGATTGAACTCAGGTCACCAGGTTTAGCTGGAAGAGCCTTTACCCACGGAACCGTCTCACTAACTATTGTTCCCAAGCCACTCCTCATTCCATGGTGGGCGACCATGACCAGTGGCCTGAGAGGGAGAGGGAGGCTGGCTGGGGGTGTGGGGAGAGGGCTGTGTAGGAGACTTCCTATGAGAACCAGATTTGTCCGGAGGCAGGTGTCACTGAGGAGCTCATTTAGTTAGGAAGAACAAAGGCTATTTAAACTTTGGGGAGTGGGTAGAGGTGTATGGGTGAGTGTCCATCATTGGCCAGGGCTAAGGTGCCGAAAATGCCTTATTTGCATGAAGAAGAATTCCAGCTGCTTGCTGGGCATGACCTTATAAGGAGAGAGGAAGTTGAGTCGAAAACCTGGTGCTAGGCTACTTAACCTCCCGGCGGGGTGTGTGTGTGTGCGTGCGCGTGCGTGCGTGCTGTGAAGGCTCTGTGTGCAGTACATGCAGGCCCAGGCCAGGGAGGGAGGAGTCCTGCCTCTGCTGGTCTCAGAACGAGATTTTGGGGGACTGTGTATGCCTCGACCTCACTCTTCCTCCAGGCCAGCTCAGCTCCCCCAGCCTCACATTTAACCTTGAACTTGGTAGAGCTTTGATTGTGATTTCATTATATGTGTGTGTGCATGAACATGAGCGTATACGTATATGTGTGAGTGTGTATACACACATACATATAAATTTATTACTTTTTTGAGATAGGGTTTATAGCCCACATTAGCATGGAATTTATTCTCTTGTCCCAGCCTCCAAAGTGTTGGGACTTCAGGCATGAGTCACCAGACCTGGCTTTGTTTGTGATTTGAAAGGATGAACTAGAGTTTTCCAGGACAGGTCGGGAAGGTGCCACATGTGGTTAGCGGTCACATGTCTTCTGCCTGCTGTTCTCACTTGGTTCTAAGGGATGGTGCCTAGTTGCAGGGCTCTCCTCCGTGGTGTTGGGCTGCAGGTGACAGGGTGGCTCTTGGTCCTGTCCTGAGGGGGGTGTAGGGAAGGGAAGGGGAGTCTATGCTCAGTCTGGCATCATGTTCTCTGACATTGCTCCTCTGTGGCTTTTGTCTTGTAGGTTAAATGCCTCCCTGTCTGCTCACCCTGAGAAAGATGAATTAATCCTTTTCGGAGGTGAATATTTCAATGGCCAAAAAGTAAAGTATATGTTTTTCTTTTTTTCAACTTTCAAGGGCTCATTTGAAGTAAATTTAAATTGGTGGTATAAATGTGCCTCAGTCTTGTCACTTCCATTTCGTACCCCCCATATTCTAAGTGTCAGGCCTGATGTGGGGTGTGTTTGGCTAGTTGCCAGGATTTCTTAAAAAACTGGCGGCAGGGTCCTGGTCTCTTCTAGTCATCAGAACCTGGCTCCCCTGGGCTGAATGTGTGCACAGTGCCCTCTCTGAGTTGTTTTGGTTCTGCCTTGTGATGATGCTGGGAATTATTCTGAGCCCTGTGCATGCTGGGAGTGCACTCTGGATATTGTACTTTCACCCACCCCAGCTTTCGGAGGTGTTTTGAATAGAGAACATGTTAGTGAAATTATGGGGCCAGAGAGCACCGTGTTTGGGAGTGTGGAAGGAAAGCAGTTGAAAGTGTGGCCTCCTTTCTTGGCTTGTGACAAGCTCCAAGTTGTATTTCACTTGTCCAGCTTGTTCTCTATATTCTCATGCACTTAAAACCTGGCTTAAATTCAGAGTGAGGGGTTTTGCTGTGTAGCAGTGGCTCTTGGGGCCTGAGGAACCAATTGGCACAATGACACGTGGTTTATAATTTGTAAGGGTTTTGTTTGTGAGCTTTGAGCTGAGATTGGGAAAGGGTACCGGGACAGCCTTTGTGTTTGTCGTGTCAGAATGTTGTTCTGAGACATGACAGTGCTTTTTAAGAAACAGGTGGTGAGGCTGGGTGTGGTGGTACACACTTTTAATTCCAGCACTTGGGAGGCAGAGGCTGGTGGATCTCTGTGCATTCAAGGTTGCCCTGGTATACATTGCAAGTCCAGGACAGCCAAGGCACAGAAAAACCCTGTCTAAAAAAGAAAGAAAGAAAGAAAAGAAAAAGAAACAGGTGTTGTGTTAGATGACAGCCCAGCCACAGGCTGAGGCTGTGTTCTCAGTCTATGTTGAGGTGGACTGGGCTGAGGGGGGGCTTTGGTGGGTTGGGTGCAGTGCATCTTTCGTTTAATATATTTACTTGTTCATAAGTTCATTGAGACTGAAGACTGGCAAGTTGGGAGCACCTGTTGTCCTCCCAGACAGTTTTGGGCTTACACATGGCCTGTCTGCAATGGTATGGACTAGTTTACAACTTCCTGGAGAGCATGCTTCCTGCTGTTGTCACCTGGCTACCTGCATGGCCTTTGTGGCATTGATGATTCACTTCCTTCCTGCAGACCTTCATGTATAATGAACTGTACGTCTACAGTATCAGGAAGGACACCTGGACAAAAGTTGACATTCCTGGCCCACCTCCAAGGCGCTGTGCTCATCAGGTAATACCAAAGCTGTCACAGAGTCATCTAGAGATGAGAGGCGTCTCCTGCCTCCCTGCTACATCCTTCTTGGTCTTGGAGATAGGATCTGACTCTGTGGCCCAGTCTAGTCTTGGACTCATGTCATCCCCCTCCCTTAAGCCTTCTTCTGCAGGCTGGAATGAGAGGCTGGAGCCGCCAGCCTGGGTTCTGCCATCTTCCCTGGATTCCTTACTGAGTTTTCCTGCACCCGGCTCTTCACTGGAGAAGGGAGGAGCCCCTGCTACAAATGTGCTTGTTGAATGCAGTGCTGTGTGTTAGACACAGTGTGAAGCAGTGCCTGTTTGGGTTAGAGCATCCTGTGTGCTCCAGGGCTGGGCGGGTACTGACCACAGCAGAGATGAAGTGTTCAGAAATGGGTCAGGTGGCGGAGGGAAGGGAATTGTGTTGGCTAAATTGTATGCTTTTAGCAAATCTGAGGAGAGTGTGTGAGAGCCACTCTTCCTCTCAGGAAAGCTGTTCCCAGTGTCCCTGAGCTCTGTAGCTCCTCCTTGTCCAACACCAACAGTTTGCTCTCCTTTCCGGGGAGGCGGGTGGGTGTGGATGCTGGGGACAGCTCTTCTGTGTTGACTCTGGAGCTCACTGAGGCTTGACGTCAAGAAAAGGGGAGTGAAGTCTGTCTGCCTGTTCACTTGATACTGACCAGGACGCACTTGGAACAGAGTTTTTCATAAGTTAGGGTCACCTGGAAAGAGGGAACCTCAGCTGGGGAATTGCCTCCATTAGATTGTCCTGTAGACACATCTGTGGGGCATTTTCTTGATTAATGATTGATGCGGGAGAGCTAAAATCACTGTGGCTGGTGTTGGTTCTGTGTCATGTAGGAGAGCAAGCTGGGCAAGCAGTGGGGAGAAAGGCAGTAAGCAGCATTCCTCCATGCTTTGGTTCCTTCCTCCAGGTTCCTGCCCTGGCTGCCCTCAGTGATGTATAGTAGAAAGTGCAAGCTAGAATAAACCCTTTCCTCTCCAAGGCTTTTTGCTCTGTGTTTTAGCACAGCAAGAGAATGCAGACTACAGTGCCCAGGAAGGGTTAGAAGGACGAGTTACTATTGGTTGGAAAGACAGCTGTGTATGGCAGTGAGCTGTGGATGGGAAGATTAGTGCACACTGTGATTTTCTGAGAGAGCACCTCCTTTGCTGGGAACCCTTGGGTGCTGGAATGCAGCAGTGAGGCACTTTTGGTCTGTGCCTTGTTTGGTCTGAGGGTGCCTGGCTTGGGTAGGGCTTGGGCTCCCTCAGGAGAAGGGTGAGGCTGACATCAGAAACTGTGTTGTATTGTGTTTTGGTGGTGCTGGGATGAAATGGAATACAGAGTGTTACACATACTGGCTGTTTGTGCCAATGGTCTCTTACTTTTTTGGACACTTACGGTTTTCCTGTGTTCCAGTGCAGGGACAAGGGAACCCAAACACCTGGTAGCGCATAGCCTGGTAAGGCATGTTGGTGGGACTGTCCTTGCCCAGCACCTTATGTGGGTGTATGCCAGCCCTTACCTGGTTGTGTGGCCATGTTCTGCTTGACCTAGAGGGAAAGGTGGTTCAGTTCACATGTTTTTCTGGGGGGACTGCTGCACAGGTGCGTTGTATATGTTTTCAAGTGTTTTTTTTTGGTTTGTTTTGGTTTTTGGTTTTGGTTCATTTCTAACCAAGTGCAGCAGTGAGGGCACAGGTGAAGCTGCCTGAGGTCCTTGAGTGACAGTGACAGGGGAAGTGGCCTGCAGCCAGTCCAGCCCGAGGACTCCTTGTCTCTTGAGAGTGGTTGTCCTGAGGTAAACAGCAGCCTCAGCCTGTGCTCTGCAGATTCCAGGTTTGGCCTGACCTGGGAGGCTGCTGTAGGAATCGTGTTAGTGCTTTGACTACACTCAACAGCAGCTGCTGTGTGACCCAGCACTATGAGGCACCACTGCATATGGGTGCTGTGAAGAGCAGAGTTTGACCTCTGGTGACCTCCTCAGTCTTTAGTCATTTATTGAACCTGGCACTTGGTGATTGCCTGTTTAGACTGGATGTAGGTTCTAGGGGATCTTGCTCACATCCTCGAAAAAGAAACTCCTTTGAAGCTGTTAAGGAATGGTTTTCTGAACCGCCTCTTAGCAGTTTCAAAAGCGCCCTGAAAGATGGTAGAGAAGTCCCACGGGGTTAAACATCTCAGCATTAAATCCCTAGTGGAAAACTGGCTCCTTGGGTTCCTATGTTATTTTTTGTTTTGTTTTTCAATTTTTTTCAACTGTGAATTCATAGTTTGTTTTTTTTCTTTTCTAATTGTATATGTATTTTTCAAAGGACTGCTTTGTCCCTGACTGATATTAGAACACCTCCACCAACAAGGTGTCTTTTTGCGCATTGCCAGGGGTGTGTGTGTATGTATTTAAATTTTTTTTAACTTATATTTCATGTGCACTGTTGTTTTGCTTACATGTTTGTCTGTGTGAGGGTGTCAGATCCTCTGGAACTGGAGTTACAGAGAGTTGTGAGCAGCCATGTGGGTGCTGGGAATTGAACCTGGGTCCTCTGGAAGAGAAGCTAGTGCACTTATTGCTGAGCCATCTCTAGCTCTGAATATGTGTTTTTGTTGTTGTTTTTATTGTTAGTTTTTTCGAGACAGGGTTTCTCTGTGTAGTCCTGGCTGTCCTGGACTTGCTTTGTAGACCAGGGTAGCCTCAAACTCAGAGATCCCCCTGCTTCTGGTTTCCTGAGTGTTAGGATTGCAGGTGTGTTCCACTGTGTTTGGCTCAAATATATATATTTTTAACTAAAATTTTTAACTTCATTTATTGTGTGTGTTAATTTTTATTTATTTTTTTGTATTGTTCCTTAAAACGGTTTTTTTGTGTAACCGTAGCTGTCCTGGAAGTTGCTCTGTAGGCCAAGCTGGCCTCAAATTCAGAGATCCACCTGTCTCTGCCTCCCAAGTGCTGGGGTTAAAAGTGTTCACCACCACTACCTATGTGTGTGTTTAGCATGGCACACTCATTTGGAGGCCTGAGGACAGTGTATGAGGAGTCATTTCTCTCCTTTTCGCATGTGGCTTCCAGAGATTGCTCAGGTCATCAGGTTTTGTGGCAGGTTTACCTGCTGTGCCATCGTACTAGATGCTACTTTTTCTTTTCAATGATTTCAGTTCTTGGTGGTTTTCTTTGTTCCCCTCTTTCCAGCTCCTTTGGTGGAGGCTTACTACCTCCATTCTTACCAGAGGCTTTTAAGTCTGCAAATCCCCTCTAGATAATGGCTACCGCTCTGTCCTGCATACTCGGTATACGGAGCATTGGAGTGAATCTAGAGCATTCTGATGGATTTAGATGTTATTTGTCCTATGAGTTACAGAATTTAGCAGGTATTTGATCTACAAATATTTCAGAATTTTTTTTCCAGATACTTTTTTGTTGTTTGAGTCGCATTCTTTTGCAAGGAAGCCTTCATGATTCAGACTATGAGGGTTACCGTGTGGTCCTGTGATCTCTTGGTGATCTGTGCCCTCCAGCTGCATTGCCTGACTGTGTTCAGTTCTTTCATGACCTCAGTGCTGCATCCCAGGTGACCTGTGTTCTGGTGTTTCTGGCCTGCAGTTACTGGAGCCCTTCCTTCTTGGGGCTTAGGTTTAGATGATGGATCCTAACATCCTGCCCAGCCTCGTTAGTGACTGTTTAAAGAACCTTCCTTAAGAACTGTGCCGTCGGGGCTGGAGAGGTGGCTCAGTGGCTAAGAACACTGGCTGTTCTTCCAGAAGACATGGGTTTGATTCCCAGCACCCACATGTGGCCCACTTCCCTGAGAGTGTCTGTTGTGAGGAGGACTCTGTGTGAGCATGGGGCTCACAATGGAGGGGTACTTGCTGGAGAAACTGTGGTTTCCAAGAAACGTGTCCATCCCCACTTCCTAAAGGCCATTTCCAGTTGACTATAAAACCAGCCAAGTGCATGCATCAGGGATGGGCTGTATAGAAGGTGACAAGGAACCTTACAGGCTGCCACTCTGTTCTGTCTGTGGCTGAGAGAGGCGGACCTGGGCCTGGCAGTGCTTTGCTGCATGTATAGACCTTGGTCTTGCTCTGGTCCTGGTTAGAGTCTCACAGCCTGCCTTGCCTAGCTTGCATCTCAGATTGCAGGTCTGAGGAAAGAGCCCAGGGCTAAGTAGCTGGCAGGTTGGTTCTTTTCTTTTTGAGACAGGCACTCACTGTGTAGCCTTGACTCTTGAACTCATGGAGAGAGATCAGCCTTCCTCTGCTTCTCAGATGTTGGGATTAAAGGTGTGCGGCCCTGCCCTGGCAGTAGAGGGTCTCTTTGCACAGATATTACCATAGTCCTGGGGCTCTGCACCCAGAGTCTTCAAGGGAGCCCATCCCTTGGCCTTGGCACTATAGCCTATTCATCCTTTTGGTTGGCAACCTCTGATGAACAGTGGTGGAAGCACTGGCTTCAGCTGATACTCTGGGGCTGAGGGGCTGGTGTGGCATTGCTCTGGTCTTCTTGGGTCCTCAGGGGCTGGGCTAGTTGGAGCAATAAACACTTCATGCAGGGGAAACCCGAAGGCCCTACCTTCACTGCTTTTGTCAATCTTTTCTAGTCTGCTGTAGACTACTCAGTGCGATATTAGAGTAGTTTATTCTTCACAGGCTGGGAGGCAAAGAGCCCAGTGTCCGGTACCAGCATCTTAGTGATGTATACTACATCGTGGGCAGGTGTGCACACCTGCCACCTCAGCATTCAGGAAGTGGAGGTGGAGGATCAGAAACTCAAGGCAATCTGGGGATGCAAAATGAGTTTGAGGCTAGCCTGGGCTACATGAGGCTTTGTTTTATTTTTAAAAAGTTAATTTTGCAGAAAATGTTTAGACAAACAGCAATCCTTACCTTTAGATCTTTAAAAATAAACATCAATGTTCTACAAAACTTCATGCTATGTTCATGCTCTTTTGCAAAGTATTTTTAGATGTGTAGTAGATGCCTAGGAATGGGTTAAGTGGACTGAAACGGACTAGGCAAATGGCTCTCTTGTTGTGTAAGTGTGAGGACCTGAAGTAGGATTCCAGCATCCATGTAAAAACATGGGCATGTTTGCACACACCTGTAACCCCAGTGTTGCCAGGGGTAACCCCAGTGTTGCCAGGGGTAGAGACGGGAGGATGGCTGGAGCTCGCTCCACTAGCCTAGCTCCAGGTTCAGACAGAGACCTTGTGTTACGGAGAATAAAGGAGAGAGTGATAGAACCCAGTTCTTAGCATCCTCCTCCTACCTCTGCGCCCCCACACAGGCATGTGCAACCCCCTGATGTGTGCCTCATATACTCATGTACATGTGCATACATCCTGCACACATACACGTGTTTACCTCACATATACCCTTGTGCATCTATCTTACACAGTCACATGAACTTCTCATACACGTCCATGTGCCACACACTCACACATGTGCATACAACTCACGTGTTTACACCTCACACTCCATACATGCAGGTCCCTTACATACATCTGTTCATAACCAAACAGTAAACACTGCTAAAACGATTTGTGATTATTTAATAAACAAAAATGATTTTTGCTCATTGATAACCTATGTGAAGTTGTTGTAACTGCTCATTTATTAGGACAGTATGTTGTCTGAATGTAAGTAGATGTTTATCTCGAAGTTTAGGGAAACATCTCAGGGTTATAGCAGGAGACAATGGCCGAGGGAGTCCCTGAGATTCTGGGTGGATGGTGCTGACACTGCTGGCCATGCTGGGGCTAGCTGTGCTGTCTGTGATTCACCTAATCTGTTTGCTTTATTTAACAGGCTGTGGTGGTACCTCAGGGTGGTGGGCAGCTGTGGATCTTTGGTGGAGAGTTTGCATCTCCCGACGGCGAGCAGTTCTACCATTACAAGGACCTCTGGGTCCTGCACTTGGCCACCAAGACCTGGGAACAGATTCGGTAAGATTCTGGGTAAGAGCCTGAGCTGGGGCCTCAGCTTGTGTTCCTGATTGGGTTTGAGTTGTGGGTGGGACAAGGAGGCTGCAGGGCACTGCCCTGAATGGTGGGAAGAGGGCTTTAGTGGAAGTGTTTGGCGTGCTGAGCAGCGAGCAGTGTGTTGGGCCTGAGTCACCCTCTTGGTGCAGCTTCCCCAGGATTCAGCCTGCTGCAAGTAAAGCTGATCCTGATAGAGCTCTGTCATGTTAGGACCAGGAGATGCCCTGTGTAGATAGATGGAGATGCAAATGGCAGAGCTGGTCAGAGGAGGGAGGAGTCTTCAGGGCTCTCAGGAAAGCCAGGCTTGCAGTGCTGATGTTTGAGTCTCATCTCTGCTGTGTACCACTGTTTCTGTCTTACTGTGTCTGAATGAGAATTGCTGCAGAGAGGGGCCTGGCAGAATGGCCAGTTGTCAGCGGACTTACTGACTTCTTCCTCTGGGTGCTGCCAAGCCCTGTTGGCAGAGATGTGCATTGCCACAGTGTAAGGTACTGTCCTTTCTCCTAATAAAGCAGTAAACCAGAATTAGGCAGGGACCAGGACTCTCACTGGGAGGGTTTGGCTGTTGCTGGAGAGAATGTTTAGGTACCCTTAACTCCTGATTCTCTTGCCTCCACCTTCTGAATGCTGACTTTATAGTCACATGCTGCTGCATGTGGCTTAGCTGCTCTTCTTAACCCCTCAGTTTCAGCTGCAGACTCATGGCAGGTGAAAGGGTGGTTCTTTATGTGCTTTACTGCTCCCCCCGCCCCAAGTCACTATTGGAAGAGCCTCTGCTGATAGCTTCAGGCTTACTGTGGCCTCTGGCATTATCAGGGGGAGTGTGCTGCTACAGACCCAGCAGGATGTGCTTTGAGTCATTTGCCTCATAACCAGATGTAATGGGTGTCTTCAAGTTATTCTTGGCCCCCTTCGGAAGCCCAAAAAGAAATGTGTGTTGATACACAGCCAAGTCAAATGTCCACCAATATTTACAAAACTCTTCCTACTGAGATTAGCTAAACTAGTCTCCTTGAGCCAGCTGTATAGCATAAACCCTGCTTCCTTGCTTATCTGTATGTAATAACCTCACCTCCTCGATCAGCTGTGTGCGGTAGAAGGCGGGGTATTTCTAGCCCCCTAAAACAAAACCACTCCACTCCCTAGTCACCCAGTCTTCAGTTTGAATTTGCTTCTTGTGGGTGTGGGTGGAATTCTGAAGTACCATGATGTCTTAGTGTTTTATTACTGTGAAGAGACACCATGATCACAGCAACTGTTATAAAGGATACCATTTAATTGGGGCTGGCTTACTGTTTCAGAGTTTTAGTCCATTATTATCCTGGCAGGAAGCATGGCAGCATGCAGGCAGACATAGTGCTGGAGGAGATGAGGGTTCTACATCTTGATCAGAAGGGTTTAGGGTTAGGGCAGGAGGCAGCTAAAATTCTACACTGGGTGGCGCGTAAGCCTAGGAGACCTCAAAGCCCACCCCCAGAGTGACACTTACACTTACTCTTACAAGACCACACCTACTCCAACTCGGCTACAACTCCTAATAGTGCCACTCCCTATGGGCCAAGCATTCAAACACATGAGTCTGTGGGGGCTAAACCTATTCAAGCCACACGTGGCCTTCATTGTCTGGCTGTATTAACTCAACTTGAGGTTTTCAAATTCACCATGTTGTAGTGTGTACCATTGTTTTATTCCACAGACCAGTGATTCATTCTTTGTTGATGGGCATTTGAGTTATTTGTACATTTTCATATGCATTAATGCCTTCAGTAGATAATCAAGAAAAATTAGTATAAAAGTGTGTGTGGCCTGAGTGTGCTATTTGTCTCTCCTGATTGAGGAGGGAGCCATTATTTAGCCTGTACTTGGGCCAAGATAACCACTTGTTATCTAGAGAGGAAGCATGCTTAGGCCCATGTGGAGGGAGTGGGAGCTGGCTGAAACCATTCCATGCAGTGATGATGGAGTCTCAGAGTCCTGGTGTTACATGGCTTTTCCTGAGAAGTCTGTTTCTTTCCTCTGTATAGAGGGCAACAACAGGCTGGATATTCTAAGTCTAGCCTGGCCAACCAGTGCCAGGCTAGACTTAGCCTGAAGTAATTGAAATTACTTCAGGAGTGTTACACCAGTGACACCACCAAGGAGTTGTCCTTTATGGCAGCTTGCATCTAAAGACTCTGTTCCCAGGAAGGGAGGGCCTTTGACCCTTTTTACTGTGGCCAAGTGGGCTGGGTACCTGAAGACCTCTCTACCTTTTGGTTCTGTAGCAGGGTAAGGTTTTCTGAAGCGTGGTGCCTGAGAATCTGGCACAAAGAAAAGTCAAATGTGGACCCATATTGTGCCAGTGAGTACTCAGAAGGAACAAGGCCCGTGTGGGTAAAGTGTGACTGCTTTGAAGGAAAGCTAAAAGGATGATCTGACCTGACCAGGTATGGTGGGAAGTGTGCATGCTGAGGGCCGGGCTGTGCTGGACTCTGGAAGAGAAGATTTGCTGCCATTCTGTGACCACACCATGGGAGCAGGGAGTGTTTCTGTTCATTGATGGGCCCCATGACCTTGAACTCAGAATTGCAGTAGAGTTCAGCCCTTTCCTCAGCTTGGCGTGGCCTTGGACGGTGCGTACTGCATAGTGTTGTCAGTATGAACTTGGATGTAGCTCAGAGCACTAGTGTAGAATGCTTGGCTCTTCACTCCCTAAGCCTGCTCTGGTGTCTGATGCATGGACATTCTCTGTGAATATCTCACAGCGGTCAGGTGGTGGAGTTGGTGATGCTGGCTGGCAGCACGCCCTGTGGGAATGCCATTCGAGAACAGCCCAGAAGAGCCAAGAGCCTGGCGCCCACACCATTGCGTGTGTGTCTTTGTGCTATACATAGGCTTCTGGATGAGTGGGGCAGGCTAATATATTTTTTTAATTCCATATTTAGGATTGACGGCAATTGAAAATCCTATTGGAGGTTGGAATATAAATGGGCTCTTGGGAGGGTAGCTTTATTTTTCTAGAGGGGAATGTGGAATCTTTTTATAGCCCCCCTCCCTTTTTTATTTTTAGTTACAAAACAGTGGCACGTCACTGATGCACTCACTGTGATGATGTCACAAGTGAGTTGAGTCCTTGGATCTGACTCAGGCAGAGCAGGTCCTGATATGAGGTTCCTGTTCAGGAAGCTGTTAGGGGCCTGGCCTAAGCCTCCCTGGTTCTGGGGTCACAGGTAGCCAGCTTGCCAGTGACCTCGTCTTCTGCCACCGGGCGGCTCCGGGGATGCCGGCTCTCTCCCGTGTGCGTTCTACAGTGGAATGCTGTGCGAGTGCGCTGCTGCACGTGCACAGTGAGCACTTCTCCAGACTCCGCACGCGGCACCTCTCCACATGGCAGCTCCTTGGGAACTCTCCTTGCGGAGCTTGGCATCTGGGCAGAACAGGACATGGCTGTGCTGTCCACTTGCCCTGGGATGTGGCGCAGAAGGCCTTTCCCTCTGGTCCAGAGGGTCCTCTTGGTCTCAGGAAGCCTGCATGCTGTGTGATTCTGTGCCCCAGACTGGCTCTTCTCAGCCTGGAAACTTTAATCATGAATTTTGGCACTAGAACATGCTTACTGAATTACAAGTAATACACAGCAAGAAAAAGGCAAAGAAATTGGTTGACAAATTGTGTATACTCCAATCTGGTAAGGTTTTCTCCGCTAAGGGTGGAGTAGACTTGACTGTAAAGCTGCCCTTTCTGATGGAGTCATGAGGTTAGACCACCCAAAAAGGCACCTGAAGGTGGACTCTAGCATATAGTGCCGAGGAGAAGGGATTGAGCTTCTGGTTGACTTTATGTAGACAAGTGTGCTGGCCATCCTGAGTGGCATTAACAGGGTGTTGGTAATGTGAAGGGTTAGTGGAGCAATGAGAAGTTGAGCTAGGCAAGACCCCAGCCGCACCCTATGGTGTGCCTTGAATGCTGCATCTGAGTGCTCGTGAAGGGTGGGTCTGGGCAGCGTCCTTTCAGTGTTGAGATTCTGTACAGATGCATTTGGTAGGAGTCTTGCTATCTGTGTTGTTGTTTGGCTTTGTTTACATCTTACTTGTTTTGTGGGGGCCAGGAATGTGGATTCAGGTGCCTGTGGAAGCCAAAAGAGGGTTTCAGATGCTCAAGGTGCTGAAGTGATTGATAGTTGCGAGCCACCCCGTGTTGGTGCTAGAAACTGAACTCTGATCTCCTAGAAAAGCAACAAATGCTTTTAATTTCTGAGCTATCTCTCCAGCCCCCAGTTTTTGGGATTTTTACATAAATCCCTCTTTGTGAAATTTTTACATTCCACTGGGGAGCAGTGGGAGGGCCTGGGGAGAATATTGCACAGAGGGCCTGGGTCACCCAGTTCCCAAGTAGGAGGGGAGGAGCTTAACCCTTGAGGATCTCTAAAAGCAGACTGCAGTGAACCTTGCTATCCATGCTATGGCCTTCCTCTGCTAGCCAGTGCCTCTTTGCCATGACAGGTGCTCCTCCCTGCCTCCCTGTCACCCCACCCTCCTCTCTTTCTTCCCTCTTTCCACTTAACACAGTGAGTGATGTGTGTTCACTGGAGAAAGCTTGGGGAATGCAGAAGACAGACAATAATAAAACTGCTCAAAACGCTGGATTAGAATCTTATATAATGTGTTTTGTAACTTGCCGTTGTCTTTCATTCTTATGAACATTTTTCTATGACATGAAATATTTTAATCTGATTCCTTTTTTTTTTTTTTTTTTTTTTTAATGCTGCCTGATAGAATAAAGTGGAATTTCCACTTCCGATTGCAACTGGGGAAGTTTATAGTCTTGCTCCTATCATTTGGGGTGTGTGTGTGTGTGTGTGTGTGTGTGTGTGTGTGTGTGTGTGTGTGTTAGAGTATAATAGGTATAGAGTATATGTATAGAGTATAATAGGCTAGAGGTCAACATTTGTTGTCTTCCTTAATGCTCTCTCTGAACCTGGCGCTCACCAATTGGCGAGGTGCCTGGCCGACCAGCCCCAGGAGCCACTTGTCTCCAACCTGGCATTGGGATTACAAGTGCATAGCTCCATGCTGAGCATTTTTTTTTTAAGCAGTGCTCAGAGCCCCTCCTTTAAAATAAAACAAAAATAATTAATATCTATACTATAATATATATCTTACTGTGTATCTTAGATTGGCCTTGAACTCAGAGATCTGAGACTATGTGAGAATATGTGTATGTGTATATGTATGTGTGTGTGTGTATGAAAATTTTTTTCCCTGCCTCCCAGGTGCTAAGATTAAAGATGTGTGCCACTGCACCCAGTTTCCTTCTGGTTTCTCTGTGTAGCCTTGGCTGTCCTGGACTCACTTTGTGGACAGACCAGGCTGGCCTTGAACTCAGAGCAACCCACCTGCCTCTGCCTCCCTGAGCTCTGGGATTAAAAGCATGGGCTACCATGCCCAGCTTCCTTTATTTATTTATGTTTTTAAAGATTGGTTTATTTATTATGTATACAGTGTTCTGCCTACATGTACACCTTTATGTTGGAAGAAGGCATTTATTATGTATAACCAGATCTCATTATAGATGGTTGTGAGCCACCATGTGGTTGCTAGAAATTGAACTCAGGACCTTTGGAAGAACAACCAGTGCTCTTAACTGCTGAGCCATTTCTCTAGCCCCCTTTATATTTTTTTAAGTTCCTTATTTGACAGAATCCAACCTATTATATTTTACTTAAAAAATATTTATTCCAAGTCAGAGATTGAGTCTGCTCTTCTGGAAGTCTTTTCTGTCTGGGAACTCTACCCAGGGTCTCATGCATGCTTGGGAGTTATTTTTGCCCTCCAGAATTCCTGGATCACTGGGCAGGATTGTCAGGCTGATTCTGGTAACTTAAAGAGATAATGAAGGGAACTTACTAAGTGTACTGAAAATGGAAATCACAGGCTGAAAATGCCACTCAGTGGTCAAGAGTGCAGGCTGCTCTTCCAGAGGACCAGTGTTTAAATCCCAGCACCCACGTGGCAGCTCTCTGTAACTCTCTGTAACTCAGTTCCCAGGGAATCCCATGTTCTCTTCTGGCTTCTGAGTGTACCAGGCACCTACGTGTATACATAGTACACAAACATACATATAAGCTAAACACCCACACACATAAAATACAAATATTTTTTAAAAAATCAATGGATAAACCTGTTTAAAAAACCTACAGAAGCTGGATGCTGGTGGTGATGCCTATAAATAATCCCAGAAAGCCATAAGGATAGTTAACAGTTAAAAAGCAAATTGCTTAAAGTCAGAACCCAGACTCAATGGGTGAAAAGAAAATATGAAAGTAACTTGATGGTAAAGAATGAAGCTGTGTAAGCACTAGTATTTGGGAAGCAGGGGCAGGCGGGTCTCTGAGTTTGAGGTCAGGGCTACACAGAGAAACCCTGTCTCGAAAAACAAAACAAAAACCCAAACACAGAAATATCTAATTTAATGGGTTTTTTTTGTTTTGTTTTTAACTCCTCTTCATTTTAGATCAACTGGGGGTCCTTCAGGTCGGAGTGGACATCGGATGGTAGCCTGGAAGCGACAGTTAATTCTTTTTGGTGGCTTCCATGAAAGCACAAGGTTGGTACAGCAGATTGGGCCTCTTCTGAAGCACAGGGCAGAGGTTGCATGGGCCAAACATTTCTGATCATGTGTAGAAACCCTGTCTGCTCGCTAACCTCCTGGACACACAGTTTGGCAGCTGCAGTGTGTGCCAGCCACATGAAGTAGTGAGGAAGTTATGGGTTTGTCCTTACATTACGTCAGCACCTACTTTATGCATGCTTGAGTGTGAAACCAGCACAGTCCTGCCCTCTTAGAGACCTGTAGGTTTCTGATCACAGTTTCACAGTGGGCTTTGTCTTTTTGTTTGGCAGTCATTGTAAAAATAGAACTTTTTCAAAACTTAGTTATTTAAGACTCTTCAGGGGCTGCAGAGCTGGCTTACAGCTGCCTGAGAATGAGCCCCTTGTATGCTCCCACAGACATATACACATGAATGGACTAAGTCTTTGCTCAAGTACAAACTATGTAGAAAGCAGGCACACAGACAAAGTGACATCCCTGCAGTGAATGCAGTCACCTGACATCTGCATTAAATTAGCTTGATGTTTAAATACACCTCTGTGGTGACCTATGTCTTTTCTCTCCCAGGGACTACATCTACTACAGTGATGTGTACACCTTCAGTCTGGATACCTTACTGTGGAGCAAGCTGTCCCCATCAGGCTCTGGGCCCACACCCAGGTCAGGCTGCCTGATGGCTGTCACCCCCCAGGGCAGCATAGCCATCTATGGGGGCTACTCAAAGCAGGTAAGGGGCACTGCTGGGAAGTAAGAGGAGCTTCTTCCTCCTCCTCGTCAGTTTGTTCATGATGGAGGCTTCCAGTGAGATGTGAGCAGCCTTGCCCTGAGCTGTAAGCTGCAGTGGCATGGTTCTGCTCCTCTGTAAAATACAGACATGTTTTATTTGTATGTTCCTTTGAGTCAAGGTTTCTCTGTGTACCCTTGGCTGCCCTGGAACTCACTCTGTAGACCAGGCTAGCCTCAAACTCAAAGAGATCCTCTTGCCTCTGCCTCTTGAGTGCTGGGATTAAAGGTGTGCCCCACCACTGCCTGGCCATAGATGGATGCATGTTTGTGTGTGTGTGTGTGTGTGTGTGTGTAGGCCAGAGGTTAATATCGGGCATCTTTCTCAGTTCCTTTCTACCACATTGTTTTGAGACGGGCCTCTCATGGAACATAGAGCTTGCCAGTCAATTGTGCTTCTTCTGTCTCCAGTGCTGGGACTGTAGATACCGTCTCCAAGCCCTGCCTGCTTTTATGTGTGTGCTGGGGTTGCCAGCTTAGGTCATGTCATGCCAGCTTCCCAGGAGTACTGCTGCGTGAGCAGTCTGTGTTTACACTGGAGTTGTTCTAAGGACTGCAGTGTTCCCCTCCCTGTGTCTGCAGACAGTGCTGTGGCAGTACTCAGGAGTCTCCCCCTGGCTTATGGCGTGCCTGTGTCTGCAGGTACTGGCTACCCACTTGTCCTGCTCCTCATTGGTGCTTTGCCAGTCCTGACATTGCCATAAATTAGAGATAGAAATTCTATCTTATTTTTTTCTTTAAAATCCTTTATGTTCCAAAAATTCTCAAATACAGAGTTAACTGAGTTTTTTTATTGAACACCTGCATGCCCCAGAGAGTCTCCATTTCTGTTTTAGCATATTTGTTTGATTACATGTGCTTACACAGCTGTGTCTCTGTCTTGTCATTGATCTTTTGTGTAGTTCAAAGAAAAGTGCAGGGTTATCCCAGTGTGTGAGTGAGTCTGTATGCGTATGTACTTGTGTGTGCATATGTGTGAGTGTGGGGTGTCAGGTAGAGGTCAGTGTTGACTGTCACATGACAATCAGTGAACACACCCAGCTGTGGCACTCATCAGTGTAACCGTTCTTCCTTGCAGGCCCCCACATAGTTCTTTCTTCCTTATTAACTCTTGTATTCTACAACTTTCAGTTCATTGCCTCCCCCCCCCCCAATTTAAGAATATCTTTCTTTATTATTTTGGCAGTTTCATACATGTTTTCATTGAATCTAGATTATCTCCAATCAGGCTTTTTCATATATCTACCCTATTCTCCCAAATGTCTCCCAACATGCCCCTCCACCTTAGTGCACAACCCCCCATCCAAAACAGGGCTTCTCTGTATAACTGCCCTGGCTGTCCTGGAACTTGATTTGTAGACCAGGCTGGCCTCAAACTCTGAGATCTGCCTGCATCTGCCTCCCAAGAATGTTCTCCCTTTTTGTGTTTTATAACCCACTGAGTCCGACTAGCATAGCTTGCTAGAATGGTGATAAGCTTTGTTGGCTTGATATTATGCAGGCCCTATGCAAATGACCATAGCTGCTCTGTTATCTTCTTCTGCCCGGAGATAGTCTAGAATATGGCTGTTGGCTTTCAGACAAAGAACAGAGGGACTCCAAGATCAATCAGAGGTTCTGTTTCTCTGAGGAATGGCCAGAGGGATCAGGGTGAGACCTGTGAGCTAGGCAAGGCTCCTAGTCTCCCCCAGAAGTGGAAATGATTTTTCCAATGGGTGTTACAGTTAACTCTTAAATGAGATTTTCGGTATCAGATGATACCAGAGTGTTACAACTCTTTGGCTAAGCCACTGTATTAACAGCAGGTGTGCAGGAGAAAGCCTGTGCCTGAACCACTTGCAGCCTAAACAGGCCTGGTGATACTCAGGCAGAGTATCATCAGTATCACCAGTATACTGGTGAGGTGCCAGCAGGCAGGTGCTTCACTGGTGGTAATGCCAGGAGTTCAGCAGCAAATTTCCACGGAGGAAGGGAGCCCTCCCTCCCCTAGAATAAATGATGACTCTCAAGCAGCCATGATGGAAAGCTGATGGTATCACTCAGCACACTTTTTTTTTTTTTTTTTTTTGTGAAATCAGGGATTTATAAATCTTGGGCAGTAGGAGGGATTTCAAGGGTAAATGTATTTGATTCACTGGGACTAGAGGTGCTAGGGGTACTTGTAGTGGTATAGAACCTCATTTACATGCAGTAGATACATTTACATGCATTTACTCATTTACATGCAGTACATACATACAAGAAGGAGAACATTGTACTTAATTATTCTAGGGGTGGGGGAAATCTCCAGGTACAATTGAAGGTCATTTGCTGAAAGCTAAGATCTCCTTAGCATAGGGTAGTGTATTTCTGGGAATCTCCAGGTGCTTGCTAAGCAAGTTTCTTATCAGGAAAGGGTCCAGTCTGTCATCTCCTCCAGGGATATGTGATGCTCCTGAGAGGTTTTAAGATTCAGGTACAGAGGGCACCCCACTGAGAAAGGGTGCTCAGAGGCTATCTGGAAATGACAGACTTTGACCCTAACCAAAAGAGCCCCACATTCTTAGTTTCATGAGTGTTAATGGCTGTGTTATACTCCGAAAGACACCTTTTTCAAAGCATTCCTCCCCATTCTCCAGTCCTTAGATTCTGCCCCTCTTCAGTGATGTTCCGTGAGCCTTAGGAGGTGGGGGCTTGGTCTCAGTGTCCCATTTAGGGCAGAGCACTCAACAGCTGCTTATTCTCAGCACTTTAACTAGTTGAGTCTCTCTGTGTTTATTGGCACCCACTGCAGAGAGAAGGCTCTGTAACCAAGGGCTGCACTAATCTGCAGGTAGAAACATAAATATTTAGAAGGCAGATTGGCAATGTGTCCAGGACGATATGCAGGACAATAGTAGTAGGTTTCTACCCTAGGGCCTGTGACCGCCTTAGCCGTGGGCCTTTGACCAAGTTTACAGTACCAGGCATGGATTCCCTCCTGTGGAGCAAGCCTTAGTGGTTAAATAACTTTAATGCCACTCTCACCAATGGGCACGTCTTGCCTGGAAAGGTCAGTATTAGAGCATTCAGGGTTCACCTCTTGGTAATATCACTGATGACCTTCGGACGCTACGAAAGCTAGCCACCCAGGGAGAAAGTTTTCAGGTCAGTCTGTCAAGAAAAGCTTGAAGTGGAGTCAGCAGTAGGGTTCTGTTGCGCTTGTTTTTAAACTTTATTTTATTTGGGGTATTTAAGCCTCCACCTCCCTTCCACCAACCTCTTAACTCTAGGTAAGAAAGAGAAGTTTAGAGGGGAGAAGGGGTCGTAGACCCCTTTACTTCTCCCAGCTGTTTAGGGCTGGTGGGTTCTTTGGGGGCTATACCAATCTTTGTCAATAGCAAATGAAGCAAGCAGCAGTCTTTTCCAAGCTGCTGCTCTGAAACTTTTCTCTGTGCCTTCTCCTCCAGGCTGCTGCACTGTTAATCTCTGGTCTCTCCAAACTGCCACACCTTCTCTTTCTAGGCTCTTGTATTTATATCCCTTAGAGTCCTAGACCACGCCCCTCTCAATACTGCACAAGGCAGGTCGTTATCAGCTGGCCCCTAAGGAGGCAATTATCAGCTGTGGTCAAACTAAAGCCCAGTCTAAAACCCCACACTTGAGATGAAAATGAAAACATATTTACATAACATAACTGAATTTTTAAAGAAACCAAAACTTCCATTGTTCACCATTTTGGTGGCAAGCAAGAGCTTGTGTTTTAGCTGTTTCTGTCAACTTACTTGATCAATAACTCATATTAAGGTATGTTATACCTGGCTTAGATTTCCATTTGAAAACTCATCTCTTCTGGGCGGTCATTGTCCACACCTTCACTCAAACCCATTTATTTGTTTATATTTGTTTATTTAGTTAAACAGTGGTGGGTTTCTGTAAGGGTTTTCATGCACCTTTTTAACCTCTGGTGTTCTCCCACCTCTCTTTTCATGGCCTGGCTTCCTTGGGTCTGCTTCAGGTGGAGTATGTTACTGACCTCTGCAGTCCCCATACCTGTAGGCAATGTTCTCGTGGATTTCTTTTCAGCAGAGTTGAGTGTACTCGTGGTGCACATCAAGTCTCCTTTAGATGAGCAAGCCCAATACTACTGTGGTACACGTGGTGGCCCTCTACATGGTAGTGTAAGAAGATGCTACAGACAGGGACCTATAAAGAAAAGAGATTGTTTACTTCAGCTCTTGCAGACTGTGAGGCACACTTGGCTTTAAAATGAGCTTAGAGACTGAAAAGCTAGCATTGGACATGGATTCACAGCAGATGGCATCACAGTGGTGGAGCTTGTGTGAGAGGTAGAGCTCAGGCCAGAGGGAGCGGACAGCGGACTTGCCATTCTCACTACCGCTTCACTCACAGGAACACCCGAGACCAGCGATTGGTCTCTAAAGACAATTACCCTGGTGCCCACTTACCATCTCCCTGCCATTCCTAACATATCCTTCTGGACACCACAGATGGGGAGGAGCAGGGCTGGCAGAGCTGAGCTTAGGCAGCCTGCAGGACATGTAGAACCTGAATGGTACTGTGGTAGAGAGAAGCAACAGGAGGGAAAGTGAGGAATTCATGGACTGGTTGGTCCCCCGGTCAGTGTAGCTTCTGCATATACCTGGGTAGAATAAACAGCAGTCACTGCCAGGACAGTTCTGTGCTGCCTCTCAGTTTTTTCTGTAAATGTAAAGACTACAAGATCAAGTGTTTTAAAAATGAGATTTTTAAGCATAAACGTACAAGGAGGACACTTAAGTGAACTGGCATCTTCCTCAGGGTGAGCAGCTTGCTAAGCAGCTGTCTGGGCCCTGGGTGCTGACTAGGCAGTGTATGTGCCATGCCCTCGGGGCCAGCAGCAGCCAGCCAGCATCACTGTTGGAAGCGCAGGGCTAAGGTCTGGGGTCTGTGGGTTTAAAGGCTCTAGGGGGTCTGTAAATGGTGGTAGCGTGCTTCTCTTTCCACACAGTGCCAATGCAGTTGTGTCACCTGAAAGGGAGACAGCTCATGGCGTATGGGAGCTGGAGTAAAGTGTGCCTAAAGTGTGCAGATCCGTGGATAAACAGGGATTCTGTGGCAGAGTACACTGTGGTGTTTCAGTATGACTGGCCATTGGTGACATCAGTCGGCCATATCTGGGTTCTCCATGGAGCTGCAGCTCCTCTCAAGCTCTGCTGCATTAGGCTGGTTCTTAGGACTACATTTTATTTATTTATTTTTTTGCAGAGAGTCAAGAAAGATGTGGACAAAGGCACCCAGCACTCAGACATGTTCCTGCTGAAGCCTGAGGAAGGGGGAGAAGGTACTGCTGTGCCTTGAGACTGTGGCTTAGCTGTATCCTGGAGTGGGTTGTGTTGAGCCCCTGAGCAGAGGCAGAGCCTATGTGTCTCTGTTATCAAAATGGGATCTGTACCGCGTTTCCTGTAGCCTGTCCAGAGCCAAGGGGCCAGCCCACCTTTTCTCTGGAGTGATTGGGCCTTGTAACATGAGTGAGCCCTTTGTGTACCTTGGAACCCAGCAGGAGTCCAAATCACTCCAAATTTGTGTCCCCTCTAAAACCATGCATGACATTTGTGTTATTCGTAGGTAATAACTTCATGCTTAGAGGTAATACTGGGGAGAACAGTTGTGGGAAGGGCCCTGTGCATGCATTCTTAGGGCCCAAGGCATGGAAGCCATACATGGCTGGATGTGGTGTGAGAGATGGGAAGGAAGGGATCACTGCTTTCCTGTCCTTTCTCGAAGTTGTAAGAGCACACAAACATTCCTAGGGTTTGGGATTTTCTTCTAGGGAATGTGGCCTGGGCTTTGGGGCTGAGGCTCAGCTATGGTGTAGGGCTGCTGGAGAGCTGACAGTGTGTTTGCAGCCCTTGAGGACTTCTGCTGTGAGGTGAGGCTAGTGCATGCACAGTCTCCCTCTTGTGCTCTAGCATTCTTCAAGTGAGGCCTCTGAACTGAATCGCCTGTGAACACTTCTAGGTGGCTGCAGCATCCTGCAGTGGTAGGGGCTGGTGAGATCATTTGCCGTTGCTGGCAGGAACCTAGGTTTCAGGACCTGTGTAACTTGAACTTGGAGGCTAGACTTTCTGGCTCTAGCCTATATGGCTAGCAGTAGGCCCCATCAAAAGGGATTCCTGTGTCCGGAGCAGCATAGTTTCTGTGGCTGCACAGTGAAAGATGGTGGTCCTGTTTACTCCCTGCGCATGCTGGTGTGTTTTTAGCACCTACTGCTGTGATGAGCTGACTTGGTGACCAGGAGCAGGCAGGCCCAGAATCCTCCCTGCACTATGGGCCTTGTTGGCCACTACCCAGTTGCATGGTCACCAGCACTTTTTAATGCGAAGTGAGGGGACAATCTCAGCTCGTTCTTCCGGAAGTAGTGGGAAGATATTTTCCATATGTCATACCAGGCTACATACCCAGCACTGTCAGATGCATTTGGCATCTGTTGCAAAAGCGTAGAATAGCTGTCTCCTGAGGAGAGGTGGTGCAGTGCGGGACTGGGTGGGCTGGCTTAGGACCTCAGGGAGGTGGATTTTAGCCCATGATGCTCCTCCAGCAAGATGACACCTCCACACATGTTTCTTCTGCTTCTCAGCAGTTGGTGACAGGCTCCCTTAGTAGGTGGAGTCTGGGGCACAGGCAGTATCACCCAGCTGAGCTTTGAGAAGGATGGACCTTGAGGGTTGGTGATTGGCATCTCCTCTTCTTCCCTATTAAACAAAATAAAGTTCCGTGCTTAAACAGTTTCAGACACTTGCAATTGTCCTCATTCCGTGTGTCCAGGGTTCTCTGTGTGTCCTTGGTTGGCTCTCTGTTTTCCCTCTTAACCCTTCCTCTTGTTTTCTCTTACAGGCAAATGGACTTGGACCCGAATTAACCCTTCAGGGGTCAAGCCTACTGCAAGGTCTGGCTTTTCTGTGGCAGTGGCTCCAAATCATCAGATACTCCTTTTTGGGGGCGTGTGTGATGAGGAGGAGGAGGAGAGCCTGGAGGGCTCTTTCTTCAGTGACCTGTATGTCTACGATGCCAGCAGGAGTCGCTGGTTTGCAGCACAGCTGAAGGTAGCCTAGGCTCCCAGAGTCTTCCACATTCCTTTGTCTCTTACCCATTCTCCTTCTGAAGGCCCATGTACTCTTCTGTGTGGGTCCTGGATGACTAAGCTTGGGACCCCCTTGGTTTTGTGGCCTTTGTTTCCTCTTGGTGTCAGCTACCACTCCCTTGGCAGTTCTGACCCAGAGCTGAGATGCTGTAAGCAGGCCAGGTTTTCTGTGCCAGTTATTGGCTGTTACTTGAGCTTATCCCTGGTTTCTAGTCACCCTGTCAACTGACCCTGTCAGTGCAGCTGCCTAGGACTCGCCAGGAGCAGACAGAGCAGCAGGTGATAGTTCCTGGAGGTCCCAGGCAGCTCTGGCGTCTATTCAAGTAAGCTGTTGTGCGTGTGCACAGTGCAGGAAGCACTAGCGCCCGCCCTGGGCTCAGCCTCGTGGAAGCTTTGACAGGAAGTGGCCTTGCACATGAGGCCCTGTGAGGAGCCATGCTGGGCTTAGCCACTCAGGGCCTCCAGCATTGCCAGGAGCACTGGCCCCCATTGTGTAGTTAGCTTCTTCATATTTTTAGATTACTTGGCCCTCAGGCCCTATGATGTTGAGCTACTCTGTGAGACTCCCACTGCAGCCTCAGGATAAAGTTAAGTCTTATGTCTAGAACAGGCTGCTGACCCAGGTTGGCTAAAGGTAGTTCTAGCTGGAATTTTGAATACAGCTCAGCAAATGCCATCGTGTGAGCATAGCATTCTGCCTGATGACAGAGGCTACTCAGAGCCACTCAGCTGTACTCTGCCAAGGGGCCAGGTAGACAAAGTACATGTCTTCCTGCAGGAGGACCCAATGGGAGGGTACCTTTGAAGTGGTGGTGACTGAGGCTCCTACTCCTAAGCATGGTCTGGAAGGTCAGTGTGGCGTGCTGAGCCTCTTGTCATCCAGTCCTGCTGTTGGCTAGGAGTGGAAGTCTACATCCCTTTTGTACCTGACAGTTGTGAATGGATAGGGTTTCCTGAAACTAGCCTCTGATAGACACAGCTGGCATGCTCGCCAGGCCTGGTCCCACTGGGTGCTTTCTACTGTGGGACTCAGGAATGACTGTCCCTCATTACAGTGATGGCTAGGAGTCCCATTCCTAACATTGGCATGCTAGAGAGAGGGCTGTCATTACCCCACGGTGCAGCTTCAGTTTTGTTAACAGGGCCCCAAGTCGGAGAAGAAGAAACGGAGGCGGGGCAAAGTAGGGGAGCATGAAGATGCCACTGAACAGGAGAATGGGGGGACCAGTGCCCCAGAGCCGCTGGAGGTGATAAAAGAGGTGGTGACCGAAGATGGGACAGTGATCACCATTAAACAAATGCTTGCTCCCTCTGGGTTGGTGGTGCGACCCTCACCTAAGGCTGAAGACAATGCAGTGGAGACTAGCAGCACTGGGCAGGAGCCATGTCCACGTTCCAATGCCATGCTGGCTGTCAAGCATGGACTGCTCTATGTCTATGGTGGCATGTTTGAAGCTGGTGACCGCCAGGTGACCCTTAGTGACCTCTACTGCCTTGACCTTCACAAGATGGAAGAATGGAAAACCTTAATAGAGATGGATCCAAGTAAGCTGGGTGGGGTGAGGCCCCATATGGAATGAGCATCTTCTGAAAGAAACCCTGTTCTCGACCCGGGCCAGGTTTCCCTGAGAAGAGCCTGGCTGTGGGGGTGGGGCTCACCTGGCACACACAGGTGCTCTGGGTACCAGCCGGAGCAAAGTGAGTGACAGCACAGGTGCCTGGGTCAGGCTGCTGTACTTGGCTCCCATGCCCTGAGACAGTACAGACCAGGTAGGACTTGCTGGCCCTTGGTGGCTGGCACTCTAGCCCTCATTTCATCCCAGATTTCTGTTGGTCCTTTTTTGACAGCTCTACTGTGTATTTCTGGCTGGCCTGGAACTCACTGTATAAACTAGGTTGGCCTCTGCCTCCTGAGTTTTGGGATTAAAGGTGTGCCCTCCCATGCCCAGTTCCGTCATTTGAGATTCTAAGACTAAACCTGCTTGTTTAGGGAGAGGCTCTGCCCATGATGCAGATCTGTCACTGTCTTCTTCAAACCACTGGGGCTGTAGGGGCCCAGGAAGAAGCTGCCTCCTCTCAGCTGCCTACGGCTAGGATGGCAGTATGGCTTGGAGTTGGTGCCAGCCACATTGTCTCACTCCCAGGTTGCTCTGAGGCCTGAGAGGCACGAGCTGTTTGGTTAATCCCAGGCTTCAGAGTAGGAGAGTTGGGGTTCCCATCCCAGTCCTTGTGCGGTTCTGTGAGGGGGTACCAGCACCTACCTTGTGTGCTTCCCCAGCCCCCAGGCTGCACCCAGACCCCACCCTGTGTTGGTTTTGTTTTGTCAGAATCACAGGAATGGCTGGAGGACACAGACTCCGATGAAGAGGACAGCAGCTCTGATGAAGAGGGTGCAGAGGGGGGAGGTGAAGACCAGGAAGAGGACAGTATGGAGGACAGTGCTGAGGAGGGAACAGGTGAGGGTCAAGTCAAGTGTGAGTGTTCTGTGCTACTGGTTGTGAGGCAGGCCTGCTTTGACAGTCTTGTGTCTGGGGTGGGTCTGGGCAGGCTGCCATCCAGTGCAGCCCTGCCCTGATCACTTTGTGAACCACCTGACTGAGCATGCACTTTCTGATTTTTTCTTCCGGGATGGAAAGATCCACAGCACCCTGAGGTGGCGTCTGGGGAGCAGTATGAAGAGTACCTGACCCGGACTGAGCAGTACTGGCTAAAGCTTGCCCGGAACCACATGGGGCGTGATGCAAAGGAGAAGAAAGTGTTCAAAGTAGCCCAGGCCATGGCAAAAACATTCTTTGATGATACAGTTGAAGACACGGCACAGGCCAAACATTAGACTGAGCGATGGCTTCACCAGGCAGAGGAGGGGCCCTGCAGAGTTTGTCCTCTGTGGAGCCCTGCATGCCAGGAGTCTGATGAGGGCTTCACTGCCTTCACAATGGCTGCTGTCCATACCGAGGGCAGGTTAGAGTGACATGTGGACTTGAGGGACCCATAGGATGTGTGTTTCTGTCCTAATAAAACAGGGCTGTGTGCTCTAAGGTTCTCTTTCTTCTACACGAAGGAAAGGAGATGACCATACTGCTGAGCTATGTGTCACCAACCTGAAGGTCAGCAACAGCCTAGCAGTCACTGGGAGCTGCTGTGGGGTGCCTCATCTGCCATGCCAGTTGGTCTTCTCTGCCTCCTGGCTTTGTGCTATGGGACTCGTGGTAGAATATGCTGGATACATGGATATGTCCATTGGCTCCACTGCAATGTTTTGGGCTTTTTTTTTCCCTTCCCTCACTTTTAGACATGTATTTTAGTTTTATTTATGTGAATTTGCTTACCAGTGCTTGTGGAGGCTAGAATAGGGAATCAGGTCCCTGGAGCTGGAGTTACAGATAGTTGTAAGACATGTGGCTTGGGTACTGGGAACTGAACCTGGGTCTTCTGGAAAGGTAGCAAGTGTGCTTAACCTCTGAGCCATCTCTCCAGCAGTCTTTGTGAAGAGGAAGCGGTGACGCCTCCTTCCCTTCCCTCTTCCTCTTTGGACACAGGACTGTCTTCACGAGGTGATAGTGAGGCTGGAGGGCAAGGACTTATCCCCTTATGGCATCGGCTCCATTGCCCCAGGTCCAGTGCCCCAATAGACTGGCAGTGCCTCCTCCGCAGCTGAGGCAGTAAGAGTGAGAGTTTCAGGCCAGTCTGGGCTACATAGTGAGACTATAATTCCAAAATAAGAGAAATAGAGAAAGCGCCAAGGAATCAGCTTCTTGTTGGGAGAAACCTGCTGCTTCTCCTGAGTTGTGAGCTTATAGTGTGAGTGGGTGGCTATGGGGCTGTGAGCACAAGGCCAGCGTAAGAAGACAGGCCTACGTGGAACTGTGGCACACCTAAGCCAGGCAGAACACAGACAGCCATGGCTGTGACTAGAAGAGCTGAGGCCTGTGCTGCCCAGGCTGCTGGAGCAGGGTCATCTGGAATGTGTGTCACCTGTCACTTTTGCCCACTTCTGGGAGCAGTTTTTAGCTTCAGGTGGGTTTTGTGAGGTTTTAGTATGGTATCCCTGGGAGCAGCTAAGCTAGCCACGCAATTCATGCCACTAGTTGAGGCTGAGGGACTGCTCAATGACCCTGGATCTTTTGGGATTGTTAGAGTTGAATCCTAACACAGGGAACCACCAAGCAGTCTGGAAAACCTTCTTTTGTTTTGTCAAGATAGGGTCTTATTAGGTAGCTCTGGCTACCCTGGAACTCATTACTTAGAGCTGGACTGCTTTTGCCTCCAGAGTGCTAGGATTAATGGCTTGAGCCACAGCCCAGCTGGAAACCCTTATCATTCAAAGTATGATTTTTTGTAATGGTTTGACAGAGTGGACTGCTGCAGGTAGCAAGTCAGTGGCCAGATGACAAAAGTGGAATACAGAGAGGTGTCAAGGCTAGAAAGAAGCCTTCCTGCCAGAGGGCCCAGCTCTGGTCACATAGTGACAGTCTTGCATGCAGAAACCTTACTGGTATGCTACAGCAAGGGAACAGGGAAGGATAGCTGTTCCTGTATGTGAAGGAGTGTGGGGCACCAGCCCTGGAGTGAGGTCAGTGTGGCAACCGTCACTCAGATCCATGTGCCAAAAGAACAAGGTACTGCTGCTGCCATGGCCAGGTTAAGCCTGCAGGGCAAAGTGCTTCCCGAGGGAATGCTCTCAGCTTTCAGTCACTCAGAGTCCGACCCAGTGTCCTTGATGCAGCAGTGGACAGTGGACACCCAGTTAGTGGTCAGCACCGCAGCTGGCCACAGTGCAGGGGCTGGGTTTTGTCACAGAGACGAGCCCAGCAACCTCTCTGGTGAGAAGGAGGCTTAGTTTGCGTGGGGGCTCATTGCTGTCCGTATCCTCCTGTCCACAAAGGTGGAATGTGCCATGAGATGGTCAAGCTGGCTGTGGGAGGTGGAGGCTCCACCCACCCTGCGTGTGGCCGAGGGGGCTTCAGGAAGGTGGTTTATAATGAAATGAGCCAAGCTTCCCATGGTTTTAAATGAGTTTATTAAGTAAAGGAGCAAAGGATTTTGAATCTGACTGTCCCTTGCTTCAGGAGTGAGATCTGATTTAAAGTTACATTCATTAGAGAGGATATGTTTCCAGTTTAATAACCGAGCTGTTTCCAAGTAACGAGGCTAAGAGCAGCCACTGTGGCAGAGAGGAAACTCAGTTGGCAGCCCCTCCTGGGCTAAAAAGCGGTCAGTCATATTAATGAGTGGTTCACATGCACCAAGAGAAAAAAAGATTAGAAAAGGTTAAGCAGGTGACTGTCGACCCGGTCGATGAAGGCGTCTACACCATGTCTTCGCCATGTGAAACTCACATGCTATCCTCAGGTCATCTGGGTAGCTTTTCTTTGGGAGTGGTGAATGGTGTAATCAGCAGGCTCCAGCTAGAGCAGTCCGTATTGGCCTGCTAGGAGGGATCGCTGACCTGTGGGCAACAGCAGGGTCAGGGCTGCCAGCCCAGGAAGACACTGAGCAGAAGAGTGTTTGTCTGAGGGGCTGTTTTCAGCTGCAGGCAGATGCTACAGCTGTTCCCACTGGGCCTGTTCTCAGGCTGGTAGGTCTCATGAGCAGCAGGGAGCTGCCAGACACGGGGCCTCAGGATGAAGGATGCTGCACGCCCCCTGATGCTACCCCGCTGTGTCCTGAGTCTTCAGCCTGTACCCAGTGCCTACCTTGTGGACTCGGGATGGTCTGTGGGAGCCATTTTTTGGAGGTAAGTTGGCGGGACATCCCTACTTAAAGTGGATGTTGACCCTGAGAGGGATCAAACAGAACCCGTTTGGTGCACAGGGTTGACCTGTGTACCCTACAGGCTGCACTTATTTCCACTTGTGCACAGTGCAGGGAAGGCTGCAGTGAGAAGGCTGCTGTGACTTGAGGACATAGGATCCTCAGCAGCCTCGGACATCACCCTTGAAGAGACGGCTCTAGTTCTAGGCTGGCCTTCACAAAAGTTGAGTCAAGGTCATCAAGGTAGACCGAAAGCAGCGTGCTAGCAGGCATGTCAACACAGAAGGGGACCAGCATCCAGCTGAGACCCACCGGCAGCTGGGTGGGAAAGGACAAACGTCAGGATGAGTCAGTGTGAGCGAGTCTAAACGCCCTGTAGATGGATGTTTGCATCTTGGCCTATGGTTTGGGGTGGATGGGTACAGGCCAGCCCAGAAGTGAGGTAGTTGTGAGATGGCTGACTGCCTTGCCTGTGCTGACAACCCTGGAAACCCTTGGCCTGTGTCCTCTTAACAGTCTAGCTCCTGTGGAGTATGCTTGCTTCCCACCTTACTGTATTTCTCTGAAGTTTAAGAAGGAGCTGAGCCAAAGGAGACTGCCCAGTATGCATTTCAGCCTTGGCCACACTGGGGGAGGGATGGAAAAGCAGACTCCAGGAACAGCATCTGTTACAGTCTGGAGAGGACTTGGCCACATGAAGACTCAGTGCTGCTGCCCTTGAGGGGCGTCCCTTCCACATGCCTGTATCCTTGTTTGCATGCTGCCCTGCAGGCCTTGTCTAGCTCCTCAGGAAGGGGCCCCGTGGATCTTGTGCCCATGTTCACAGTATTCACAGTGGAATGCAGCTTAGCTTTTTCCTGTTGTTAATTTGAACAAAGACATCTAAGTTTTCCTCTTTCAAGGCCGAGGTACATAGGACAGAGTTCTTGGCACTTATGGACACTTGGCTGTCCTGGTATGTGCTCAGCCTACAGCTAAGGACCTCAGCAAGACAGCAGTGCTCACCTGGACGCTCACCCATGGCAATGGTGAAGTAGTGGCTCAGGGCTATCTAGAAGTGGCCTGGGTGGCCATCAGTGGATCGATCGCAAGGCGCAGAGATGTTGGAATCTAGTAGGTACAATGGCTGAGCTTCCACAACCAGAGACTACAACAGTGGGAAGACAAGAGCAGGAAGACCCAGTAAAACTGAGCTGAAACGTGAAGAGAAGATAACATTCTACATCCTCTTGAGGAGTGTTACAGAGGGGATGGAAAAAGCAGCCAAAGAGACCTTGGAGCAGGGCAGCATGGGTATATGATAGGGCATGCCTGGTTACCTGTGCAGGGGTTCCTGCCTGGAACAGTCCAGCCATCCAAGATTTTTGGAGGGCAACCAAGCCAGAAAGACAGCACCCCAGAACCTCTTGTCTCCCTAAATGTTCATCACTCATACGGCTGGGCCTCCGAGCACTCTGGGCTCACAGCACTGTCTTCAGGCTCCTTGAGGGTGACCCTGTGGTCTGTCTAAGCTGGACTTGGTCAGTGAGTAGGAGCAAGCTGACACTGGGACCTGTGGCTGCCCTCTGCCTGGAATACTGACCTAGCCAGAGGTGACCGCAGGCTGTGGTTCCTGGATTAGTGTGGCTGTTGGTAGTTGAGTTCAGAGCAGAGACTTTTGTAGAAAGCAGTCTGCTCTGTGTGAGCAGAATCTCTGCCCAGGATTCTGTTCTGGACCCATGCCTGCACGTCATATATGCGGATGTTGAGCCCCCAGTGTGCAGGACTCTGTTTAACAGCCATGCTGCAGGCATAAGGGCCTTGGGTGTCTTCCACCTTCTCCAGGAAGGATTTCTCTTCACTCTGGAAGAAAGTGTGTCTTCTGAGGTTGGGCTGGATCTCAGTTAAAACTCATCACATGCTGTGTGCCCTGGGAGCCAGAGTGACATGCTGTTCTGTCCCCGGCAGTCCTCCTGTTCAACATGCTGCATCCACTACGCCTTTGGAGAGGAGGTAGGCTCTGCACAGACGGGAGAAAAGTAGCCACAGCGTGGCGTCTCCTTCACTGCGGCCACCTTGCTCTATCTCTCAAGACCCCGGGTGTATCTCAGGCTCCACCACACCCGCCTAGAATCCACTAGGACTATAGAAATGACCACGTACTGCATTACCACAGGCTGCCGGTGGAGGGCCAGGCTGTGGGTTTGGCTCTGTGGTAACATCACTCATAGTGGATATGTGCTGTCCTCTGTGAGAGACTCTTAAGCACATTTGGGCTGTGCTTTGTGCATGTGTCAGGGTGATGTGTGTAAACGTGCCTACCTACGTGAGTAGGTACCCTTCCGGGTCAGGCAGCTCATGGGATGCACACTGAGTCCCTCCCTCATGTCTGCAGACAATTATAATTCACATAGTCCAGTATGGACGGCTCTTGTGGCTGCAAAGAGCAGGAGTCTTTATTTGGTTCATACCATTTCTGTAGCAACCACTTGATATTAAAAAGGTGTATGGAAAAGTAAGCTGTACAAAAAGATGGAACCCTTTAGAAACACCAGAAGTGCATTGGGTCACCTGCCTCCCCCACCTCAACCCCTGATCCAAACCAGCCTGGGAGGAGGGACAGGCAGTGGATAGGGAACAGGGGGGATAACGGAAACAATAAAGCTGAGTGTCGCTGGAACATGCTCTAATCTGTAGTTTATTTCTGGTTAAAAATATAGCAATCCAGTGCACTGTAGTAAAGAAATCTGCTCGAAAGGTAGCAGAGAACAGCTGAACACGAGCAAAGCAAGGCAAAGTCCATAAGACAGACGGGCTGCACCCAAGAAGACTGACGGAGCCATGGGTACCAGGCGAGCTGGCATCCCTTGTTCGTTTGTTTGGATGAGGGAACAACCCTGGTAGAGAAGGCAGAGACATGAGGAACCTGTTGTTTGACTGAAACAAGTTACATTGTACATCCGGGGAGTGCTGGGTATGCAACAGTCTCCAGGACATTCAAGCCACTGGCTTCAACCACATTCCTGTCCCGGGACCAGACTCACTCTGGAGTAGCACTGAGGCATCTGGAGGGAATATGCATATCTTTTAGGGGTAGTCAAGGCAGGCACAGTGCAAAGATGTGAGACCCCGTGGAGGTCAGTGAGAAGTGACGTCCTCCAAGGGGCGTCACTGCCAGGGACACGGAAGCCTGAATATACATCCTGCATACTAGGTGCAAAACGCCACATGCTCAGCCCAGGCGTGCTGTCAGGCTGTCCGGGGCATGTGGGCATGCCCCTTGGCATCAGGGCTCAAGTGTGCCTGGCCAGATTGGGGTCAGCCCTGGACATCTGCAGCATGGCCTCCCTGGGTCTGGAGGGAGGATGGCTGGACAGGGCTGACAATGGATGAGTGGAGGACAGCAGGGAACAGAATTTGCTGTAAGACTCAATGTGGGGAGGCAGCCTCCTTAGGAGGGCCATGGGCAGTGCCGAGAAGAGGGATCATGGTCTGTTCTGGGAAGAAGAGCAGGGGATTCCCTCTCCCTCCACAGGTATGCAGCACAGACTCCATGGAGACAGAGACCAGGACACCCTGTCCCTGGGCCCACACTCCCAGCAGCTACTCCAGACAGGAGGACAGAGCCACTTGCCTTCCATAACTGCAATACCTAGCTGCTCTCCCCCTCCCCCGGGTAGCCGGGCACCCTTGTGAAGGTGCCTCCTTTCAAGCGCCACCTTCCACAGCCGGCAGGAAACAAAGATCCCGATCTTTGGGCCGCTGGTTTGCCGGGACCCTTTCACACCAAGCTGGAGGGGTGGCATGCCGGCCTCCTCCTGCCATGCTGCACAGCATCCTGTTATACAAGCAAAGAATTTTGGCTAAAATCCAAAAAAACATTACCCAGAAAAAAAGGCAAACTGTGAGTGATACCCAATCATGTTGTTCTGTGGAAAGACAGGAGTCATGGGGCTGTCCAAGTCAGAATTTCCCTTTTTGTTTTGCTTTTAATGTCCCTTTTGTACATCATTGCTTCCGTGGTCACAACAATCTCATCAGATGAAAAAGTTAATAAACAAAATGGCCACTCCGATGTTGAGCAGGATCACCATGACGACCAAGATGGGAGCGGAGCCCTGGAACAGAGAGGACAGGTGAGAGTAATACCAGTGCAGGGCGTTACCACAGGTGCCTCAGTGGGAGTGGCCCACGCCCACGGCAGAGAGGACAGGGCCACTCACTGGTGTCCTTGGAGGGCTCTCTACTCTTTCTCAGTAACCTGTGGGAGGCTCTTCGGTGGGTCACTTGGAATCTCCTGTGCTCCCTCCTTCCTGCTTGCAGACCAACTTGCTGCCCACAGGCTGCTCTTTTGGATCCAGTTCTTGACATACAGTCAGTACCTAGTTTCTCCCAGCACTTCCTGAAGCCCTTGGCTCTGTCTTTCTCAGTGATGCTCACTCTCACCCCCATCACAGCCACTGGCCCTGAGAGCGCCAAGACACCTGCCTGGCCAGACTTTGCATGCAGAGCAGGGGGGGAAGCCCCCACAGTCCCATCACAGCGGGAGGCTTTGCATCTGCCCTTGACAGCCAGCAGTCCAGAGAGAAGCCAGCACTGCAGAGGCCTCAGCCAGGCTCCGTGAGTGCAGAGCAAGCACATCTGGCTCCCAGCCCACCACCCTGCAGTTCATCCTCTGAGCAGACATGATGCCCAACCTGCTGACCACACACACGCACCTTCTAGCTCACATCCCAGACCCAAGAGACACCACTTAGCAAAGGTGTCTGCTGAAGATTCCTCAGCCAGACTGCAGGCTTCAGGGAGCTTCCCCCTTATTTCTTGCTATCTACCCAAGTATCTTCAAACTTGGTTCTCCTGGCTCTGCCTTTTGGATGCTGGGGTTATGGGTGCCACATGCCTGGCTGAACAGAGGGCTTCTTAAGTATATATATTATTTTGCAACGCTAATGATTACATTAGGCAAGTGCTTTACTAATGAGTTACCTCCACAGCCAAAGCACGGGCTTTTAAAAAATACTCTGGGCCCTGGCCAAGGGAGGAAGATCCAAGTAGCCAGTCCTACCTGGGCCTAGGACCCCAGCAGCCCAGTCCATTCTCCTGTTAGCATTTTGCTGAAGGGGGTGAATGGAGCCCCGGGCTCAGCCTGGCAGGAAGGAACAAGGAGGTTGGCCTCCTGAACTCTGGTGCTTTTATGGTGTGGACTTTGAGGAGTCCATGATGTCTGGGCTGAGCCAGCCTTGCAAGGAAATGGAAAGAGCCTCAACAATAAGCAGAGTTGGTCAAGGACTGGGTCCTGGTCCCTGGTGGCAGCCCCCTGCTCCCTACCATTCTATAGATGTTCTATCCAGCCCCAGGCCCATAGGTATGTCAAAGGGCAGAGGAGCTCTGACATGTAGCAGGATAGCTTTGGGACCAGATCCCCATCCCAGCAAGATTTCACCCACCACCTAAGTGACTACCATCAGGGACCATCTGCCCATCACTTGAGAGAGGTGGGGCTCCTGAGGTGCAAGAGAGGGCCTTAGAGTTCACCATGACCAGGACCCTTATGAGCCAGAGGGTCTTTCCCACCCATCCACCACTGCCAGACAACTTGGAGGATGTCTCCAGCCAGGGACCACCTTCCCTGACCAGGACATAGGGCAGGTCATACTGTACAGAGCCCTCCCTGCGCTGGGGGGGAACACAGGTTTTCAGATGGCTGGCAGCCAACCTCCAAGAAGCCACTCATGGTCACCACTAAACCAGGGACAGTCACCTATCTGCCACAAAGCCTGGGCTCCACTGCTGTTCCTTGCCTAATCTCCCCTCAGGCCCACAGGACCGTGTGGGACACAGTACAGACACCCCACCTGCTTTCTCAGGAAGTTGTGACCACAGGGTGGGGCTGGAGTCTCTTCACTTTCTCTCCTTGGAGTGTGGGTGGCTTTGGGCAGTGAGGGAGTGTCCCAGATCACCCCAGCTGGAAGCCACAGGGTGCACCACTGTAAGCTTCTGGCTCCTCCCCATACTTAAAGCCAGCCTGTGGCCAGTCCTCATGCTTTGCACACCCATCCGAGGGAACTCTGGGTGTTTGTTTTGGTTGTGTGTAAGTATGTGAGCATGTATAAGTGCCCACATGTATGTATATGCGTGTGGAAGTCAGGACAACCCCAGGTTTCCTCAGAAACCTCCCACCTTGTTTTACTTGGCACAGACTCTCACTGGCCTGGAGCTCACCAAGTAAGCCAGCCTGGCTGGCCACAGAGAATCTGCCTGTTTCTATGTTCCCAGTGCTGTCACTGTGGCTGATGTTTTTGTTTCTTTGTTTTTTGAAACAGGGTTTCTCTCTGTAGCCCTGGCTATCCTGGAACTCACTCTGTAGACCAGGCTGGCCTTGAAGTCAGAGATTCGCCTGCCTCTGCCTCCCAAGTGCTGGGACTAAAGGTGTGCCTCACCACTGCCGCCCCGTTCCAGGGATCAAACTCATATCCTCAGGTTCAATTTACAAGGTTGATTATCTCATAAGAGAGAGCATGCTGGGATGACCTCGTGGTGCTCTTCCGGTATCAAGCTCTGCAGTGCTAGGGTTATGGGCGTGGCTAAAACTTTGCTTTTCCTTTTCAGTGGTGCTGGGGACTGAACCTAGGGACATACGGGCACCGGGCAAGTGCACTCTACCATTGATATAGATTCCCAGCCAGAAACCTCGTCTTAAGGCACCCAAAAGAAGCCAACATGGTTAAGAGGGCTAAATATAGAACTACTCCTGAGCCTCCCACCCCCGCCCACTGCTGTGCTGCTCTGGAAATAGCCGTACACACTGCGTGCCCACAACTGCGCAGCAGGCTGTGTGCGGCAGGGTGAGGCCCAAGCTAGTGCTGTGGCCCACAGCAACCAGAGAGGAAGAGGCATTTTCCAGCTGCAGCAGCAAGGACGAAGTCTCTTCAAGGAGAATCAAGGGCCATGGGAAGCTGCTTCCCTACAGCAAGGGACTCCTGGGGCTGTGAGATGAAACCACAGCACCCCCAGGGCCCCTTGAGATGGACACTGACCGCTGCTATGGCAGCAATAAGAACCCCGCAGGGACTCCCACTGGGCCTGGCACAGGTGTGTGACCCACACAAGTCACATGCCACAGAGCACTCCTGTGGGGCACGCCTTGCCCCTCCATACACACAGCTAGATGCTCAGAAACCCAGCCTGTCACGTAAAGCTCAGGCACCAGAGGGTGGTTGTCTATGTGGGTGGACGGGGCCTGTCTGCCGAGTCCTCTGGTACACAGGACAGGACACCAGGCTTCTGTGCCAGCATCCCTTCCAGCTGCATTCTGCCACGGGGCCAGCTGTGGGCTTAGAGGTCCCAGGAGGCCCCATAAGTGTCTCAGCACTGGCCAGCCCAGGGAAGGCTGCCGTTTCCTCCAATAGGCCCATCCCGGGACAGGGAAAGAAAACTGGGGGTTGCCTGCCCAGGCAAAGAGTTGCTCCCAGGGTCCAGTGAGGGGAACTCATGTGGGAGTCTGACCTACACCCCTTGAGACGTAATAAACCTCCAAAGGCCAAGGGGCCCAGGAACCTCAATGCTACGCATTCCTAGCAGTGTCCTACTGCTTGGGTAACTATAGCTCCACAGCAAGGGAGGCCTTGGAGGCTAGCCTCAGGGCAGGTGTACAGGGTTCCAACCTGCTGTCCCATGTGTAAAGCATCAACTTCTTGGGAGCTGGACCCTTTAACAGTTTTGGCATCTAGCACAAATGAGAGGCGCTCAGAAAAGAAAGGCTGTCTGGACAGAGGGGCCTCAGCCCCACTCCAGCCCGAACCCAGAGCACAGACCACGACAGCAACAGTCTGCACACAACAGAGCAGGGCGCCATCACAGGCAGCCATGCTGCTTCTAAAGGGTGAGCCCAGGAGGAGCCTTCTTGGAGATCCTTCTAAAGCCAGTGTGACCGCTATGTCACACCATCTCTACTTGCTGTAGACACCCACACCGGCTGTACCCCAACCCCCGGAGAGGAAATCCACAGAAAGCAGAGTAAACAGACCCAGGAGTTGGCCCTGGGTCTCACTGCCTCTGCCCAGCAAGGGGTGGCACCACTCACCGTGCTGGACTTGAGCTCATCCCCAGTTTCCTCATCAGACTCGAGTGCAACAGGCAGGGACTTCTGGGGTGGGGAAAAGGTCAAGTCCCAGCGCAGCAGACGGGGCTCGGGCCGGTCCCCCAGCCGCAGGCTCTCCAGTTTCTGCACCGTGGGCTCTGCAGAGGAGGCCGGCCTGAGGTTCTCCTTGTTCTGGGACTTGGACCTCAGTCTCTGCAGCCCGAAGCCCCGGTCCTCAGAGCGCCGGTCTCCCCCAGCACCCCGACTGGGACGCCGTCTCTGAGGGTGCGTATCCTGTGGACAGGCATCCATCCTTAGTAAGGGCTTCATCTCCAGCTTGTAGTTGCTCAGCTGCTCCTCATCTGGCTCTGGCAGCTTGTGGCCCCCGGAACAGGGATTGCCTGCCCGGTGGTGAGAAGTCCACGAGAACGTGCTGGGGGACTCCGTCCGCCGCTCCCGGGGCTTGGGGTTCCCGGGCTGCTTGTGGCCCGAACCCCGGGTGCGGAAGTCCTCAGTGGGCTGGCCGCTGCGCAGGGCACCACTGCGGATACCCCTAGAGGCCCCCGCCTTCTCCTCGCCCCAGCTGTTGCGGGCATAGTCCCCTCCGCGGCCCTCGAGGAGCATCTGGATGTCCCCACTTCGCTCCTCATCCACTGAGACCTGCCTGGAGAAGTGCGCCATCTTGTTCCTGGAGGCAGGAGCTGGTGGAGGAGTAGCCGCGGGGCTGGCGGGGAAGCTCTGCAGGGGGCTGTCGTCGGGGGTCAGATCAGAAGGGGTAGTGCCCTTGCGGTACAGCTCGGGGCTCTCCTGCTGCAGGGGGGTCCCGGTGGAGAGCACCTCGATGTCATCGCAGGACATCTGGTGCTTTGGCCTCTGGTACTCAAGCCCTTGGGTGGGAGACAAAAGAGCACGGGGTTACACGGAGCCCATGGAGAGGTCTTGTGCCCAGCGTGGATTGGGTCACCCAACAAGGATAACTGGCAGGATCTTAGAGCCAGGCACCTCCTGTCACCACAGTCCCTTAGCCAGACATCAGGGACGTGGGAAGTCAGGGCTTGAGCCTACTGGTGGCTGTGTGGCTTTCCTCACAAGGGTGAGGCTGCCTGCCTGTTAGACCTGCTTCTTAGAGCACTGGCTCGCGCCTGGCTTCCAGCACAGCAGAGGTCATTCTCAGCTAAAATTAGCCGCAAAGCACGTGCTGTCCCTGGAAGACCATTATGAAGTCCAAGAAGGAGCCTGGGGGAACTACAACTTAATCGCAGGGCCTTCCTTCCTGCCTTGTGTCCCAGGCACAGGTCTGCGCAGGCTTTAGGGATGGGGTATCAGCTTGGGTGCTCTGGGTACTGCCCTGGCCCAGCCTGAACCCCCTCCTCCCAACTCTGTGGCCTCAGGAAGTCACAGAGGGACTAGCTACCAGGGTCTTCCCCAAGCAGGCAGCCGGAAGGTAGGTAGCCTTCTGCCCCTGGCTGATAAACACTTTGGTAATGATTTTTAGAACCAGCTGAGCTCATGATCCAGGACCCGTTATAAATGCCAGTTCTGCTACACTCTTCCCAAGACTGCGAGTGGTCAGTTGTCCTCGGGAGTCTCTGTAAGAGATCACAGCAGCTGCTTGGCCTGGAGGACCGGGGAGGGGGACACCTGACACCCAGTCCCCTTCCAGCAAGGCCCCACTGGCCATTAATGCATTCTAGGAAATGTCCTGAGGTGGAGAAGTGAATCCCAGAAGGGATTTAAGGACACCTAGAAGTAACGCAATGCTGGAGAGGGGTGGCCATGGCGGCCTCCCAGGTTGCAGGCGTGGCCAGAGACCACAGACAGCATCAGCCAGGAAGGGGTCCTGCAGAGCCAAGTCCCATGTTCCGGTCCCATCCCAGTAATGGGGCCGCTGAGATCCTTCGGGTTGAAGGCCTTCCTCACAGACTTTCTCAAGGAGGCAACTCTGGACAGAAAACAGACACCAGCTGAGGCCTCCCCGGAAGAAATGGCATCGTAGGCCAGCTGGGTGCTCCAAGGCCCACATACATGGGGTCTAAGACAACGCAGCTGGCTGTCAGAGATCCTAGGCCAGCTGTGGGCAGGTCCGGATCCTGTGGGCTCTGCCCAGGGCGCCTCAGAACACCCAGTGGATGCCTCTCTTGGTCACCAGTCTGCACATAAGTGCCTCAGACAGTATTGTATCCCCTCCAACCAAAGCTCCTAGGGGCAGTGTAGCAGGACCCAAGGAAGGACTCCGCAGCATTCGGGGCTGGAGCTGGGGACCTGTGGGAATTATTAGCATGTTTGTCCGCCTACGTGTTCTACATGTGGCTCACCTGAGACACCTCAGTCTGACTAGGAACTAGGCCCTCCACCAGGGACCAGGGCTTTTCCTGACTTTCTCTTAAAGCTGGGAGCAGCTGGGTGACAGATACTATGCCGAGTTGATGGCTTCCTTCCCCTCTATACCAGAAACATCTCAGAGAGGTGCTGTGGCCACCACACAGCGGGATACCAGAGTGGAGCCTAGACGGCTCCAGAAGGAACAGACAGCAAGACTCTCATCCAACCTGACCAGGATAGGCCCAGCACCAGCTATGTGAGCTTTGCTCCCTGAGAACACAGACTGGGCACAGCATACCCTAGTCTCGTAGCCTTATTTGACTTTCTATCCTCGCCCTTACAGCGACACATATGCATACATACAGTGTACAGGAGCTGGGAGTGGACAGGAAGGACAGTTTGGGCACTCTGGGACTGAGTGGGCACAGCCCAGCCCCCATACAGTCGACTGTCCTGACACTGGAGACTCCGCCCCAGAGCAGCCCTCACACATCTCCCAAAAGGGAGTGACTTCCGAGGGACACAGCACAAGCCTCCACTCACTGGAGAACCCCAAGCTGGCAGCCACTGGCCACACATGGCTGTCTGCACCTCATCGGGGGTGCATTAAGATGAAATAAGACAGCACAGAGGAGGCTGAGGCAGGAGGATTGCCATGGAACAGCCTGGGCCACAGAATAAGACCTTGTATTAGAAACAAGCAACAGGGGGCTGGAGAGATGGCTCAGAGGTTAAGAGCACTGGCCCCTCTTCCAAAGGTTCTGAGATTGATTCCCAGCAACCACATGGGATCTGGTGCCCTCTTCTGATGAGTAGGTGTATATGCAAGGCAGAACTGTATACATAATAAATAAATCTTTTTAAAAAAGTCATCAAATGAGACTAGATTCAGCTCATCTGTCACCCTTGCTGCAGGGGACACAAAGCCACCATTGTAGATGGGACCCAGGAGAGGAAAGGCAGTGTCCATACATGCAGAGAGCTTGGAAACAGTGGATAGAGTCCAGGCACACCCACCCACATATATGTTTGTAAGGCATCAGCTCTGGGTGAGTGACAATTAGCCCCAGGTAGCAGCAGGAGCCACTGCCCAGGCCTCCACCCCTCAGAGCCACACAGAACTCACCGTTTTCCCTGTGCTGGAAGGAAGGCGAGAACTCTTTGGCAGTGATCCTGGCGATCCGTGCTTCCTCCTGGGCTTTTTGAGCAGCTGTGAGTGCTGCCTCAGCCTTGGCCCGTGAGTGGGAGGTCCTGTCGGGAGACAGATGGCAAAGGGTGGGCATCAAGCAGAGGCCCAGAAGGGACCCTTTGCAGTAAGCATTCTGGATGTCTGCCCTTGGATCTATCATTTAGTCACTCAACAAACAGCCCTGGCAACAATCAGCCTTAGGGTAGCAGCCTGTGGAGAAAGTGTGGTATTTCTTTTTCACTTAAAAAAAAAAAAAACAATACTATTTATTTATTTATTATTATGTATACAGTGTTCTGCCTTGCATGTATGCCTGCTTACCGGAAGAGGGCACCAGATCTCATTATAGATGGTTGTGAGCCACCATGTGGTTGTGGGAACTGAACTCAGGACCTTTGCACAAGGAGCCAGATGCTCTTAACCTCTGAGCCATCTCTCTAGCTCTTCTTTTTTACTTTTTTACTTTATGTACATAGGTGCTTTGCCTGTGTGTCCGTGCATGTAGTATCAGCAGACGCCAGAAGAGGGCATCAGATCCCCTAGGACTGGAGTTGCAATCAATGTGGGTGCTGGGAACTGAACCCTGTTTCTTTGCAAAAGGCAGCAAGTGTTCAAACCACGGAGAGACCTCTGCAGGTCCTGTTGTCTTTTAAGATTGTATTTTTACTTGTGTGTTTCTGTGTGTCCGTGAGTATGTGCTACATGCTGTGGAGTACCCTGGAGGACAGAACAGCATGTCAGCTCCCCTGGAGCTAGAGCTGAAGGTGGCTGTGAGTTGCTGGATGTGGGAGCTGGGAATGGAACTCGGGTCCACTGCAAGGGCTGTGCATACTGTTAGGCAGCCCTAGAACATGTGTTTTTATCAACAAACACCCCACACTGTGGGAACCTGAGCTGGGCTATCCCCATCCCAGGCTGGAGGCAGTAATGGGTCACCAGTGGGTTCATGCTACGTGTGAGCCATCCCACAAGCTCCAGCCAGCCTTGGGTGGGGGTGGGAAGGTTCCCATGCTGGCAAAGAGGACACAGGACATTATGGGGATGGATGGGCCAGGAGCTGTATGTGTGCCAGCTCTGCTTGGGCTGGGTCTCTGCTGAGTCCCCCAGGGCCACCCTGCCCTTGAATAAGAGACTAGAGTTCCAGGGCTGAATGGAGCGCTCCTCATATGTTCCTCCTTCCTCCTGGCACGCCAACTCCAGAGCTGGACTGTGCCACATGTGGGTACCACCTCCTGAAGACTGCAAGCAGCAGTCCCCAGTCGCTGAGATAAAGGTGGCTTCTCCTCACAGGCCTCTTGCCTGTGGTCCAGGTAAGCTGCCAGAGCAGGCAATAGGGGACAGTGGCTTTCAATCACAGATGTCTTTCTTTAGCTCTGAGGCTGGAGGTCTAAAGTTAGGGTGTCATCTGGGGAAGACCCCCTTCCTGGCTCACAGATAGTATCTTCTGGCTGTGTCCTTGACAGAAGAGAAGGTATCTCTCATGCTTTGGCCTAACGGCCACTAATACCATCTTGAGGGCTCCACTCTGATAATAATCTTATCATTTCCCAGAGATGGGCTCCCAGCACGAACACAAGGAAGACCGAATTTCGTCACGCAGCTCTCGGGGGAAGGCTCTGTCCAGTAGCCTGGTTCCCATGTCTCACAGCACCTGGGATCTGGGGTCTCCAAGCTAACCCTTGAACCCCTCACAACGTTTGCTGCTTTGAGCTCCGGTTTTCAAATGATCATATTAGAAGAAAACGTGCTGCCAGATACAGGGATGGAAGCCCAAGGCATGAGTGAGTGTCCAGAAGGGGAAACAGGAGGCCAGGCCAGGCCCCAGCTTCTCCTCTAATGTGGCATTATGACCTCCTGTTATCTGCCATACACCAGGGAGCCAGCCCAAGAAGCCAGGAAAACTCAACATGCTAAAATGTAGTGTTAATAAAATCCTATCCCTCTAAGCGCTTTAGTTCCTAGAACCGGGAAAAGACAATTGCTTCTCAGAGGAGCCATGACCTCATTCATGTTCCAAGGAATGTAAGATGGAAATTGCACCTTCTAGACTATTCCTTGAGTATCTGGTAGTTGTTACATCACACTAACATGGCACTCACTATCTACACCTGATTAATTACTGACATTGGATCAGCTGAAGACTAGTGGCTGCAGGCCTCTTCTGCGGAAACTGCCTGGGAACCCGAGAATAGCCTGTGTCCCTAGCTAGGGTTTCCACCCTGTCCTGTGAACCCTGCAGATCTCGTAGAACTCTGAAAATGGCCTCCCTAAGAATCCCTGTGACCTTGGACACTGTCCAAATTCTCCACAAGGTCCCCCAGCTCCAACAGAGGGTCTACAATGTCCCTGAGCAGAACACAGTCCTGACAGAGAGCAGCTGCTGAGCTGAAGTATCCGGGGAGCAGAGGAGAACGCACACCCCCAAATCCTACAAACGGAAAGCTGGGGTGCTGAGCTTACCCTGCACAGATGAAACTTCTCAAGCATTGGCAGGCCACATTCTGTCCATTAACATTGGCACTCATAGCTCCATTCACCCTCTGGGCTCACAGTGTTGTTTTGGCAACACTCACAAATTCCCGACATCCCTTAGGGGCTGTGATTGGTTCCCACATCCTCACTTAGCAAAAATGCCACTAATTCACCTACATTGTGTGCATATTTACATATGTATGTCACACGTATATAAAAATATATACTGCGCCAACCCTAAAATAAGATCAGTCGAGATGAGCATGGGTAGTGAAGACTCTAACACGTGGCAAAGGTTCATCTCCAACAAGACTTGCAGGGCCCAGCCCTGAGGGAGTCCTCTAAGGGTCATCAGCCTCCAAAGTGGGTCTGGCTGCAGTGACATAGATGGGACACTCAGTTTATGAAGGGCTCCCCTGTGCCTGGCATCACTCGCTGGGCCCTCTGCGTGGTACCCTGTGTCTGCACATAGTTCTACCTGTGGTGCTCACCTAGGCTCGGACACCCAGAGAGGAGGAGGCGACTTCAAGTCCAGGGCAACTGAGGGCAGGGCTCAGGGACCCATTCTGGATGGAAGAGACCAAGGTAGATCAGAAGGCAGCTAGGGCCAGTGATCTTCCAGATAAAGGAGCTAATTGCAGGAAGTGTATTCAGTGGGGATCCAGGGAGTGCCTAGGGGCTAGGGGGTGATGCTGACCTCATACTTTTAAAATAAAAGTGGTAGGGTGGAGCAAGGTGGCGCATCTGCAGTCCCATCACACAAACATGCAGGAAGCAGAGGCAGGTTACACTGTGTGACTCTGTCTGGGAAAGAAAAATGGAGAAGAGTGGGTGACCAGGAGGCCCCCAGCAACCGAAGAGGCAGGCCATCTGATCCCACAGCATGCATCTCAATAAAGGCTCCAATCCTTCCTAAAGGGACCTCGGAGCAAGTGCTGGGTGCTCAGCACACACATAGGGCATGTGACCAATCATATACTGCTGGTTAGAGAGAGACTATAAAGGAAGTCACCAGAGAGAACCAACTGTGCCCACGGCTGCCAACGGGAGCCGGCGCTGCTAACACAGGACAAATGAGCTGCTGACGGAATCTGTTGCTGGAGGCTGGGGACACACTTTTGTGCTGACCACGTGGGCTCTTTGTTTGGGAGCCATAGGAAGTCACTCTACACTCTAGCTTCCCTGGCTCTTTGAACCCAGGTCACTCTCCTGTCAACATGCAGCTATGAGACTCCCAGAGCCAAGGGAAGTTGTGAATCCATGAGGAGACCCTCCTTCTCCCTCAACCTTTTCTCCCATTCTCTCCACCAGCACTGTTCACCAGCAAGGCTCCAGAGCCTGGACAGCCCTTTCCTTCAGACTACCCAGCTTTCCCTGGCAGTTTTCCATCTTGCCTTGTGCCTCTGCTCGCCTCTGGCCAGACTCACTGTAGATGCTTGGACACTGGACTCAAAGACTCTGGGAGGCCCGAGAAGGCCTCCAAGAAGCTACTAAGAAGACAGGCCTACTCAGATCTCCTGGCCACTGAGGGTCAGGAGTCACAGTGAGCCTTTGGAGGAAGGAACTTAGGTTCCAGAGCCTTCTACCTCTGCCCTGTGTCAGCCCTTCTGTGTTTCTCTGTATCTGTGGGAAGTGCCTCTTCCCCTGGACCATGGGAAAACTGAATCTTCTCTGTCCAGTGTCTCACTCTGTCTCTTGTTCTGAATCCATTCCTGGCCTATGCTGGTAGGAGAGGGAGGGCAAAGGGTCATAACCACCCCAGCTTCCCTCCTCCAAGCCTTTGCTCCCTGGGGAATCTCCTGAGATGGTGCCCGGTGGCACCAACTCTGTGTATGCTCCTAGCCCCCCTCTGCCCACAGCAGCACTGCTCAGTAATCTCTACCGGACTCAGAAGCTCACATATGCCCTTGGGTCAACTCAGCACTGGCAGCAGCTGTCAGGGTTCCTCCAGATATGGTCCCCAGGCTTCACTGACCCTCAGGGAGGGCCTGTTCCATCAAGACGGGCTTGTGCCTTTGGGGTCTCTGGCTCTTATTGCTTCCCGGAAGTCTACTCCACCTCACACCCTGCATGTCTCCCGCCAGCCCGGCTTATTACACCTCTCATGAAAACCCCTGGCAGGTCTCCTCCCCCAACCCAAGGCCCTTCACAGCTGAGCTAGGGGCCCTCTGTGCTCAGCTCACACGCCTTGCTACAGAGCACGCACTGAACAGCTGCTGCTCACAATGGCTGTCTCCACAAGTCAGCGCTGGTCTGAGGAGGAGCAGGGGCAGCCATGGGCAGAGAACACCGGATACAGATGTCCACACTGGTGTAGACTCTGTCCCTCACAAGGCCAGCTAAGCTTAACGATTCTCTTAGCCTTCCCATCCTGGCCCCCACACAATTTGCTCCTTTAAAATTATTTATTTATTTATTTATTTATTTATTTATTTATTTATTTATTTATTTAT
>NW_026596034.1:36735429-36778874 GCF_907164565.1 Psammomys obesus | reverse complement strand
TATTTATTTATTTATTTATTTATTTATTTATTTATTTATTTATTTATGTGTTTGGTTTTTTTGTTTTGTTTTTTTGAGACAAGGTTTCTCTTTGTAGCCCTGGCTGTCTTGGAACTTACTCTGTGGAACAGGCTGGTCTTGAACTCAGAGATCCGTCTGCCTCTGCCTCCCAAGCACTAGGATTAAATGCATGCCTCACCACCACCTGGCCTTGCTTGCTTTTTAAATTACTCTTTAATTACAGGGTGTCACTCTAGCCCAGGCAGGCCTTGAATTCATAATTCTCCTGCTTCAACCTCTTTAGTGCCCAGATGTGTCACCCTGTGCTTCTCGACTGTAGATGTGGCTTTTCTTTATACTTCTAGGGACAGCCTTGAACTACAAAGGTCAAGTGTGACAGAGGTTGGGTCATAGCCCTAGTCATAGCATATTATGGTCCTGTCCCAGGCATTTGGGGCATTGACCTTATTCAGGGAGGGTAAGGTCACCAGGATGGGCCCTAATCCAGCACACTGGGCTAGAGATAAAACCTCAATATAGACACAGAACCCAATGAATACACTGAGCCTGCCACCATCTTGACAGGAACAGGCTCCTCTTTGCAGCCTGTCATGGAGCTAGCCTTACCGACACATTGATCTTGGACTCCTGTTCCAGCATGATGGAACAGTCAAGACCCAAGTTGGTAGTGCGTCAAGGTGACAACCCTGGGAAGCAGACAGGGAGTGATGGAGCTGTGTACGCGCGCGCGCGCGCACACACACACACACACACACACACACACACACACACACACGAATGAATGCATGGTCCACCTAAAGCCACTGCTCGTGGTCAAGTACCACGTGGTCCTGATGACTCAGTGTTGCTTAGCAAAGAAGAGTACCGGCTACCCCCTGGGAAGCCATGCTCCCAGAGACTCTACCGGAAGTGCCCAGCCCCACAGCAAGTTTCTCTTCCTGGGCTACAGTTGTCAAGGCAACCCCCCTCCTCCAGAGAGGCTGCTGAGGAGGGACCATGCCCAGGCAGGATGCCTGCAGGCCCTGTCCCAATACAGGTGCCCTCTGGGGACCAGCCCCATAGGCTTAAACATCTGTAGAGGGCTGTAGTCAGGAGGGTTCTCTGCATGAGCGTACACACTATGGAGGGCCCAACATCTCCCAAGAATCGGAGGAAGCCCCTGGCTCAGACACTGTGCCACCTTGCACTGGTGTACACTCACAGACAGAACCTCCTGACCACAGCTCTCCTTGTGTGCTCTCCACAGTGTCACCACAGGGTCACAGTGGGGCTCTGACAAGCTGGGGTCAGCACACGGCCTCCTCTTTCACTGGCCACTGCTGGGGAAGAGCTTCAGTTCTAGGACTCAGGTCACCTGTAAAGTGGGTACAGAGAGGGGCCTTTGTGGGAAAGGAGCCTGAGTGAGCTTGCTGCTTCACTGTGGATATTCTGTGGGCTCACTCTTGAGTGGCTTCACAGAGTTCTAGCCTATTTGCCCTGACACGTCTGGCTCAACAAGCAAGCTCAGGCACAGAACACAGAATAGCCATCGCCCAGCCCCTCTAGGGTCAGCAGTGACTCAAGAGGACAGGACCAGTGCAGCAGCTGCCCCTGACCTGTTCCCGCAGCGCCGGGGACCACCTTCACTTTCCTTGAAGGTTCCTAAGTGGGAAGAAACTTTCTGCTCTGAAGGAACAAAGTTTTAAAAAGCAAGCAGTCACGTGGTAAGGGCAGCAAAGGTCCCACAGCTCTGCTCTGTCGTCAGACTCACTAGTTTCCCCTGGGAGCAATGCCCACTGGACAAATTTGTCCATTGTGGACACAGATGCTAGATGCAGGCAGGCAGTGGGGCCTGGGCACAGGACAGGGCCTGCCCAGGGCGAGGAAGGGCTCACAGGAGGCTGGCAGTGGCAGAGCAGGATGGTCACAGTGTAGACACAGTAACAGCCGTGAGCCATGGAAACGGGCCATAGAAACGGCACCCTGGAGATTAAACAAACTTTTGGCTTCCATCTTCAAGAAATACTTTCTCTTGAGACAGGGTCTCACTATGTACTGCAGGCCAGTTTCAAATTCACAATCCTCCTGCCTCAGCCCCCTCAATGGCTCCAAGGAACCTCACTGTGGATATGCAAATACTCTAATACCCAATAAAGCCTGAAGTCTAGAGCGTCCCAGCCAGCCTGAGCCCTAGGTTCCCACGCATCAGGTGCGGGACACGATGCTGAAGTCACGTCACATGCTCTGCGCAGCTTCTGGCTTTTGTCACTAAAACTTACACCTCACTTTGGAGTCTGTGTCACATCAGTGAAGTACAGAACTTCCTAGTTCTGCTCAAGGAACTGCCCCGCCTTAGCGAGGCCACATGTCACTCATTTCCTGTGACCCCAAGTCCTGGTCCAACAATAATCAGTTGACCATATCTGACTTTTGCAACACGAATCTACCTTTGGGATCCATTTCCAGAAGTGTGATGTCTGAGTTAAGGAACAGCAGGGTTACCGAGGCCTGTGCTGTGTTGGACACGAGGACGGCTCTCCCGTCCACAGCCCTCCTCCTCAGTGGTCAGCAAAGCTCACCCATCTCCCCCAAGCTGACAAGCAGAATCACAGCGGAGCTTTAATGTGGCTTTCTCCTGTTTTTCCTTTTTATTATTTTTGAGACAGGAGCTCATGTAGCCCAGGCTAGCCTCCAGCTTAGCATACCCAAGGATGACCTTGAACATAGGAGCTTCTGTCTTCCTCCTGAGTGCTAGTGTGATAGGCATGTACCACCATGCCTGCAATAATAATAATAATAATAATAATAATAATAATAATAATAATAATGTAATTAATTTATGATTCATATAATTTATTATAATGCAAACAATAAGTTATTAAATTTATTATTATTAATGGGTGTGTTTCTCTGTGTGGGCATGTGCACATGCATTTGGGAGCCAGAAGAGGGCATTGGACCTCTTGGAGCTAGAGTTCTAGATGTCTGTGAGCTGTCCAACATGGATGCTGGAATGTGAACCCCGGTCCTCGTGATGAGCAGGAAGTGCCCTTAGCCAGGAGCCATCTCTCCAACACCTCCGCCAGGGGTTACGTGGCTCTGGAGACTGAACCCAGGGCTTTGCACATGTAGGCACGTGCTCTACTGGGGAGCTGCAGCCTAGCCCTTGGGCTTTTGAAACGGCTCTTGCTTTGTGGCAAGGAGCTTGCTGCTCTCAAACTTGTGGGTCTGATTCAGCCTCTCCAGTGCTGAGACCACAGGAGTGTACCGCCGTGGCCGGCAGAGTTTGATTTCACAGCTCTGCCCCACGTGGTAAGGGGCAGAGTAAAGTAACCTCTTCGTGCTTTCATATACGAGCAGTTTGCACACCTGGGGTTCACCTGTGAGGGAGGTGTGAGACGGAGATTCCTGTTGTCCTGTTGCCTAAATGGAGCCCAAATGGGCCTAGTCAACGAACAACAGTCGTAACCTGCATCAACCAAATGCCACCATCTCAGAGTCATGTCCCCCATGGCCTCTCTTTTCCCTAGTTAGTGCCCTCTTCCTCCTGTGGATACATCCTTGCTGGCTGGAACCTCGCCAGTGCCACTGAGGAACACCGGGGCTCTCTCTGGAGGTGGGGGTTAGAAAGCCCATTTTATAAAACCACACATACCAAAAGAAGGGTAAGGATTTACTGGCAGGAAAGGCAGCTAGGGACTGTGAGGTCCCCCATGGGCAGGGCCCTGCTCGGAATATTGCCATTGGAACCCACAGGCCGCAGACTCAACCCACATCACAGGAGGAGAAACAGTTGCTTAGGGAATGAAGCTGGACTGAGACTCAGCCCCTCTAGAGCTCCCGGGTCAGAGAGCTCTTGGCCAGTCAGAGAATAGGCACCACCCACACCAGCCAGTTTCTCTTGTGTGTGGAAGGATGGAGAGGATGTATCTCAGTTGTCATGACAACCCCGGGGCTCCAGGAGCTCGGGAAGCCTGAGAAATGCCAGGGCAGGTCGATTTTTAAGCATTCTTTCACCCTCCTTCCGGTGCCTCCCCTCACCTTCAGGCCGCCTATCTATCTTTAGATCCAGCACCCCCTCTTTTCCCTCACCCTACAACCCGCCCCCGTGCCCAGGAATAGCAGGCAAGACACACGAACTGTACGAGGAACAGCCTAGAGGCCCACTAAACAGGGCAGTCTGCCCACCAGGCTGCGCTCAGGGTCTTTTCCCAGGGGTGGCTAGGCTGGTCCCGGACACTGGAGTCCGAGGGTAGGGGTGGAGGGGTCAGAAATGGGTTTACATGAAAGCTGAGACCTCACTTGTGTGAACAGAGACACACTATCCTGAAGCCTCTTCCAGCTGCTTGCTGGGCCAGTTTAGTGCCCAGTTTGAATCTAATCTTTTAATTGTACTCAGTTACAGGAGGAATTGGGGGTCTAGAGAGGCCTCCTGACCCCCAGCAGGAGGTGCGTTCACAGGCAGAAACCTCAAACTTCCCGTGATGGGGCAACACCAGGGGACGAGGAGGACCCCGTACATGGAGTCTCAAGCATGGGCAAAAATCATCCCCAGGGATGGCCCAAGGGGGTTGTGGGTGATGGCTCTGCTCTCCCTATACCCTGGGCCTCGGCACCAGCCCATGGCAATAGGCAAAAGAACAGTAGCCTCCACAGCGGGAGGACATGTCTGCTATGGCACTGTCTTACCACCAGAACCCAGATTCCCACGGGGTAGAGCACAGAGAGGAAATCAGCCTTCTCCGTTAGTGGGACCCCAGCACCCTCTCAGGAGCTCAGTGGGACCAAGTGGAGCCTGAGCACCAAGGTCAGGGAAACGGAGAGCAGAGAATGCTTGTCTGGGGTGAGCTGCATTCAAGATGCCAGTCAGCAAGCCTCCCTCACCCAGATAAAACTACTGGGAACTTCAAGGCAATAGTCCTGCGTAGTCCTGCGTGAGGCAGGCCTTGCTGGGCGCAGCACAGGCCTGCCTCCAATCACCTAGTGGCAGCTTCTGCCGCCTCTGGGGCCCTTTCCTCCCAGCCTTGCTGGAGTCCCTGGATTTCATATGGCAGCAGAGCACATCCCTGCAAGCCAAGGGCCCAGGACAGCCCCACAAGGGCGGGTTGAACTCAGTCAACAGACGAAGGTTACTCTCCATGATGCTGTCTGCATTGGCCACCAAGGACCAGGCTAGGTGGAGCTCAGAGGCCTGTCAGCAGGAGCTCACACAGTAGGGCCAGAGATCCCAGTCTGATGAGGGGGAGAGGAGGAGGAGGAGCGGGAAGAGGGGGAGGGGAGAAGGGAGGGAAAAAGAGGAGGAGGAAGAAGGGGAGAGAGTGGGAGGGCAAAGCAGGCTCCTCCACTCAGATCTCGGCATGAAGCACCGAGGGGAAACCAATGACAGGCCAGACTGGGCCTCCCGGGACCTCAGGTTGCAGCCTTCACTCGGTGCTCAGGGTGCCCAGGCTTCTTGGGAAAATCTGTTTCTCTGGTCTTGAACAGGCTTCACAGGGGCCCAGTCCCGAACACTGTCTGACACCCAGTTCTCCCATGACAGGAGCAGCATGGCGCCGGGACAGGGCTCTCTGACAGCAGCTGACACCGACACCCCACACCTCTATCGGTGTCAGCCTTGCACTCTGTTTGGGTCACCCCGAGAGCTACAGGACATGAGCAATGACCCAGATGGCAGGCAAGTAGCCAGAAGGGGGCAGGGGTTGGCGTCCAAAGTCCCACATCCCTGCTGCCACAGACAGGGATAAACCTGAGCTGCTGCTCAAATGTGACCAAGGCCCCTTCCTCACTGCAATCCCCACAGCTGGGCACGGAGGTCACTGTCCCTCCTGTGTGGAACCTCAGCTCACTGCCCCCCCCACCCAGCAGGTAGGCACTCAAATCCCAAGCCCCACCCCCACAGAGCTTCCTGCAAGAGGAAAGGGGGCCCAGGGACAGAGACCACCTAGCCCTGTATCCGGCTGCTGCCTGCTCCTCCTGCTCAGGGTCTGACCTGGCAGAAGACACAGGCAGCCAGCCCTGCAGAGCTCCTGCACCCACCAGGAGCTGGTAGGAGCCATTTCTTTGCGATTTTTCGGCTCTCCAAAGGCAAAGTGTAGCCGCCTGGCCTGCCGGGACCGAGGAGAGGACTAATGAGGTGTTTGTAGTGTTCACCAGGCCTCGGGGGACCAGATCGCAGTACACACTGTAGCAGAGCTGAACTTGATATCCAAGGGGGAGGCGGGGAGGCCCAGTCACAGACCATCCTGGTCTGCTGTGCCAAAGCCGGAAGAGGTAGGGACCTCTGGGACCCAGGCTGTGGGCTATTCCAGCACTATCTAGGTGTCCCATGCCCAGTCCCTCATTCAGTTTCTCTTTGACACTGGACAAGGTAGCCCCCCCTCCCCAAAGGACATGGCCTACTCTTCCCCTAATACCTGTAAGGAATGATCTGTAGTATTCAGAAGAGATTTTGTATGTATGACGAAAGTGAGAGCCTTGAGGGGCCAGCAAGATGGATCAGCTGGCAAAAGGGGCTTGCGGCCAAGCCTAATGACCCAAGTTCAATTCCCAGAATCTTCAGGGTGGAAGGAGAAAACTGACTCCTCCAAGCTGTCGTCGGTCCTCCACATGTATACCATGGAACATGCATACTTATACAGAGAGACAGAAAGACAGAGACCCAGGCACCTTTTAATCCTGGCATTTGGGAGGCAGAGGCAGGTGGATTTCTGAGTTCGAGGCCAGCCTGGTCTACAGAGCTAATTCCAGGATAGCCAGGGCTACACAGAGAAACTCTATCTTGAAAAAAAAAAAAAAAAAAAAAAAAGTGAAGACCTTGAGATGGGGTCACCCACGTGACTAGGCCCTAGCTGTCACCTCTAGTGTCCTTAAAAGAGGCAGATTTCATGACACATGCCTGTAATCCTGGCACTTTGGAGGCAGAGGTAGGAAGATCAGGAGTTCAAGTTTATCCTCAGCTAAGTAGCAGGTTCCAGGCTGGCCTTGTCTACATGAAACCTTGTACCAAAACAAACAACAGAAAAGACTTGAGGGAGGAAGAAGAGGGCAAGGGGACCACCTTTCAGAGAGAAGCCATGGAAAGCCAGAGGCAGAGTCCGCGCTGACGCAGCCGTAAGCGAAGGGACGCCAACGGTGCTCTGGATGCCAGAGAGAGCAGGAAGGAGGCTCCCCTGAAGCCTGAGGCGGAGTGTGCCTTCTGTAGACCTGCAGCTCCCATTCCAGGCCTCTAGGCTGAGAGCACAGCTCCTGTTTGCACTGAGCCCTTGTTCTGTGACCCTCTGACCCTCCGACCCTCTGACCTCCGTTACAATGCTCAGGAAGCTGAAGGGCAGCAGTAGGGAGTAGGGATGGAGGGCACGCTGGCTGCTGCAGTACACACAGGTGCTGCCAGGTTGCAAGTGGGTGGCCCAGGTGGGTGCCTCAGCCCTCTAGCTGACGTAAGAGGTGGATGACCATAGTGCCTACGTCACTAGGTCTACGGCCGCAGTTAAATTAGAGGTTTCTACACATTCACACAAGACATGACCCGCGTCCATCAGAAATCAGATTGTCTTGATTGTTCACATCTGTAGCCACTGACTCTGTCCCTGAAGATCTGAGTTCAGTACCTGAGGGTGAAGCAAGTTAGGAGCTGAGGGGGCTGGAGGCAGGAGTGAGTCAGTACCAAGATCTCCTTTCAGGGCTGAGGATGGTCCCGTGACAAACAGTTTGGGACAGGGATGGGATCTGGGATCGGAGCTCACAGGGCTTGAGCCGGAGCAGACTCAGAGTGACAGAGAAGGGGAGGCAGGCTTCCCTGTCACTGTGCCAAGTCCAGTTTCTGCAGGCCCTGCCCCTGCGTGTGGAGTCTGGGTCTAGGGGAAGAAGGCTGGGTTCTGTCTCCCTGGCTGTCTCAGCATCTGCAGTGTGGTCGCCTGCAATGTCAGGGGTGAAGGAAGCTCAGAGGAGGTGTCTCAGAATCCAACCACCTGAACTGGGGGCCTCCGTGGGGGCAGCACTCAAAAAGCCAGAAGGGACCCTGGAGACCAGGCCACCTGCCCTGAGACCTACGTGTGGGACCAGCCAAAGCCTCCTTGGACCTTGTGTGGTCCAAGCTAAGGTCATCTGAGCCTTTGCAACCCCCAGGCTTCCACTCAGGTGTCCTGGGTGAGCACCCAAGTGCTTCCCTGGGAAGGAAGGTTCTAGTTGGTCCACTGTGCAGAGGCTGAGATGAGGGCCAGACTGGGGCAGGAGAGGGAACAACAGTGAGCACTGGGTATCTCCCTGAGGGGAGCAGCCACTGAGTGCCACCTGCTTGCCAGGGCCAGCGAAAACAGACGCCCAAAGGTGCCAACTTGTGAGTGCAAGTGGCGCCCAGGGTACTGGGCAGTGCAGGTCTGGGTGAAGATTCACCCTGGTTTTCCATAGCACTCACCTGGACCCCACAACACTCACCCAGACAGCAGGCAGGGGTCTGGTTCTGCCAGTGAGGTGCGGGGAGCCTAGATAAGTCAAACTCCTGCCTCGGGAGACCTAGCTTGCCCATGTGCATTGGGGGAGAGAAATGGAAATGAACAGAACTCGGGGGGGGGCTGCCCTGGACTCCTCTCCCCCACCTGGCTGGCTAAAAGGTGACTGTCACCTGGCCCCATCCCATCCTGCCAGTGAGCACTCTCTGGTAGCCCTCACCCCTGCCTTCAGAAGGAGACCTTCGCACCCGACCTGACCAGTCTGCAGGCACCCAACATCTGCACCTCTGGTGACAGACAGACGAGGAAGATGATGAACCTGTAACCCAGACAAGTAAGACTCAAGCCACCACACCAGCTGTGTGGCTGCCTCTTTGTCTCATTAGGAGACACACAGGAGTCCAGGAGAGCACACTCTTGCCAGAGGTGGGTCTTAGGGACCCTCCAGGCCTGGGGGGTGGGGTGGGTGAGAAGTGCTATTAGACACGGACAGGCCTGGGGTCCTGCGTGGCTCCTGGTACTGTGGAGGAGACAAGCAGTCCATGCTAGGACAGCAGCAGCTGGCCACCTGCCATCAGTGAGCGGACCGACCCTGGTTAACGTTGAGGGGCATGTAAGGAATCGCCAGGTGAGGGCATGAAACAGGAAGAGCCAGGGAGGCTGGCTAGGGAGGCTGGCTTTAGCATTGGTTTGGTTTGTGTCTAAGAAAGTTTAAATACATAAAAAAGTAGAGCATCTGGGAGAAAGGCAAGAAACATCAGAAAGATTAATTTTTTTTTTTTTTTTTGACAGCCAGGCATTCAGGAAGCTGAGGTAGGAGGATTGCTATCAGTTTGAGGCTAGCCAGAGCTACATGGAAAGAGTCTATCTCAAAACCCAACTAGCTAGCTAACTAACTGAGTGGATACATGCTTCAAATAAGCCCCACAGGAGGGGGCTGGGAGGGCAGGGAGGGCCTTCCCCCACAGTTCCACACAAGGCTTGGCTTTTCACCCCAAGCTCAGGTTTCACCCTCGAGCACCTGGGCAAGCCCAGCAGACTTTGGGAAGCACCCCCCCATGGGGTGTATGCTTACGGGGAGTCTAGTGGCAGGCCCTCACCTCCCTGCCTCACCAGCATGCCTCCATCTGCCTTCACCTCCTCATCGCATCCTTCAAGTGCCCGTGGAAGGAGCACAACTCTGGCCATGACCCAGAGTTCAGGTCCCCTCGGGAGGCATTTATTTCCAACTCTGGACACTGTCATGTGACTTTGCAACACGGGTCATTTCCACACATGCCACAGAACAGGACATCACTGCTTGGGCGGGCGAATTGCACCATCCAATTACAGGGGCTGTGTGGATGGGGCAGGGCAGGAAACCGGTGAAAGCACAGCAGGGTCAAGAACACTGTCGCACCCACAAACACATCCCCTGAACTTGGAAATGGCAATAGTTTGTGGGCGCTGCTGGGCAGCTGCTGTGAAGGGGCTGGCTGGGCTGGGTGGGTGGCCAGCCCTGATGCCACAAAAACAGGGCACAGGGGTGCAGTGGTCCACGTTGTGTCTTCTGACATGGGTGGCGTGGGGCTGTGCAGAGGGAAACAAAGTCTTCACCGCATGGGAGGAGTCCTTGGTCTCTTCTGGGTGCAAATACTCGACGTGGAAACTGCCCGAACAGCTGCCATCATAGCAGGGCGGAGCTCAGTGCTGGAGAGCCTGGCCAGCATGCACGAGGCCTGGGCTCAATCCTCGGTGACCCCAAGACAGGAACAAGAAATGAATACTGAAGCTCCAGTGCTATCCTCTCCACAGTAGACCTTTGTCCTGGCCACAGGAGAGTGGAAACTGAAGGCTGTGACGGTTGGGGCAGGTGAGGTTGGCAGTACCAGGCTCTGTAGGACCTGCAGCTAAAGGAGCCCCAAGGATCGTTAAGGGGAGAGAGGGCAACCAGCTGCTGGAGGTGTTAAAAAGGCATAGAGGGTGAGACAAGTTCAAGACCCACCTGGTACAGGTAGGAAGACCTTGATTCAAACCCACAACTAAAGGTCAATGGGCGCATTCCTGTGGGGGAGAGGGCGTCCTCATGCCACCTGGGCCAGGCCTGCTGGAACCCTGACACTGGGCTGGGGTTCTCTCCTGAAGCTGAGCAGGCATCCTGCCAGCCACGATTGAGGAGCCCACATTTTCCTCAGCCCTACCATCCCTCAAACTCCAGCTTTTATGATGGCCAGCAGGCTGGGAAGTGAGAGGGAAGCCATGTTTAATGAGGTCAGAGGCTTCATTCTGAAGACCGATGCTGGTCAAGGTTGCACTTATTTGACATCATGAATGCTGGCTAAGATGAAAATTTTGTTCTGGGAGTTTTATAAAAAAATTATGTGCATATGTTCTCACAAGTGCACATTCATGTGGAGGCCGAAGGTCAATTGTGGGCATCTTCCTCAGTTACTATCCACTTTGTTTTGTTTTGTTTTTTGGATAGGGTCTCTCACTGGCCCAACACTGCTGATTAAGCTAGGCTCGCTGGCCAGTGAGCCTCAGGGATCTGGCCTCCATTACCCCCGTGCTGGGATTCCAAGTGTGAGCCACCATGCCTGCCTTTTTAATATAGCTTCTAGGGACACAGCCCAGGTCCTTATGCTTTTCAGGCAAGCCCTCCAGCAGTTGGTCATCTTCCTGGCCCCTTAACTGTAGTTATTAAAAACTGCAAATAAAATGACATAGGACTGGGGAGGACGGTTCAAGGGGCAAGAGCAATAAAGAAGGATACCATTGACCTCTGACCTACACATACACAAACACACACAGGCATGGGTGAGCATACTTATAGACACATGGGAACACACATGCATACCACACACACACACACCACGCTGAGGCACCAGGGAAAACTCACCTCCAGAGCTATAAGACAACACAGCTCAGAGACAGCACACAACCTCCCCTAGAAACACCCCCTGGTGAGCCTGTGACAGACGTTTCCTAATCAATGGAGTCCCACTTCTCAACTGGATCTGGCCTTCTAATCCTTTTCAACCCAATGTCCTAGGCGGCCACTGCCATCCTATCAGCGATAGCCTCCCCAGCAGCTGCTCTTCGCAAGAGGCAGGCTTCGACGCCAGGGTGGGGTGTCTGGGCCTGCTGTGGGGGCTCCAGCTGGGCACAGCTAAGTGGTAACTGAGGTCACAGCCGCCGTGGCGCCCTGCCGGTAATAGCTCCCTTGCTCAGCCACTTCACATAATTGCTTCTCAAGGCACCAGCCATCAGGCCGCCCTGCTGGGAAAATCACTAACGGCGCCCTGGGGCTGCAAAGGGGAGGCCTAAGCGCCACGGAAGGCAGCAGCCCCTTCAGCAGCCAGTCCCATCAGTTGTGCCTCCAGCTTGGGGGCTTGGAGAAGTAAGGCTACCCCTCAGCCATCACCTCCCTCCATCTGCTGCAAGCCAGCTCCTTATAAACCCCCACGTGTGGCTGTCAGCTGGGTGGCAAAGGGCCCGACTCAGTTCACCATGGCCATCCTGGGTCCATGACGGGAATCCACAGGTGAAAAAGAGGGAGATATGGAGAGAGGATAGAGGGAACAGGGAGAGAGAGAAAGCTAAGGAAGCGGGGATGAAGAGTGAGGAAGGAAGAAAGGAAGGAGGGAGAGAAGGAGGGAGGGAGGGAGGGAGGGAGGGAGGGAGGGAGGGAAGGAAGGAAGGAAGGAAGGAAGGAAGGAAGGAAGGAAGGAAGGAAGGAAGGTGATAGGAGAGGTAGGCATGGAGAGACAGCAACAGAGGCTATGGCTGGTGACAGGTGGAATATCATCCTCACCTTAGTCCTCAGAAGGAGAAGACAGAGCACAGAAGGCCCCAGCTGGCCATCTGCTCTGGGTTGGGGACAGCCTGTCTTGGCTGTTCCTTAGCTCTTGTGATTGGGGAAATCTAACACAGCCACCCACACTCACTCCTCACTATGGAACATCTACCCTGACCCAATCTGGTCCAGGCCCAGAGGCCCAAGGTGACATACAAGCGGAGTCTCTGTGCTCAGAGAACAAGCACATTCCACAGGGGTAGAGCAGCTGCCTTGTAGAGATGGAGCAGCCAGGGGCCCAGGAAAGGCTGCTGACTGGGGGACATAGGCCCAGTGGCTGCCCCTGGTCAGAGTGGCAAATGAGGCTGTCTGTCTCCCGTGGCTTGGCCCCCTTCTCTCTCATCCCAAAGCCACCAACAGTTTCATGGGTCCTGTTTAGTTCAGGACCATGTTTCCCAGCTTCTCCCTGCCCCCCCCCCACTAAGATGGCTGCCTTCTCTCTCCTCCTTCCTAAGATCGTGGTATGAGCAGGGAGTCATGTTCAGCTGCGGGCTACTGGAGACCTGGGCACGACCTCACTGAGCGGCTGGGCCCAGCATGGACAGGCCCTGAGGCTTGCTTCATCCTCCATGGACAGGTAGAAATGGCCCTGCCTGCTGGGGCATCTGTCTCATTCTCTCTGTCTCGTGTCTCAGGGATCACCCAAGACAGGCCTGCAGGAAGGGTCAGAGTTAGGTGAGACAGCATGTGTAAGCCACTGTATGGCCCTGTTCCTGGAAGGAGGCCTCTGTGGTGTCCTCCTGCGTGCTCCAGGCACAGGGTCAGGCAGCTCTGGAGGAGCTCAGTCTCATGCCAGGGAGCCTGGTTGCAACACACGCAGATTTAATGTTCAAAGGATGCAAATGCTTACTAAAAAGCCAAATGGAACAGCTTCCTTGGAGAAGCTTTAAAGTGTCCCTTAAACACAAGGGAAGATGCTTAGCACCATTGGTCATGAGGGAGATGCAAGTCAAAGCTGGGATGAGAGGGGAAAGGGTAGACACGAGGGTCACAAGTTCAAGGCCAGTCTGAGCCACAAACCCACAGTGAGAGATCATTTCCCACCCACTGGAGCGGCGGAATAGAGAAGACAGCCGACACCAAGAGCCGGCAAAGAACAGAAAGATCCACATCATGTCACCCAGCAGCTGTAGGAAAAGATCAGCAAAGTCACTACGGGACTCAGAAAACTGCGCACATGTCCATGAATGTCCAAGTCAGCCCTATCCACAGTAGACAAGAGTGGATATGTAAACACGAGGGATATTACCTAGTCATCAACAGGGAGGAATATTACCCACTCATCAACAGGAATGACCACCAAAGACGTGAGGTGGACTGAAAGCGAAACAGGAACAAAAGGCCCCATGGGGTAGGATGCTGGTAGATAAGAAGTCCACAGAGACAGGAATCAGACTAGAATTCCACGATGGAAACAGAGCGGGGATGATGGTGTATCTGAGGTCCTGAGGATGTTGGGAGTGAGTGAAGACAGGACACACCGGCCAATCAGCGGGGCACTCAACATGTGGGCCCACGGCCTTGGCCCTGTCTCGGGTTTGGCTCAGCCTCTAGGCTTCCTTCAGCACCACGTACAGGGCACTTCCCAGCATCCTCCCTAGGGCTCTGCCGGACACTTGCTCGCAGCTGTGTGCACTGTTTTGGAAGGGCTTTGGACCTTCAGGAGGTGGCCTCACTGGAGGAAGTGGGTCATTGTGTGATAACTCGGCCCCACCCTCCCGTCTGCAGACACAACATTCCCCTGGTGGCCTCGGGTTCTTGCCACCATACCTCTTCCGTGACAGACTGTTAGCTCTCTTCCCTAGAGGGACGGGGAAAGTGACTGACTCCATGCTGTAGTGGACCATGGATGCTTCAGAGGATGTCTCTAAGGCTGTTGGGAGCCGATGCACATCTCCTTCCCACGAAGGTTGAGAACTGCCGGGGGTTGGAGCACACACCCCAGCCAGCCTTCCCTACCTGGGGCTGAGAACCTTCTGGATAGTGACAGTGATAGCCCCTGACTGAGCACAGGGGAAAGCTACCCCGAGGACAGAGAGCCCGGGGCTGTCTGCAGAGGTGGGCCCAGCTGTGCCTGTAGCCCACTCCAGCTCACTGAGTGCCATTTTGCTTGTGCTAACTACCCAAGGATCCTGTCCGATCAACCACATGCTAACCACACAGTCAACTGTGCTCTACACATGGACCAGAGAAACCCCAAGTTGCTGGAATTTAAAATCCTGCAGAATCATCCATTTCAGAGCTCAGTTACACCACACACACGCCGAGATTTAAGCCTTGAAGACCAAGGTTAAGTGAGCTGTTCCCACATCCCACCTGGCTCCTTTCATCCCTGCCTGTTTCTCCCTTCTGCTTCCAAACTAGGAGGGTGAAAAGCTAAGCTCGGCTGGTGATTCCCCAGGCAAGGGGCAGCAGCAGCATCCCATAGGAGTAGAGGCCATCTTAGTCTATGAATGACAACAGGCCTCAGGGCTGAGCCTGGAGGAGAGTGGGCACCGTGAAAGGCCAGGGCGAGAGACACTGGTGTGAAATTCCAGGGGCTGAGTTGAATTTGCCTCTCACCCCATTGAACCATCTGGACAGCTGCACCAAGGCGCACACACGTGCATACACACGTGCACACACACACGCACACACGCACCTTCTGTGGGTAGACGTTCACAGAACTTCATCAGCAAAAAGCCCCAAGAGTAGAAGCCCTGCACACTGAGAATGCAAATATGGCTGCATGCAGCAAAAGCCCTGGGCCAGCCCCTGGCTCTGAGTCTTGGGGATGCCACAGCTTTGGGTACCTTGGCCTACAGGGGTCCCAGCAAATAGTGGACAGATGGCCCACTGCACAGAGGAACAGCCTGGGCTGTGGAAGAGGAGCAGGCAGCAGGCAGGCCCAATAGAGCTCTATCTCCTGCCAATCCGAAACCTTTGTACAGCCTTCCTGGGACACAGATCATTGCAGAGGTAATTAAGATGAGGCCACTCTGGACTCTGATGGGCCCTGATTCAGCAGCTGATATATTTTTTTAACAGAGAAAAAGAACACAGGACTAGTGAGATGGCTCAGCAGTGACAACATTTGTCATATGAACCTGATGACCTGAGTTTAATCCCCAGGACCCACATAAAAGTGAAAGGAGAGAACAGACTCCATAAAGTGGTCCCTTGACCTTCACAGAATCACTGTGGCACACTCCCTGAAAGAAAGAAAGAAAGAAAGAAAGAAAGAAAGAAAGAGAGAGAGAGAGAGAGAGGGAGGGAGGGAGGGAGGGAGGGAGGGAGGGAGGGAAGGAAGGAAGGAAGGAAGGAAGGAAGGAAGGAAGGAAGGAAGGAAGGAAAGGAAAGAAAGTACAAAGGACAGAGGCAGAGATCAGAGTGATGGATGGGCCACAAGCCACAGAATCTTGGAAACCCTCGGAACACCCACAGATGCCATGAGACCTTTTAGCAGAATGGAGGGGTTCCCAGAAGAATCAGTGTGGCTGGAGCCGCAGTGTGTGGGAAGCCCTCGGGGCCAGGGTCAGCTATGTCAAATGTCACAGCAAGGCCTAATATCAACCTCACCGAGCACAAGAGCAACAGCAATGGGCGAGCCAGGCCTGGCGGTGCACACCCGCCATCCCAGAGCCTAGGAGGCTGCAGCAGGAGCCTCTGGTGCAGGCACACAAACCACCCGCCCGAGCAGGGGCACTGTAAGCTCCCTGCAAAGGGCCCAGGTGGGCCTAGGGAAGGGAGAAGACAAAGAAGAAAGACAACCAACAAAGGAGGACAGGCTGCCACGGACAGACACAGAGACCCTGCACATGTGTCCCTGGGTGGGAACAAGAGGCCCGGGAGCTGGGGCCAGAATAATAAACAACTGTACACCATGCTGAGTCCACCGGGGTCAGCTTGACACCTGGGATGTCCAGGCTGATACACTAGAGGCAATTCACTCGGAAGGTGGCTCAGGGCTCCACTTGCCGTCCTACGCAGTGGAAAGCAAGGTCTAGGAGTTTAGACACCCGCCGAGGGCACAGACAGCAGAGCCACTTGGCACTTGGCACTTTGGAGGGACAGGCGGGAAAAGGGCACTGAGTGGGAGGGCCAGGCTGGATTCGGAGGAGACACCACGGTGTCAGGTCAGTGAGATCCCACAGAGGCCCACCCCAGGGGTCTTTGAAACAGAAGTGAAAGGAGAGCCTCATGGTTCTGGGTCCTCTAGCTCCTTCGCTGCTCAGGACTGCAGGACTCTTGGCCCTGTGAGCCTCTGGAAGCAGGAGGCTCCAGCCGGCTCCTTTCTCTGATTCTGTGGCAGCTCTGTGAATCCAGGGGACAGATGCTTGAGACTGCGCAGAGATCCCAGACAACCGTGTGACCAGCAGCTCCATAGGAAGGGCATGTGACAGCTGTCCTAACTGTGGCTCCCAACAACAGCGTCTGTCTGTTTGCAGCAAGGTGAGAGCCCTCCGGGTGGGGACCAGGAGGCGGTGCTGGTGCAGGCAGAGGCTACCCACATCCCCAAGTTTATGAGCCTCCGAGAAGTACCACAGAAGGTGCCAGACACAGCTCAAGGTCAAGCTCTCTCGGCTCGCCGAGACAGAACTGAGGTTTCTGAGTAAACCCAGAACCCTGAATGACACGCACCAGCCATTTGTCTCCCGTGTCCTCTCAGCTGGTCCTGAGTCTAGTCATTTCCCAGGACCTTAAAACTCATCCCTACCCACCCTGTTCAAATCAAAAGGCCAAGCCCAAACAGATGGGCCTTTGCCCACCAGGGAAGTGACCAGCCTCTCACAGGGACAGGAGCTCAATCCTGGACAAGGAAGCTATACTGTGGGGCAGTGCAGCCAGAGAAGGAGGAGACTTGAACATTCTCATCGGTGCTTAGAGGCAGGCAGGCCTAAGGCCAGAATGGCAAGACTGCCTCCTGCCACCACTGCAATAAAACTCCACCTGCTGCACAGATGTGCCAACATTCAGAAGGGCTGACGTTGGGGAGGGGGGTGGCCTGTGTTGGCTACAGAAAAACCCCTTCCCTTAACTTCTCCATCTAGAAGCTGCTTGCATTCCTTGGCTCCTGGCCGTGTTTTCTACCTCTGCACTTCACAGCTCTAGCCTCTGCCTTCACTGCCTCCCTCATATATAAAGGCCACCTAAGGGGACCAGGATAGTCACTCACTTCCATGCCCTCAGCAACATCTGCAAAGTCCCTTTGTCACAAGAGGTGACACAGCTGCAGGTTCTGGCCTTGAGATGTGGGTGACCTTCAGGGGCCTCTGTGCAGCCCCTCGGGACACGGACAGGACCCCACACCTCCTCCTGGGAACTTCGTCCAGCACTGGCTTACAGCATGTGTCATTCAGCAGCCGGAATGCCCACATCTCAGATGATGAAGAGAGGCGCACACAGGGCTTTGCCAGTGTGGAGACTCCTAGACAGGCTGAGAGGACCAGACACAGGGCAACATCAGCCTTGCCAAGCAAGTCATGAAGCGTGGCACGTGGATAGCAGTCCCCTTGAAGCAGGGAGAGCTCAGATCTCAGGTTCCGGCCCTAAACCCCGTTCTGGACAGTTATTCCAGGCGCCTGCGAGGGCTTGGCAATAACTGTTGGTGACAGAATGATCACCCCACTGAGTCAAATAGGGTCACTTGAAGACAGCAATCCTGTGGATCACTGGTGGCATCATACATGGTGTGGATATGCTGGCCAAGACTGGGCAGGACGGAGTGGGGCGGTGCCAGATACCACTGGACATCTCATCGAGGCGAACACTGAAAAACCCAGGAGTACACAGGGAGGGCCTGTCCCAAAGGGGGGAGGGGAGGAGGGGAATTGTGAATTATTTATGTATGGAATTTTCCCCAAGATACTTTCAGACAGACCACAGCTGACCACAGGAAAATGCATGGACGAGGAAGACCATGGCGCTTGCATGCAGTGCTGAGGGAATACGCTTATCGCAGCATGGTACACGGCCACTTCATACAGATCCTTTAACAAGAAAGGGCTGTTTGACTATCTTCGTGGAGAGCGGCAGGGGTTGGCCATCCTCCTGAGCAGGCCTCTTCCCAGGCGCACAGGCCTACCTCCCCTTCCCACCCCAGGAGCATTGCTGTATTTAAAGACTCACATTTTATTTCTCATGTGCACACATGCAGTACCTGTGGAGACCAGAGGAGGGATTCTGATCCCCCTGGAGCTGGATTTATAAGTGGTTGTGAGCTGTCTGATGAGGGTGTTGGGAACTAGATTTCCCTTAGCCACCAAGCATCTCTCTAGCCCTGGTGCTGTATTTAAAGGGTACTTCAAGGCCATCGTAATCTACCAAGAGAGGTCTAAGGGGTTCCCCAAGGAGTCTATGGCACCCCTAGAGCTAGTCTCCTTGTTCCTGTCCCCAGCCTTGCTGGAGCCATTGCCAAGATGGCCTGGAATTTCTGACAAGGATGCCACGGGCAGTTTCTCACTACTGGATGAGCCCTGACCTGCAGGCTGAGAATGGAGCAAGATGGCCCCATGACTCTCTGCCCTCTCCATGGCCACAGTGATGATCCCCGGGGATAAACAGTCACTCTGCGGTGGCAGCACAGCTGTGGGTGGCTCTTGCTGGACCCAAGGCTCTGCCAGTCATTTGCCATCTCTACCCTTTTAACACTGGCCTCCAGCTCCCTACCTTGGTCTCCGCATTCAAAGCCCATTGGGAGGGTGTAGATAACACAGATTAAGGCTTAAAGCCTGGGATGGCAGCTTTTCTTCTAGATGACCCTGGGCTGCCTCCCTACCTCCAACAGGAGAAGCCAGGCGCCAGGAGTCAGTGTTCAGAGCGGTGACATCAGCAATGACAATGCGGCCAACCACACACCAGACCCCATATCATGCGCCCCACCATCCTCTCGTGGGAACCTTTGCTTAGCAAGTAGCCTGCCTTGGGCACCTGGCAGTGACAGTACAGTTGAACACAGGTTGCTTCTATTTTCAAGGCCAGGGGCTAAGCAGCTGGTTTCTGATGGCTGGTGAGGGCCTGATGCCTCCCGCCTTTCCTATCAGCCACACTCAGGCCAGACCCCACAACTTGGCACCTGCCAGTAACCTAAGACTACCCAGAAGGAGACTAAGGGACTTCGCATACCTGCACATGCTACACATTGGGGGTCCCACATTATGTGGAGGTAGCCTGGGAGGGACACACCCATCAACTGGCCTGTGTGTGTGTGTGTGTGTGTGTGTGTGTGTCTGCTGGTGCACAAAGATACACACACCTTCTCCCTGCATCCTCCCTCTACCTGTCCCTTCGCCCACTAGGGAAAACACAACAGAGCATCAGAGGAGACAGCCACACTGAGTGGCTGGCCAGGACCCAAGGGGATGGTGACTCACTTAGATGCACACGCACTCCCAGGCTGACCCCAGCTTCCTTGAGTCTCTCTTGTCCTCCTAGCCCGGCCTCTGGGCTTTCCTGAGGTTGTGCAGACCGCTGTGTGCCAAGCCCTATTCAGTTGTTGACTCTTACACTTTGAGGAAGGCAGGCCAAAGACAGGGGCTAGCTCAGGCAGGGATAGGGGCTGGAGCAGCATGGCTCCTCTGCCACAGATGAGGAAACAGAGGCTCAGAGAGAAACACCAACCACTGACGGGGGGAAGACTCCCCCGAATGTACCTAGGTCCGACCCCACCTCCCTGCTCCCGCATCCCATGGCAGCTATGTAGAAACTACCTCAGGGTCCCCGTTTTCATTTTTAACATTGGGCATCTGGTGCTGGGATGAATGGGACATCAGGTCTGTGGAAGGTCTGGTCTCCCATGATGCTTGTTTGCTTCTGCTTCTCAAACCCTCCTCATTCAAGAACTCATCTGAAGCTGAGCACTCAGCAGGCAAAGGCAGGCAAGTCTCTGTGAGTTTAGAGCCAGCCTGGTTTACATAGTGAGCTCCAGGATAGCCAGGGCTACATAAATAGACCTCGTCTCCAAAACAACAAAGAATCCACGTGGGACCTGACAGGGCTATTGAAAGGGTGTCTCATCCACCAGGGTCCTAAAGTACAAGGGGGAACAGGAAAATGAAGCAGCTGGGAGCTAGTTCATGGGATGCCCAGGGGTGTGGGGTGCACACATCAGCCTTCAGGCGGCACCATGGTCTCCTGATGGCTGTCACTTCCCACCTTTCTGTATGAGGTAAGGGCTATGTTTATGTTTACAACAGTAAAAACACCTGGATGTCAGGAGGTTCCTGAAATCCCAGGTGAGCAGCTGCATTCAACATCATTCAGTCACTTCTGGGTGGTGGTGGGGATGTGGGGAGGGGCCAAGACAGGGCAGCATCAGACCTCATTCATCACTCACTTCTGGGTGATGGTGGGGATGTGGGATGGGCATGATCAGACCTCAGACAGAGGTAGAAACTCTGTCCCTTAGAGTCACAGTGTCCCCCTCTAGACCAGAGACACTGCGGGGACAGGTCTCCGCAGGAGACAGGACAGCAGACCCCAGCTGACACCTGTGCTCTGTACTGTGATCAGAGGTCACCCAGAACGAACAAAGGCTGGGTGGCCGCTTCCCGGATGCTCAGATGGCTCACCGTTGCCTGAGAATTCTTCTGGATGGACACAGGACCCTGAAGCCACTGGCCCAGAAGAGCCAGGCCCCTGCAGTGGCTCCCAGCCCCAGGCCCTCAGGGGGGAATGATAGAGATTTTCAGCTTCTAACATATCTGAGGCCTTCTGTAGCTGAAGGGGAGACAAGCAACTCTTACTCCTCCTCCTAAGGTCCCAACAACAAGTCCAGCAAGGCACACACGGTCAGAGTTCATCCTGGGGAGCAAACACGATTCTCAGGCTTCCTTACAGAGCCTGGGTGGGAGCTACCAATAGGAATGTGGGTGCTCTCCCCAGGGAGAGCCACCTGGGAAAGTCTTTACCCAGCACGGGGGCTGGCTTCCCCAGAACCACACAGATTGAACTGTGCCTTACCCTCCTCCACCTTTTCGCTCCAGTCCCTCCCCCAAACCCTAGAGGCCCGGAGCAATTAGGGGAGAAGAGCACACAGCTGTTTGGGATATAGAGGAGGGTGGCTACAACTCAGGTGAGGTGCCCACGACCCCTCCCCCTTGTTAAAGGCAAGTCAACAAATAATGAGACACGCTGGGGTGATCTTTTGCAAGCAGGTACAGGGGATCTTTTGCAAGTGAGCGCACAGGAGTCTTTTGCAAGTGAGCGCACAGGAGTCTTTTGCAAGCAGGCACAGGTGATCTGGGGACGATGGCGGCAGTTTGGTTCCGATGATAACCCTACGCAAGACCTTCACAAAGCCATCTAACAGGTACAGCACGACAGAGCCCACAGGCACACGCAGACAAGCTCTGGGCTTCCTACAGGGCAGCACCTTCAAGCCTGAGAATGTGGCTCTCATGGCTCCCTTGTCTCACAGATTGGCTGGGTCCCACCCAGGCCCCCACACTTGCCTACGGGGTTTCCAGGGAGTCACCTTGGGGCACCTTCTCCAGCCCTGAGGCTGGCATACTGTACTGACACCTAGAGAAAAAAATATCACAGGATGCTCACCCACAGCCACCTCTGTACCTATGCCCTGGGGCCTGATAGTCCTGCTGAACCACAAGGTCAGCCCACAAGCTGCCCATAGCCTGAGTGGGGCAGCTGTTGGCTCATGTGAGCCCCTCACTGCTACCACAGTGGCTCTGTTCCCTTGGAAGAAATGTCTCCTGAGGCCCCTGGGTGGGCTTCAGGCACAGATCCAGGCTACTGAGGAAGCTTCCAGCCTCTTCCTGTGTCCCCAAAGCAGAGGGCACCAGCCAGCAGATGTCCCATACATACCAACCCAACCACAGCCTTCTTTAGCCATCAATGGTGTACAGGAATGAAACACTCTTAGACACACGGAAACCAGAGAGGCAGTCCCTGTGTGCAGCCTCCTGACTCCCTCCTGCCCTGATTAGCCGTGGGTCCCCAAGCCCCAAGAGATCATTTCCTTGTCCCACCCCTGCCCATGGCCACCTCCTGGGGTTCTCCAAGGAACACCAAGACCCTGTGGGGGAAAGACAGAGCAACACTGTGCAGGCCTCACACCGGGCACAGCACGGAAGGGCAGAGCAGGTCAAGAACACCGGCTGGTGACCAAAGACAGATCCTTCGGGACACCCTGCCCAACCCTACCTGGATGCAGCGATCTCGGCCTTCTGCTTGGCGATGGTGGCCGCCCCCTCGGCCGCCTCCACAGCCCGGTCCACCTTCTCCCGGATCTTGCTGGCGCGCAGGGGGATGAGGTTCTTCCGCTTGCCACTCACGAGCACGTTCTGCTTGTATTTCCCCTCCTCCTTGGTGCCATCGGGGAAGGTCATGCACCCGTAGCCGTGCCGCCGGTTGCCGACCCACTCGCCCTCGTACTTGAGCCCGTCGGAGCGCTGGCTCACGCCGAAGCCCGAGCGCTTGTCGTTCTTCCACTCGCCCACGTAGGTCTCGGTGGTGGTGGCATCGATGTCATCCTCGATGACGGCCAGCTCGGCCTCGGCCTCACCCAGGCTGATGGTGGAGTGGATGTCGCTGGCCGTGGAGCTCACCGTGCTCATGCCCGCCTCGCTGCGGAAGGAGCTCTGCTTGCTGCGCTGGCTGGCCAGGCTGCTCTTCGACTCGGATTTGCGCAGCTTCAGGCCGCTCAGCAGCGAGCGCCGGAACAGTCCCTTCTTCTTGCTCTTCAGGATCTCGGAGTCACTGTGGGCCACCAGCACGAAGCCGCCGCGGGCCACGGCCGGGCTGCCGGCCACTGCCGGGGAGGCGTCTGGGTGCAGCGCTGCGCCGTTGGTGTGCTCGCTACGCAGGGAGTTGATGGACGTCCTCAGGGGCGAGCGGATGACCGCGGCCATGCCATAGGGGACGCTCTGGCGCACACCGTAGCCCTGGCGCATGCCACCAACCCATTGGCCCTGGTATGTCCCTGGGGAGACAAAGGAGAGAGGGGTGAGCTCCTGGGGCAGGATGTGAGTGACGGGCCTGTGGAAGACCCACATCCACCTGCCCCTCTCGGAACCTCACTGTGAGAGTGAAACCCGGGTGGGTTTACCTGGGCCCAGAGGCAGAGGGGCCATAGCGAGGCTGTAAATTGACCTCACTGATGGTCATATTCAAAGGCATTCCTTCCTATCTTGTCGCCTACGGCTGGGGTGGGGTTTGATACAGAGAGGTGGAGTCCAGAGTGACCCTGGGGAGCCTTCAGAGGGAGGTCACAGAGGTGAGAAAGCATGGCCCCCGCAGGATGCTGAGGGCTGTGAAGCTGTTAAGGGCACAGGCTCACCTTTGGGGGAAGGAGGTACCCACTGTTGCTATAGGAGATATCCCAGGAAGTTTGTCAGTCCACACAGTGGAGACACCCCAGAAGAGCTTCAGGTGCACGGGAAAGGGACATTAAAATTAGCAGGTCACAAACACACAGTAGAATCGGGAGCACAGAAACAGCCCCCTCCCCCGGACATTGCACTGTCCACAGGCTTGCAATGCCTTCAGAGGCCAGAAGAGGACATCAGCTCCCCTGAACTGGGGTTACAGGAGGTCATGAACCACCTAACATGGGTAACGGGAACTGAACTTGCGTCTGTTGGGAAAGCAGTGCACACCTTTAACCACTGAGCTGTCTCTATGGATGCTCTACCTTATCTTTTGAGAAGGGTCTCCCACGGAACCTGGAGCTCACCAGTTTAGGCACACTGGTTGGCCAGCAAGCATCAAGGACCCTTCTGTCTCCACCCTCGGTGCTGCGATCACAGGCACGCACCACACGCCTGGGTGCTGGGCTTGAACTGGGGTCCTCGCACTAGTGACAAGCACAGTACTGACTGAGCCATCTCCCCCAAGATGGCTCTAAAAACAACGAGGGGACACTCAGCTGCGTCTCACCCACCCTCCCACCCCTCAGCTCTCGTCTTGCTTGGTGACCCCTGCAGCTTCCCTATCTGTAGACAGACCAGCTGTCCTTACAGGGCAGACCTAACCTGGACCCAGCAGAAGAGATCACCACGCTGGGAAGGGATCGCCCAGCCCACTCCAGCAGATGCCCTGAGGCTGACACTGGTATCACTCTGAAGCACCAGGAGTCAAACCAAAAGATTTTAGCACAACTTTGGGTCTCTCCTGTGAGACAGGAGAGGCAGGATTTTTTTTTTCCCCTTTTTTCAGATGTGAAATGACTGGGAATCCATAGCAGCTGCCTCCCCTTACCCCTTACTCCTCTCCATCCCAACCCCTCTCCCTACTCTCTATCACCCAGCCCCCTTCCTCATTTACAGACCTCGGAGATAATTGCACACCACTGTCAGGCATGGGCCAGGCAGCGCCACCTAGGGTCCACGCACCGTCATTACTCCTAGCTGTCTTTCCCTTACAGCCCCAACAGTCAGTGGTCCCGGCCTCACCAGGCTTGTTCACAATGCTCTGAGTTCACAGAGCATCTCCTTCACCAAACTTCTCCCACTCAACTCCTCCGGGTCAACCTAGCTCATGTCTCTCTCCAGCCAGTAGCAACACACACCAGGCATTTGGACCAACCATCCACACAACTGCATGGATCCAGGATAGTAGCAGGTCCCTAAATGGCCCAGAAAGAACCTTCCTGGCTACCCAAGCTCCAACTCCATACTCCAGGCATGTAACTCTCTACTGAAATGTGGCTCTCGGCTCAGGACAGACATGCATAAAGTGCCCATCTGCTCAGAGCTTTGGAAAACCTGCCGAGAACTGTGGCTTCCTTGGTGACAGAACACACACTCAACATGAGAGGATCTGGGATCCATGCCCAGTATTACACAGAAAGAAAAAGCCACAATGTCTCATGCCTGCAGTCCCAGGAGTTGGGAGGCTGAGGCAGGAGGATGACGACATATTTGAGGCCGGCTTGACTACAAAGTGAGACGGTATCACAAAACAAATAAAATCACAAAATAGAAGGAGAAAGGGAAGGGAAGAAAAAAGATGGCCAGCAATATAGCAAGATTGGCCTCTCCAGAGCAGAGTCTGAGACGTAGCTAACCATGGCAGTCATACGCAGGGTGGGGTCAGGGAGAAGAGACAGGGTGCAGAGGGTCCTACAGAGAGCACCATGGAATCCGCCCCGCCTGGAGGCAAGGGCAGACATCTGTATTCCCACACTGGTCATTAGGTAGCCTCAAGGCTGGGTTGGGATGGGAGCGCGGCTGCAGCAGTACTTCAGTCTGCTGTCACAAAGGCTGGAATCCGCTGGTCTGAGGGCCAGGCAGGCACCCTCCTCAGGAGTGTAGGAGCCTGAGGACAGGCTTCTGTGAACATCCCTCCTGCAGTCACCCTGCAAGGGCCTCCAACCTGATCTGTAGCCATCCTCATCCATAAAGGACAGGTAGCCTGCTGCCCAGCAGCCCTCTGCCCACAGCAGGGTGCTCTAGGAGACTGGGAGGAGGGGGATGGCAGCTCTCTTGGCCACCGAGTGCATGACACCGAGGGCTCAAGCTGTGTCTGTGGGCTTCGGCCAAGAAGTGATTTTCCCAACTGTTCCGGGGTGGGGGGGGAGAGGCTGTGCCCATGTCACCCAGAGTAAAGAAAACACCAGGGAACTGTCACAGCAGGGACTGTGCCAGCCTGGCCTCTCAAGTGACCACAATGGACACAGCACTGTTGTCCCTGACATGAAAATCACCTGCTGAGCTTGTATTTGAGAAGTGAAACACAACTCTCTGAGGCCCTGGCTCTGACCATGGAATCAGGATTTCAGACGAGTGAGTCCTGTCATCACAGAAGCACATCCCAGTGTCTTAGGGACAAACACAGAACAGGGAGCTAGAGAAACCTTGCGCCTGCCATAGCACACCTAGTCACAGCATGTTCTAGAACCTTCTTTCCTTTCCAGTGGGCCTCTTCCCTGCTATTAATAAAGGCTTTATAACAGTCTGCTACATGGGTGTCTCCTGTCATGGAAGTTACTGCTGGGTCTGACCTATGGGTCCTACCTCATTGTTTTGCTTTACTTACTTCATATTTATTTATTTTGGTGCCAAGGACTGGATTCAGGGCCTTACACATGCTACACACCAAGTTAAACTCTCAGCCTCTTTATAGTAACTGATATTCATGCGTAAGATCAAACCTTGTCCTTAAGACATGTCCCTAGACCTAAACTCCTCAGTCACAAGGAAGGTTTTTCTCAAGGCCTTTGGAAAGTTATCCTCAGAAAAGGCCATCCTCGGGCCATCACCAGCCACAAAGTGACATTCAAAAGCCTCACTCAACTCTGGAGAGCTACCGATAACAGAGTTAGGTATGGACTGGAGCGTGTTTACCCAGGAACTGTGTAGATACGTACTCTTTAAGGAGATGATTAAGCTGGGAAAGAAGTGGGCAAGACAATGAGGCAGGAACCAAAGGTCTCAAAGGAACCAAAGCCCTAGGGTGAAGCCCAAGAAAGCACAAAAGGAGAAGACCAAATACAGAGATGACGGTCTCCCAGAACATAAAGGGTCTGGGTGCTCTGACTGAGGGCCTACATCACACCAATGATGAGGGGGAGGATGTGGCAGTAGGAAGCTTCCAGAAAGACACAAAAGCAGAGCATGCAAGATACACTTTGCTTGGCCAAGCATTGTCGGCACGCACACCTTTAATCCCAGTACTCGGGAGGCAGAGACAGGTGGCGCTCTGAGTTCAAGGCTAGCCTGGGCTACATAAGGAGTTCTAGGACAGCCAATCCTGTCTTGAAAAACTAAAACAAAAGATACACTGTTCAACAGATAGAATGACACAAGACCTTACAGCAGCAAGGCTTCCCTGGTGTGAAACTGTAACCCCCACGTGGCACAAATTCTGAATAAAAATTATTTTCCTTCTGCATTAAACATCAATACATCAAGCAAATGATGAAGCCACAGAAATGTGATCCTCTAGGCATCCTCTCTCAGAAAGCTGCTGCAGGATATTTTCCACCAAAATGAGGGGGGAATCTAAGAATGAGGAAGACATGATGATCAAATAGGAACTAGGGAGAGATGCTCCAGGGTGAGGGCTCTGGGAAGAGACCTCAACCTGTAAACAGACTTGAACTTGTGTGGTTAGAGGCAGAGACTCCCACAGGTGAGAGAAAAGCTGCATTGAAAGACTTTCTTATTGAGCATCTGAAGGGTGGGGAAAACTGACCAATGATTTAAATAAAACAATGCAATTAAAAAAGAGTCAACTGCTAACTCAAACTGTGCATGGAAAATGAACATGGAAAAGGAACATTGCTTGGCTCAGCACTAATCCAGCTTGCAGTTGCAAGGACGAAAAACACTGAGCATGGATTCAGCTTTTACACTGTGCTATAATGCTGGGATGGCCAGGGAAGGGGAAAGGAAGGGAGAAAAGGGCAGAACAGGGGAGCAAGAGTCTGAAGCGCTCTGTCTTCTGGGGTAGAATGTTGAAGATTTGACACCGAAAACCCTAGACAGTCAGAGTCAGCCTCTGAAGGAATGTGATGTCCAGCTGTGCAATGTGGCACACCTGATTGTCACGGCTTGCCTGAACTCACAGCACTGTCCCGGCTCTACTACTTACAGTCTTCATAAAACCGTGGGGGCATGTGATCTCAGAAGGGAGTAGGGACGGAAGGAGGCCAGAAGACTGACCAGAGGAAAAGAGCCACCAGGCGAGAGTCAGACAACAGGGGGAGGAAGCAGGATGGTGACCAGAAGGTGGACAGTATGCAGGACACGTGCATTGTGTTTGCATAACACAAGCATGGTCAGAAGGGGTCGCAGGCAAGACCAGAGGCCAGTGGGGCTGCGAATACAACCCATCCTCACCCCCATGCCGCCTGAACGAGAGCTTCCATGAACAGCACAGGACAATGAGCTTGAGGATCCACCGGTGTGATCCTCCTGAGCCTGGGGGAGAACGAGACTGAGATGCGGTTAGCCATGGGAATGACAGGCTACACCGTAGTGGCCCCCAGCATGTGGGCTTGGTGGTAACACTTTTCTCTTGGCTCACCACTGTCTGCACTGAAGTGCTCTTCCTTGTTCTGGCAGGACAACATGACTCTCCCAGCAGTTCCAGGTTTAGAGAAGTACAGTGTGTTCCCACGGAGGTCCCAGGGTCTCTGTATATCCCTATGGTGGTCCCCAGGGTCTTTGTGTGTCCCCATGGAGGTCTCCCCAGGGTGCTTCCATGTGCCTCTCATGAAATTCCCAGGCCTGCGTGTCCCTATGGAAATCCCCAGGGCATCTGTGTGCCCCATGTAGAGACCCCAGAGACTCCACATGCCCCTGTATCCTTATCACTCTTCACAAGCTTCCAGCTATCTGATGCAAAGTGGGTTTCTGGCAGCTCATAACCTCAGGGATGGAAGAATGACCCTCAGTGACCTTGGCTCTGCCCACTGTGCACATGGCAGTCTGTGATACTCAGCACCCAGGGTTCAGGGACTCTCCGTGGGAAGCTGGCATGACCCAAAGGCTGGGCTTCGGGGCACAGGGGGATGACAGGAAGAGGCCTGTGCCAAGAGGAGAGAGTACGTTCACCAAGGGTTTCCTTATCCAGCACCACGTTCTTGGTTACCCCAGCCTTCCCATCCCCTTAAAACTTCTAAATGTAGGTGGTCTGATGAGGGCTCAGCTTCCGGAACTCCCTGAGTGAGATGTGATTGGAGAAGCCCAACCTCAGGTGAGCCTGGGATGAGCCACGGTCTGGATTGGAACGTCACTCTGAGGTCAGGGGTTAAAGGCCAGATCCCTTGAAGGGAGCTAAAGGGAGGGGGCAGGAGTCTTTAAAGCATTGGCGGTGTGGCCTTGAAGACTATAATGGGGCCCAGCTGCCTCTTCCTCTCGTGTGTCCCCTACGAGGTGAATGATATTCTCACCATGGACTGGGACCTCCAAGCCTTCTCGCTATATACTTGGTTAATCTCGGCTGTTCATTACAGGAAGCAAGCCACCACGCTTGGAGACCTAACCCATGAGAAGAGAAAGCACAGCGCACACGATGTTCACAGCAACGGTGTCCACAATAGCCCAAAGACAGAAACAACCCCAACGTCCACTCCGGAAGGACAAAGCCAGTGCGGTCCATCTTGGTAATGGAATATTACCAGCTGTGGAAAGAAACAACACCGACACAAGCTACTGTGCGGGTGAACCTTGGACACATGAAGGTCAGTGAGAGAAACCAGCTGCTCAAAGCCACCCCAGCTTGGGCAGATCCGCAAGACAGACTGAAGAGCAGAGACGTGATCTTAGGTGCAAGGTCTCGCCGAGATGGTGAAACCAGCAGGCAACTGCCTGTGCTGATGGATTATGGCTCCTGGAATGTTCTAGAAACTGCCATGCTTAACACTTCAAATGAGTGAACTGTGCACCGTGTAAGTTTATGTCAATAAAGCTGAGGAGTTTTTAGATTAATTTATTTTATCCATACAGGTGTTTTGCCCGAATGTATGTCTGTGTACCATGTGTGTACCTGGTGCCCGTGCAAGCCAGAAAAGGGTGTCAGATCCTCTGACACTGGAGTTACAAGTGGTCACATGCTGCCATGTAGGTGCCGGGAACTGAACCTGGATCCTCTGCAAGAACCACTGAGTCATCTCTCCAAGGCTGGTTTGTTTGTTTGTTTTGCTTTTAAGCTCTCAGTCAGAGGGATGCTGGGCCTCGGGTGGGCTTCACCAAGTTTGAGGAGGCAGTGACAGCCTTCTTTTGCCCTGATCATACAGTGGAAGGGTCCTGCCCCTTCTGCTGTCCATTAAAATCCCCCATCTACTCTAAAAGTGGGAGTGAACAGGGACCTCCTACTGTTGTCATATTCATAACTACAAAATCCCTGTTCTGGGGCCCGCGGCCTGTGACTGTCCCCCATGAAAACAGCACGTCCAGTCCCAGTGAATACAAACAACCCTGCACAGCACTGGCCAGGTGGCCTGACCTGGCTGTGAAATTGGGGATCAGCCTTACACCCACCGGACCAGACACTGCAGTGCTCAGCCAAGGCGGCTCGGGGCCAAGGACAACAGACGCTGTGCCCTACAGCTGCCCCTGCAGTCCTCACGGACACCAGTCGAAAGGGACACTCATGTGGAGAAGCTGAGGAACAGGGCAGCTCTCATGAGGGAAGTCAGAAGAAAGCCTGGTTCTCCGGCAGCCCAAGCCAAACTTCTTGGGTCCCCCAGAGGTCCCCAGGCACAGAGGTTCTCTCTGGCTACTGCCTGAGAGGCATGGAGGAGGCTTGACAGCTCCACTGGGCAGCTGAGCTCAAACTCAAGCCAGGAGGAGAGAAGGAAACAGGTGAACTTTCTGGAAACTTCCCTCAGTTATGAAATAGTGGCACAGAAACACTGAGGATACCAGAAAGGGGCTGAGGAAGGAGCAGGAAGGAGATTGGAGGGGGCAGAGTGCAGGCCTGAGGTGGTCCTAAGCCCATCAGCAAAAGAGATCAACTGGCCATGCAAGCACCTGGGCTACCCTCTCCTGCCTTGACCCCCATCAGTGTCTTTCTGGATGTGAACCGCCTTCTAGAGTATCAACTGCAGACAAGGTCACCCCAAGATCAGGAGAGTGAGCAAAAAGCAGGTCACTGTGCCACCCACAAACACCAACCATCCCTCTCCAGCAAAAACAAAACGGATGCTTCCCTACCAATCACAGCCCTGTTCCCCACAGTCCTCTTTAGAGAGCTGCCTCTTTTTCCAGACAGCACCAGCCTGAAGTAAACCCCACTGGCTTAGGGCCTCCCCCAACACCCGCCCCTCACCTCCAAAGCCTAAGTCCTTCAGTGGCTCCTACAGCACACCCTCACTCCAGGAACAAGCCCAAATCTTCACCGGTCGGGTGTCTGCAAGGCAGGGGCCAGGGGAGATCTGGGGTTTTCTGTGGAGGGACCTTGGTGGCTGTGGGAGGGTTGGTCATCTGTCAGAGACAGATATGGAGGAGGAAGGCCTGGGGCAGGTCAGCAGAGCCACCGAGGGGTGGCACATGGAGCTGCTCTACAGGCCCAAGCACACCAGCGTCTGCCTCACAGAAGCCAAGAACCCATCCAAGGCCTGGCCTTGAGAGGCTACCTGAGTCGCCCTACCTCATCCAATCTCAGGGTAACCATCTCCCCAGGGCACCAGCCACACCCAGGATCCAGGATCCAGCAGATGAAACTAGAGATTCAGGCCAGCACCTTCTGGGGCAAGGGTGGGAGATGGCCCTGTGGAGAGTTAGCTAAATTCCCTGGTACAGGGGTGGGGCCCACTGAGCACTAACAGTCCTGATGAGCTCTTCCAGGGCCTGGAAACTGAGGCTGGTAGGCAATGTCCTGAAGTTATAAAGTATTCAGCTTATAGCTCTAAGGTTCCTAGGCTGTACAGACACCCCATGATGCTGTGGTCCACAGCTTCATCTCCAAACCTCTGTCTTGCTCCATAGTAGGCCAAGATACTTCTAGGCTCTCCGGCATTGACACATCAGAAAATATAGAGTGGAGTGAGAAATTCAAAGTGGGGTCGTGACAGGAGGACTGGGTCACCTGACTCCTGAGAACCCGCTTCTACCTCTATCTTCCTCCCCTCCCTCCTAGCTCCTGTCCCCTGACTTGCTGCTAACTCCCCGGAGCTCACGCATCTCCTCTCTTTGCACCTTCGGCTAATAGGACCTGATGCTGCAAGCTACCTCATGGTCATGTTGGTGTTGCTGAAGCCAACTCTAGTCCAATAAAGCCCTGCCTGTTGCTTTTCTGTCACACTTTCTCAGAAATACACAGTTAAGCCCATGGTTGCCACCATGGTGCAGTCCCTCAGGTCCTGAACAGAGCTGGCCAGGCAGGAGCCCAGACTGCTGTGGTTCTCCTGGCAAGTGGGTCACAAACCCCTCCCTGAGGTGGCACAGGGTCCTTCTGCGGGGTAGGACGCCCCTCCCACCAGCCCTGCTCCCGCCACCCAGATTCTCCATCCAATGTTGCTTCCCAAGATGTCTTTCTCCAGGTCACAGAAACCACCATGTCTCCTGTGCCCTCTGCTCCACCAGCGCCAAGCAAGGAACCAACACAGGCTCCAGAGTGACCACCAGCCAAACAGTCCTGGGCTCTGTGCGCCCATCCCCAGAGCCAGCTGGTTGTGTGTCACGGCCTCTGATGAGAATCACAAACCCTGACAAAGACTCTGAGCCATGACCCTGAGTCCATCACTGTGAGCATTTGCTGAGCACGCACTGTACGCCTGGCCCAGTGCAGGGAGCTCTGGTAGAATGAAAATGGCCCAGAGGATATCTCTGGCAGCCGAAGGTGGGACCACTGCAAAGGCCCAACAGCCATGCGTTCACCCAACAATGGAGTACTATGCAGACAGAAAAAAGGAATGAAGAATGGAGTGCTGCTCAGACAGAAAAAAAGAAATAAAGAATGGATCCCGAGGATTAGGAATGTCATGCTCAGTGAAGGGGCCAGTCACACAGGAACACATGTGTGAAATGACCGAATCAGGTAAACCAAGGGACAGGAAGCAGGCTAATGGTCACCAGGCATGAAGGAGGGTGCAGAGATGGTTGGAGCTGGAAAGTGTTCCAGACAGGCTGATGGTGCCGACCCGTGATTCCAGAAGTTGGGAGGCTGAGGCAGGACAGCCTGGGCTACAGTGAGACCCTGCTGCTCAGCTGTCAGAGTGCTGGCTGTGGATGAACAAGGGCCGGGGTTCAGTCCCCGGAATCTACGCAAGAAAGCCGGAAGCAGCGGCACCCACTAGTTATGCCCCTAGGGTGGCAGAGATAGACAGATCTCTAGAGTTCACCAGCCACGTAGCCTAGCCAGCGAGGTCCATGCCAGGGAGAGACTCTGACTCCTGCAGAACAAGGATGGCCCCTAACGAGGAGCCCCTGGGGCTGACGTTGACTGTAATGCATACACACTGTGTATGTACCCAGGTGCTCTCTCTCTTCCTCTCTCTCTCTCTCTCTCTCACACACACACACACACAGAAAAAAAAAGTAAAAAAATTAGACAGTGAGAACCCAACCGTGACTACACTAGAAATACTACAGCATGTATTGGAAGAGAATGAAATTTTTATATGAATTATATCTCAAAGTTATCACCAAAAATGTTATCAAATGCCATTTTCTCCCTCTCAGGGTGCGAGCCCAACATGCACCAGTCCCTGAGCACGCCTGGGGGGCCATGACACTGACTACTCTGGTTTCCGTTCTGTTACTGTGGTAATACCCTGACCAAGGGCAACGTGGGGAAGGGAAGGGTTCATTTGGCTTACACTCCATTGTCACTGAGGGAGTCCGGGGCGGGCACCCGAGCAGAACCCATGGCGGAGGAACGCCGTTTGCTGGCTCCTTCTACAGGGCTCACTCAGCCTGCTTTCTTACGGCACCCAGGAACACCTGCCCAGGAGTGGCACCACCCACCATGGGGCCGGGCCTTCACACATCAATCGTTAATCAAGAAGATGCCCCACAGACTTGCCCACAGGCCAACCTGATGGAGGCAATTCCTCCACTAAGGGTCCCTCCTTCCAGGTGACTCTGGTTAGAGTTGGTAAAACCGAACCAGCATGCCTGCCCCCAAGGCAGCGCCACCTGGAGCTCCCTGGCAGGCCTCTGTGTTGGAAACCCTTCCTGGGGAAGCTGACCATGGCCTCTCCTGAACCGCCCACTTCCCCTTCCCAGGGGCAACAGTCAGGAGACCGATGCTCCCTGAGGAGTGACAGCCCTTGGCACCTCAGCACAGCAGTAGGAGAGGGGCTCCACGGCCTGAGCCTGCACAAAGTGCAAGCAGCCTGTCCAGATTTCCCCCAGGTAGGCAAGGCTATGTCTCTGACCCAGCCTTCCCCATGTCCACAGCTTCTTGGGGCAGCTGCTGCTTGTTTGCAAATGGCGTGAGGGATGTCCTGCTTCCCCTGCCTGGAGGCTAAGCAGAAAGAGTCCGGTATGCTGCTGGTGCAACACTGGTCAAGAACACTCAAGTCCACACTGCTAAGTTCCCACTCGGGCCAGGCGCAGGTCTGAGAAAGATGCTGAGCCCCCTATGCTGTGGAGAAGGTGTGGGGTGCCTGGTGGAGGTGGCAAATAAAAGGGGGCACACGACCTCAGTCCCTACTTTCAGACTTACTCTCCTGGAGGTATCTCCTGGCTCTGGCCATCTACCCGTTTCTGTCCTCACTGTGTAAGGAGAGACCCATCAGAGCCGGTCAGGCATCTGTGACAAGCACAGGGCTCCTCTCTGGGGTTCTGTGAATACTCAGGAGAGCATGGAGGACTGCATGTCTGCAGGGGCCTGCCTGTTTTCTGCTGGAGAGCGGTTCTGTCAAGGGGCTCAGGGCAACGCTGCACTAGGGACCAACCTGCCTCTGCTAAGCTGACACCACAGCCACAGCTCCTCAGCTCTCTACACAGGAAGGAGTGGCCGACATGCGACCGACCCTCTCTCAGGAAGCCAGGGGAAGGTGGAGACCGGTTGGGTCCTGCTATCCAAATCGACCAACCACGTGACCTCGGCAGGCCACACAACCCTGTGGCCCTCAGTTTTCTAATCTCTTTGAGGGGAGTAGTAGTATGTTGTCTATGCATTCTTATGGTTTTGGATGTGTCTGTCAGCTCCGCCCCACTCGTGGCCACGGCCACGGACCTGTGAGTGGGAGGTTGTGGCTGTGGCAGCAAGAGAGGCAGGCTGCTGGCTCACAGTTCAGGCAGAAAGAGATGAGGGCTCATCTTCATCTCCACTTTTTACTCAGTATGAGATGAAGGGTCCCACATTCAGGGAGCCCTCTCTCCTCCGTTAGTCCTCCGTGGAAATGCTCTCACAGACACACTCAATGGTGGACTCGCCAGTGCCCAGGCAGTTCCTAATTCAATCCAGTCTACAGTCAAAATTGGCCAACATAGCAACAGAAAAGGCCACCTGAAGATGGTGGCGGAGATTAAACCACAGCCACTTTGCTTGGAAATGTCCAGTCTCCTTTGCTTGTATTACACGAGGCCCCCAAAGCACAAATCCAGAGCTTAACAGTCCTCCCCACCACAACCATGCTGGGGCCTTCAGCTCTTCTCAAACGCCAGACTGGGATGCCACTCCCTAAGGCTCTGATTTCTAGTCTTGAAGACCCTGGCACCACTAGGGCTGGAAATGCTCTCAGACTTGACGCAAGCTGGAGCGTCTGAACCAAAAGGGCACCAGTCTCACCTGGGGAATTCATGGAGCATCTCAGGGCTCAACTACCCCTCTCACCGTTTGGGTGAGTCCAGGTAACGGTGTCCCACGGGTGCTCCGGACAGACTTTGTGCTCAGTGGAGACATAGGCAAATCAGGACACAGGTCACTTGGCGAACACACAGGCCCTGTCCCACGGGTCAGGAACCACAAGGCAGTATGCAGCAGAGCTGGGAGGCACCTGGCCAAGCTGTGATTCTCAGAGCCCCTGAGCCAGCACCAGACTCACCTGGGCTCTGTCTATGCTCCGAGTGATACCCCAGGCCAGAAATTCAAGAAGGCTGGTAATCTGTGTTCAGGCACTCCTTCCAGGTGGTTCTGTCACACATGCTGGCCTAGACTCAAAGAGGTGGCCCATGCTTTGCTGCCAAGCACCGGTCTTGGTTCTCAGTCCAGTGTCTGCACCTTAGAGTCCCTCCTGGATTCAGGTGACTACCTGCGACATTGCTGGGAGGGAAGGAGATGGCACCTGCTGGGCAGGAGGAGGTCACTGCCTTACCACCAAGTCTGGAAAACTGAGGTAGAGAAAGGGGCAGAGGATTCCCATGAAGGCAGGAACCTAGGGCATGAGTGGGGGAGTGGAGGGTGTGTATAGCAGGGGGAGGAGGGAGAAAGGGTGGACTTCCAAACACAGCTGGGCCCTCCCTGCCCTGGGAGGTCTCTGCTGTTCCCTTAGGATACACAGAAACTCTGACTTGTGGGACTTCGCTTCAGTATCCCTAAAGTCTGGCAGGACAGACCCCAAATTGTATTACATATTTTTGCATCTGTGTCCGGACGGCTTGCTTTCCCAGGAGGTCACATCACCCTATTTCTTCTTTCCGTCTTTCCCTTATCTAGTCCTCTCTGCTCCTGCAAGCCACGCCCTGCACACAGCCAGGCCCACCCAACAAGTGCAGCCAATTACAAGGCGGGCTCCGATGTTGCACGGTATCCTGAACATGTAGGCCCCCTCCGTGGGAGCCTCTTACGACCAGATGCTTCCAGCTGAGGAGGGCAGCAGCAGAGAGGTGGTTCTCACGCAGGCAAGGAGAGAGCCACGCACCTCCTCTTACCCTCACTCTGCAAGGAATGTGCTTGCTCAGTGGAGATCCAGAACCATCTCAAGACGTGTGTACATCACACCGTTAGACCATTATCACCGTTAATCGTTCGCCAAGTGCCACTGCCTTCCTCGTCTCAAATGCCAGTTGTTCAAGACAGTAACAAAATACCATAATACTGTAATACGGTAGACAGAGGCCCAAGGTGAGGCTGACCAAAGACACACATCTTACAGAGATGTTTCTATCTGGGCATTCCAACTGTCCAGAGGATATGGACATCAGGGACAACAGTGAAGGAAACTAAATATTACCTTTATTTTCAAGTTCACTGAATGACCACTATGTGCTGGCAATAATTAGTCCTGGCCACCTGGCAATGGCCACCAGTAACACTCCTTCCTGCAGGGGGATACACTCCAAGCCACCATGCCCTACAGGCCTTTCTGCAGTGACAGTGACAGTCCCTCTCTGCGCTGTCCACCACAGCGGCCACTGCTCCGTGAGCTGTAAAGCACTTGAGCTAAGACTAGTGCACCAAGGAGCTGACTCCTTACATTGTATTGCACTTAATTAGATTCAAATGCAAATGGCTGCATGTGGCTAGAGGCCAGGGGGGTGGACGGGACTGGTCTAGGTGATTAATCCATTAAGTCTGATCTACAGAGAAAGTACAAAATGCTCTCCCGTCAGCCACCACAGACAGACCATTCTTCCATCTGCCCTCGGCTGTGCACCAGCCGCCCTCCATGAGCCCAGCACACAACCTAAGATGGCAGGAAACCCTGCATGCCCATGCAGGGAATCCAGACTGTCTGAAGCCCCACCCAGATCCACCTCAACAACACTGGAAGGTGAGCAGATGTGTAGCACAGGGCAAGACAGTCCAGCAGCCGGACTGGTCATGCTCCTTGGAGCATGAACAGTGGACAGAACGGGAGACACACACACTCACACGGCACACAGCACACAGGAGAGTTTGGAGCCAGGGGTTTACTCTTGACCCGGCTAGGTACGGCCTGAGAAGATCACCTGCTGGACATCCAAGAGAGTCCAGCGCAACCTTCGAGCCTGAGCGCTCTCCAAGGTGCTGAAGAAATCTCAGCCAGGAGCCACCCAGCTCAAGGGAGACCTAGGACGGAGATGGCCCAGTGGGTAAACATGCCTGCCTGCTGACAAGCCTGGCAATTTGTGTTCATTCTGCTGGACCCACGTGGTGAAAGGGAGAAGCAGTTCCTGCATGTCTCCACATGTAGCTTAGCACACAGGGACCCAAAACAAACAAACAAACAAACAAACAAACAAACAAACAAACGCTTAAAAAAAAAAAAAGGACCCCAGGGCTGGGATGTAGCTCAGTTATGAGAGGGCTTGCAAAGCACATGAGAACCCTGAGGTTGATCCCAGCAACATATAAGGTAGGTGGCAGTGACCCACGCCTGTAATCCCAAAACATCAGGAGTTCAAAGCCAGATGATAAGACGGTAAAGGGTCATCCGCAAGTACACAGGGTTCAAGGCCAGCTTGGGCTACGTGAGACCCTGTCTCAACAACAAAACACAAGGACCAGAGAAATGGCTCAGTGGATAAAGGCACTTTCTGGGTGAGCCTGATGACATGAGTTCAATCCCCACAGCCCACATAAAGGCGGAAGGAGGTTGCCCTCTGACCTCTACACACATGCTGTGTGGCACCGATGCACTCACACTCGTCCGTAATTCATTCACACACAATAACAACAAACTGGAAACTTGTTAAGCATTAAAACAAGAGGGTCTTCACTTAGGAGGCTTTCTCCAAGGATCTCTCCAAGCCTAGGCCAGCCTAGGCCACAGAGTGAATATTAGGCCAGACTGGGGTACTCAGCAAGTCCCTGTCTCAAAAGAAATAAAACACAACAACTACGACAAAAAGACCAGAATCCTGTGTGGTGGCATGTCCTCTGTGGCCAGCACGAAGGGCCTACTATGGAGAATATCTGTAAGCACAGTCCACTAATTACACTGAGAACTGGGGAATCCTGGGGTGCTGAGGAAGGAGTGCTCCGCCTCCGAAACTATCTTTTCTAGAGTAATCGTCTCTCTAGCTCAGGTCAGTAACATTAACACCCAGGACTCCACACTAGGTGCTCTCAGATGCCACTCTTGAGGGAAACGATGACCCTCAAGCTCACACCCGGTCCCCAATGCCAGCAGTTGAGGCTGAGGTGGGGGAGGGAACACTTCTCACAAACTCTTCTTTCTCAGCTATAACTGGAACAAAGAACTAGTCATTCGCTCTCTCTTTCTCCTTTCACCTGTCAACAACCCCCTCCCTCACTGGTGAAGAGAGATGGAAGGAATGCCTTCCTCTTCCGAGGCAGGGTGTGTGCTCCTTTCAAAACCAAGCTTCTCCCAGTGGATTATGTGTGGATGGGCTGATGGGGTTGTATTGCCTTAACTCAGGCACCTGGATTTTTTTTTTTTTTTGAACAAAGCTTTCCTCATAGCCAAGCATGACAAGTAGTTTTTAAGTAGCTGGGTATGGTAGCACAGACTTGGAATCCCCAGCACTCAGGAGACTGAGGCAGGAGGATCAGCAGTTCAAGACCAGCCTAAACAACTTACAAAAGCCCTTATCCAAAAAGACTGGGGATACAGCTCCGTGGCAGAGTGTCTACCTAGCATAGCAAGTAGCAAGACCTTAGGTTCAAAGCCTGGTGCCAACAGAGAGACAGACACATTTGTGTTGTCTGATCTCAGTTTCTCTTCACGAGGGACAGCAACGCCAGAGGCTTAGTCCAAAATGGACACAGCTGCCCGGCTTCTCTTTAGTACTCTGTATTTTCAGGGTGGCAGGGACTCCCGGCCCTTGCCTAGGAGGAGCAAACAAAGCCAGGAGGTATACTGCTTTGGGGGACGGGGTGGAAGATCCGAGGGTGGCAGGTGTATTGTGCGAGTGTGTGTGCGCAGGCGCCTGGGTGGATCTGAGTTCTTACTGTGGGTGTGTGTGATGTGTGTGGGCTGTGGAATCTGGGCCGGTGAACGGGACCTGCTCGTATGGGGAGTGGGGAGGCCGGGGCGTATGATGACTCATCTCTCAGAGTGTGGGTGGGTTTATCTGGGTTGGGGGTTGACTTTTTGGTCCAAGACATTCAGAGGAAGCCTTGTTTATGTTCAGAAAGTAGGGAGGTCTCCAGGCCTCAACAGAGCAACAGCAATGGTTGCTAGAGCAGGCATCTGCCCCTGTATCTAGAGGTGCTGCCCCGGCACAGGGGCAGGCAGTTCACAGAGGGAGTTTATAAGGAGGCAGAGAAAAGTAAGGGGAACTGAGAATCCCAGCTCTCCCCAAGGCTCCTGGCTCGAAGCCTCTGCTGCCCAGGTGTGACACGGAGAGTTCAAGAGTCACGGTAGGTACCACCTGTCACCTCTGACTGTCGCCTGTATGTCCACTTCAGTCCTGCCTGTCTGCTGGTTCTTCTGAGAATTCTTAACAGTTATGTTCTCTGTGCGTGAACCGTAAAGATGAAAAGAAGGCCCACTCCGTTCCTGGCAGAGGCTCATCCTCGCCCACTCCATGGTATTAACCCTTTAAAGACAAGGGGACAGAAACTCAGAGAGGCTAAGTCACTTGCCCAAAGTCATGAAGCAGAGCCCTGGCGAGGCCAGGATTCAAGGCCAGGTGGTCAACGCCCAAAAAGCTTGGTTTCCTGCCATCCCCACCCGATCCCCAGGCCTCCATACAGACTTCAAGAGGAGCTCACATCAGGAGCGATGCCTGATGTGCCTGGGGGAGGGCAAGCTGAAGGAAGACTTGACAGAAGTGTCCCCAGTGGAAACGGATTCTGTACCAATTGCAGCTGAATGTAGAATACATTTCTCTGCTCATGACAACGGCCACTTCTCCAAGTTGGCCTTGGGCCCTGAGCAAAAGTTGTGGGGTACTGCTAGTGTCTGCCCCCAATTCCCATCTCTGTGTAAAGCCAAAGGCAAGCTGAAGCTGGAACTGCTCACTCAAGAGAACCAGTCACCCAAAACTGTGGACCTGGTGTCCACCATGTAAGGGGTACCCAGGCCCTGATCAGCTGCTACACACTTGACCTCATGCCAGCCAGCATTCACAAGACAATTTTCCCAGGGTCTGAGTTCTCATAGGTCACCCCCTTCCTAGTGAAGAGCTGGTCATGCCCAGAAGAATGTATCTGGACACCTGTACCTGAATGTCCAGAGCAAGAAGGGCCAGCTTAATCTCAGCCATGCTATGTCAATATCTAAGAAGGAGAACAGGCCCTGAAGCCGACTGCAACATGCCTACCTCACTTCGGGGAAACAGTTAAGAACTGCCATTTCCTCAAGGGGTTCGGGGCAAAAGGAGCATGGCTGGGCAAAGTCACAAGGGGACTCTGCCACAAGGCTAGGCTCTGAGCCTCTGCACACACGTAGCTATGGCCCCATTGACTTCCCTTCAAAGTAGACTGGACCAGGCAGGTTTGGGGGCAAGGAAGTACCACAGGAGGCCAAAGGCTTGGAAAGCACCCAATGAAGGAACAAGATCCTCCGGGGATCACTTAGGGCATAGTCTCAGCACACCAGGCCCCGAGTCCCCATGGAGAATTACCACCTTCCTCCTAAGTGAACACTCTGGGAAGATCATGTCTGCTTTGCCTGCTTCTGGGTGCCTGGAGCTCACAGCATCTGGCCATAGGAAGAGCTCAATAAGTATTTGCTGGTGGAAGGAAAGACTACTTTAGGCCAATGGAGTGTGGGCAGGCCTGCGTGCAGGGCCCCACCCTGGAGGATTCTGGGATTCTCCCCTCCCTATGGGTCCAGTCAGCCCAGGGTACCAAGACAGCTGTTCCAGAGCAGGAACCTCTAGACAGCAGTTTTGCAGAACAGTTTAGCCAAAGCCCTGGGTGACAACTGCCTGTGAAGGCTCCCTCCTAGGAGCACCAGGCTGCTGGACCACCCACCTGGGCCGCCCACACCTGCTGCAAGGCCCAAACCAAGAGTGTGTGTGTAAGTATGTGAGTACACGTGTACACACACACACACACACACACACACATACACACACAGGCCTGGGACCTCAAGAGGGCCTCAATGCTCCAGGGTCAGGGAAACTCTCCAGCTTCACCCACGAAAACAACATTACAGAAAAGGCCGCCTGGGACCAGGGCTGGGCAAGGCGCAGACAGGCAGGAGCATTATATAATTAACTGCCCAGACTCCGCCTCCTCTTCGGGTAATAACGAACCCTGCCTTTCAGTTGCATAAGCCAAAATAATAATTACTTTCCAGCCCTCATTGCTCCTGGATGTGGCCGGGAGCAGGTGATGGCTTCAGGCAGAAGCTGGCTTCAGGCACAGAGAACACACACGGGCTCCATGGAGCTCTCCACCTCCCCCCTGCCCCAGAAGCCCAAGTCATTGCTGCGTCTCACTCCCTGCCCAGGCATCCGTGCCGAAAAATCCAAAGCCGCCCAGGCCTGGAGGGAGGCAAGAGAACAGCCTCTTGGGATGAGCACCCCCGAGGGGGAGGGAGGCTTTCAGGCAGAGTGGGCTTTGGGGTCTGACTTCCAGGACCTCCAACTATTCCCGAGGTCTCAGCACTGCTGAGAAGTGGACACTGGGGTGTCCAGGTAAGGTGGAGGCTGCCAAGGCAGCCAGGACTTCTGAACAGAAACCATCACACTGGCAGTGCCCTGGCTTCCGGCACCGGCTCTGCCCTGACTGTGGTGGCATCTTACACCGGAGGCGCAGAGCGATTCCCTAAACTAAAGGTGAAAATGATTCAGCCACTAAACGGCCAGATTCCTGGGCTCCCGCTAAACAGATGGGCCTCCTCCCTCCCTCCCTCCAGCAGCCTGCTTCGACAGCCTGTGTCCAACCACCTAGAAGTTTATTGCCTTGCTGTTTGGTTTGGTCGGCATCCCCCGCCTCTGGCGCTCCCAGCGCTCCCTCTCTATTGGCCTGGGTTGCTTTAGGACTGAGGGAGGCCCTGGGCACCGCAGGAAAACAAGAAACCAACCAGGGCCTGACACCGGGGATGCCAGGCGGGCAACACCGAAGGAAGGGAAGGGTCTATGTCCAGGCCCCTCCTGCCTTGGCGGCCCCCTCTCCTGCCTTGGCGGCCCCAGAGGTGGCAGAGAGCCCGGCCTGGCCTTCCGGCAGGTGTAAATCCTCTGGCCTGCTCCTCAGGATGTGCTGAGATTGTGGCTCAGCTGCTGCGGCAGGGGCCAGGCCCTGCTAGTGGAGAGCCCCCCAACCCTTGGGCTGGAATGGGCCACTGGCCCCATCAAGCACGGGGCAACCTGTGGCCAGGGGCCCGCTGAGGCCTCCTGGGAACCTAGGAGGTGCCCCAGGAGCCCACAGCTCAACTGGAAGGCGAGGCTCAACTTCCCGGAGATAAACAGGAGAAAGAGAGGGACGATCCCCATTCCTCCCCCGCCCCCGCTGCCAGCACCTACCTCCATCCGAGTAGGTCTCCGTGCCGTAGCCATCCTGCAGTCCGTTGCTCCAGGTCCCTTCGTATTTGGCCCCGTTGCCCGTGCACTCCCGCACCCCGTAGCGCCCCTTAAATCCGTGCGTCCACTCGCCCTTGTACACCCACTTCCCCTTGCTCTCCAGGCCGATGCCGTGGCGCTTGCCCTGCGCCCAGGTGCCTTGGTACGTGTTGCCGCTGGGCCAGGTGTAGACGCCCAGCACCTCAAAGCCGTGGCTCCAGGAGCCGGTGTATTCGCCCTGGCCCTTCGGGCCGGTGCAGACGCCATGGCCGTGCGCCTTGCCGTCCTCCCAGCCTCCGCAGTAGGACCCTCCATCGTCAAAATTAAACCTACCCCCACTGGACATGCATGTAACGCGGTTTGCGAATCCCGCAAGCGGTGAAAAAAAAAAAAAAAAAAAAAAAAAGAAACAAGGCGATCAACAAACCGGAGTCTTGGTTGGCTGGCTGGCTTTTTGTTGCGATGCTCTTTTCGGGGGGGTGGGGG
>NW_026596034.1:36692048-36735029 GCF_907164565.1 Psammomys obesus | reverse complement strand
AGGGGCGCTGGCGGCCGCGCGCGCGCACGCGGGGACCCCGGGGCGCCCTGCCCCTCCCCTGGCCCGGGGTCCGGCCCGCGCGCCCCAGCCTCCGCTGGCAGGGACTGGGATTTAAAGGGACAGGAACTGCGTAACGGGAAGGAACCGGGCACCAAGAGCGCACGCCACGGTCGGGAGCCGGGAGGAGTCGCGGGCGCAGGAGGCAGTGGAGGACCGCGCGGTCCCCACCTCGCCAGCTCCAGGGACACCCGCACAGCGGTCCGCGACGGCCACGACTTGACTGCGAGGCTCCTGCAAACCACAGGTGGTTTAGCCCTGTGACACCACTCCCTGCTTCCTCCTTCAGGGCTGCTGGGGGTCTCCGGGGAGGTGCTCGCCTCGGAAAGCACACCTCCAGCGGATAGCCTTTAGCCCCCTCTAAAAATTAATAGAAAGTTGGGCCACACGTTTGCATCTTAGAGCAAAGCCACCCAAAAGCCTGTGCGCCCTGGCCAACAGGTATCCCCCAACTTCAGAAGTGATTGCTTGTTGGGGTCGCCACTCCATGGTAACTAGGTCTCTCTCTCTCTCTCCCCACTTATTATCCACCCCCACCAAGAGATGCTGTCTGATTCTTGGACCTCAGCGTCCTGGGACTAATTGAAAAGTGCATTTCCTGGACCATCAATCCGAAGACAGGAGCCCACATCCCCTTCCCTCCCAGGATGCATACAGGGAATGGCAGCGGATGGTGCAGTGGGTTGAGGAGGCGGGGAGGGGTGGGGGCGGGGTCCGTATGGCTTCACAGCTTCACAGGGTCGGGGCTAGGGGGGGCTGGTGGTGACTGGTGGCCCAGTAAGCCCAGAATCATAGCCCAGTCTGAGAGCAGCAGAGGTACAGGATGGCCCCTGCAGCTAGCCAGGGTCCCTACTGGGAAAGTAGCCTGAGCCTGCAGGGACTTAGTATCACTGGGGCGTTTCCAGAATCCCAGATTTCAACCTCAACACTGACCCCTTGTCTTAGGTCTCTTTAAAGACCACCAGTCAAGCCGCAGGCTCCTCTCTTCCCACCAAAGACTTTGGGAAGCTGCCAGTTCCTGTCCTGTGTCCAGGGTTTCCAGTCACTCCGGTCCCTGACTCAGGGTTCCCCTTCAGATGGCCCCCCCAAATGCCTGTGGTGGACTGCTGGGTGCATAATGTTGGACATTACTGGAAGCTGGCACACAGCCGCCATCAAGCAACACACCTCTCTGCCTGCCGTACACCTGGGGGGCACAGACAGCTTGAGGCATCCTCAGACTCACTTTGCTTCTGTGCGTTTTAATGTGTTGATCTCAAAGCAGTGTGAAACAGTATATTGAGTCTTTTAGGTGTAAATGAAAACCACTGATTGTGAGTGGGCCGTCAAATGGGCCACAGAGTCATCTTCTTTAGGCCAGGGTTCACATCCTGATTTCAGTTCCCAGGCTGTGTGGCTTTGGGTAGCCACTTCACGTCTCCGAGCTCAGTTGCCTGACCTATAAAATGGGGTTAACAGCAGTGAGGATCCAAGGACCAAGTGTCCAGCATCTAGTAAGTATGAGGAAGTAGGACAGTCACTGGGATGTCATAGGAATGCCCAGCTCTCAACCTGCCCCTTCCCCTACACTGTCGGAATAAACCATGCCTGGCAACACACTGCATCTTCCATTTTATTTCCTGCCCCCTTTTGCTGACTCGGCAGCCCTCGCTTGCACAGCACTGCATGGCGAACACATCCCTCTGGGAAGTGGTGATGGCCTCCAGCCAGATACTGGGTACTGCTACCCCAGTCATGCATGCCTTTTGCTCTCTGCCATTCTGCCCACCCTCCCCTGAACTCCCCCTCTCATCTCCCACTGCCAGGGTTGTTCAGGCAGTGTGACCTGCTGTAGTCTCTGGAGTACAGATATCTGAGGCGTGTTGGTGCAGTTTGGAACCATTTGCTCCATAAAGTAGGGCTGGAGGTATTGATTGCATTTAAGAGGAATTTTGCCAAAGTGATTTAAACACAGTACCACCCAGCAACTTAAAACAAGAGCCAAGGAAGAGGCAAAGCTGCCCTCGCAAGCAGGATTCTGCAGCCTCTCACTGGGGATGAAGCCAGGGCCTGTGTGGCTTCATGTGCGGTAAGCAAGTGCTCTACCCCTGAGCTACCGGCTCAGTCCTCCACGGACTGGGCTTGGCTGGAAACCTTGCCTCACTGATCTCATGTGGAATCGCATGCTCTCCTCGTCTAGAAGACCGGCTGGCTCTCCTGGGTGAGAGCTTTGCTAATGGGAAAATAATTACCGTTGAGGTCCCAGCACTCTCTAGCCTCCGATATGATTATTTGTGGTTTGATGGTCTCTCCCCAATGCCCAGAATGTTTTCTGATTGTAACACGTAGTGGGGGGGACACCCCGACTCCTCTATGTAGACAAAGCCCCCCCCCAATCCCCACATGAGCCTGCTTGTCTCCTTCAAAGAGCCCAGCCCACGGACTGAGGGATTAGCACAGGGGCAGGAGGCCTCTGGTCCAATCCCCATTACTTGCTCATCCCAAGAAGAAGGTGTTAATTGAGGCAGAACTGAGAACTGCGTGGAAATCATTTCACACTGTCAAGAAAGCAATTATAAAACACAGTATCTCAGGCCTGGGGAGATGGTTCAGAGGTTAGGGTCACTTGTTCCTCTTGCAGAGCAACCAGGTTGAGTTTGCAGTGTCTTTGCTGGATGACTCACAATCAACTTTAACACCAGTTCCAAGGAATCAGACGCCCTCTTCTGGTCCCCATAGGCACTGCATACATATGGTATACATACACACACACACACACACACACACACACACACACATACACACAATATATATATAAAAACACAAATATTTTAGACAAGAACTCAGCTACCATCTAGTCTGACCTGTATTTACCTTGCTCACACTCCCCACCCTGCAAAGCAAAGTCTCCCACAGGTATGTGTACGGTCAACTCTCCTCCCACCTCTAGGTGGACTCTGCCTGCCTGTTTCCTGAACTCTGACTGGCTTGCAAGTGCAACAGAATTTAGCTCATGAGCGGCTAGTGGCAGCCTGGAACTCCTGGAATGCTGCTGGATCTTGGGGCAGTTGCCATGCTGTAAGGAAGCACAGATGGTGTAGGCAGAAATAAATAAATAGATAGAGAGAGAGAGAAGAAAGAAAGAAAGAAAGAAAGAAAGAAAGAAAGAAAGAAGAGAAAGAAGGAAGGAGGGAAGGAAGGAAGGAAGGAAGGAAGGAAGGAAGGAAGGAAGGAAGGAAGGAAGGAAGGAAAGGAGAAAGGGATTCTCAGAAGTAGTATCTGGGAAGAGCCATGCACACACACCATCCTGAGAGAGAATCCTCCTGTTCCAATCTCATCATATTTGTCTCTGAATGAAATGGATTGCTGTTTTAAGCCGAGGATCTAGCTTCTTTTTGGATACAGCTACTCTCTGTTGTTTGTTTGCTTGTAACACAGCTACGGCCATCCACTTAGGACATCCATAACTCTATATCAACACTGACACTCCCATGGGCTAATCGAGCAGTTCTACACCCCATGGCTCACAGAGCTGAAGTCATTTGACACTTGAGTGACTCTATGTGAGACAAGAGCTCACATAGCCCAGGCTGACCTTGAGCTTGTGGTCCTCCTGAAAGCTGGGGGTACGGGTGTGCACATGCCTGGGTCACATGCTGCTGGGGACTGAACTCAGGCCTTCTTGCATGCCAGGCTCATCCCTGCCAGTGACTTGTATAACATCGTGCCAGTCCTGGGATGGGGCTGTCGGTCGGCCATAACTAATGACCACAGACCAAAGGGTTTATGCAATGGTAATCTATTGCTCAAAGTTCTGGGTCTGCAAGTCCAAGTTCAAGGTTCCAACTGACTCAGTTTCTCCCAAGGCTCTCCCCCTGATTTGCAGTCATGGCCACCTTTTTACTGTGATGGAGCTTGAGTCTCTGTCTTCTGAATCCTGCAGTCAACCCTCCTGCCAGGCTTTTATCTCTGTGCTCTCTGTGGCCTTGCTTTCTCTACTGCCATCTTCTCTCCCCTTCATAAGTATTACTTATATGGATTCTTGAATCATGGGAGACAGATTCAGCTTGGGACAGCTAAAGCCAGATGTCTTGTTCCTGGTCTGGGAACCCCAGTCAAGGAACAGTGTCTTGTCTTGTGACAGCAGGAAGAATGTGTGACTGACTGTTCCTTAGTGCACCAGGAGGAGGTACATGACTAAGTCATGGTGGGCCGTCTGTGGATGGCATGGCTCATGGTTGACGGTGGTGGTGATGGTAATGGTGGTGATTGTGATGATGGTGTTGGTGGTGCTAGTGCTTGTGGTGATGACTATGGTAGTGATGATGATGATAGTGGTGATGGTGATTATGATGATGGTGCTGATGGTGGTGCTGATGGTGCTGGTAGTGATGACTATGGTAGTGGTGATGATGATGGTGATTATGATGGTGTTGGCGGTGGTGATGATGGTGATGATGACTATGGTGATGGTGATGTGATTGTGATGAGAGTGATTGTGGTGGTGATGGTGATGGTAGTGATAACTATGGTGGTGGTGATGATGACGGTGATGATGACTGTGGTGGTGATGATGATAATGATGATAGTGATTATGATGATGGTGGTGATGATGAAAAAATTAAGCTTATGTACCTGGCTGCGGTCAGCACTTAAATTTGCTGTCACGTTTAGTCCTAGAACAACTTTATGGTGCACGCATTATGTTATTATTGTTGTTCCCCTTTATAGATGAGGAATCATGAGACTCAAACAGGTCAAGTCATAGCCCAGGGTAGACATGGGCAAACAGTGGACACCACAGTATATTTTTTGCATCCACCACCTTCCTTCTACCTCGTATGTCGACCCCCTGGGAAAGATGAGTGTTGCTCATGTGCATATTTGTGAACCTAGTAAACAATTTTATAGTGAATGTCCATGGAAGGAGCACCTGGGTTGGGGAGCTGAGCCTTATCTTCAAGATCCCAAACCCTGTACAACCTACTTTCATAACCTACTTTCTGTTCCTCCCAGACAACACCAGGAACCTAAATTAGCGACTGTTGCTTTTCTTTATCATTTAACAACCTGTGCTGCATAGCTTTGTCTTGCTTGCTTCCGAACTTCATGTGTGTGGAATCATGCCATATCCATTCTTTTTGCCTGGCACTGTGCTTAAGATTCCTCTGCACAGCTTTGCCTCCCAACTCACCCATTCTGCCATGAATAGATATTTGTTTCCAGTTTTAGGGCTGTACTTAAAAAAAAAAAAAACAAAACAAAACAAAAACCTCAGCTTAAAACAAAACACTACAGCCTAATGCCTGAGGCAGTTAATGTTATTGAGTGAAAAGGTTTATTTAGCTGTAGGTGCTAGAGGTTCAAGGGCATAGTGCCTGCATCAGTTAGGTTTTGGGGGGACCCTTTCCCTCGGCCATCACATCACAGCAGAGGCAGAAGCATATGCATGGAAGAGCTCACCTTCCAGATGTGGAATCAGGGGGGCTGGGCCCCATAATTCCCCTCCAAAGAGCACATTTTCAGTGATCAAGGACAGTCCACTAGACGTCACCCGTCAAAGGTTCTATTACTTCCCAACATCACCCTGAGCACGAAGCCTTCCACCATGAGACCCTAGGGAGATGCACTCAAGGCACAGCTGTTCTGCTCAAACCACCCCTCACGGACTTCTTGCCCAACTGCGCTGCACACGTTGTACCCTGAGCTCCCCCTCCAATACAAAGGGAGAGCCAGGCCAGGCTAGTCCCTCTTTTCTTACCTCAGTCAGCCCACTGAACCTCGAGCGTCACTTTGTCATTTTCATCTGTGGTCTCATCCACCCAAATGGAATGGAGAGTACGGCCAAGTGGACCTGTCATATGGCATTGAGCTCCGTGCCTGGCGCAGATGATTTTGACTGGATGGTAGATGAGCAAACATGCCTGAACACAGACTGAGCGGAAACCTGTCACTGAGCAGAAGCTCAAGGTGCTTTGCAGGCTACTTCTGACCCACCTTTCATACTTGCTAGACTCCAGCTGGTATCACCAACACCACACTTGGGGACATAACGTATGGACTGTGGGGAGACCGTGGAGCCCCTGCTCACCCCTCCCTCTCAGCAGATGGTGTGGGGGACATATAAGCCATCTGAGGAGCCGCCTCCCTGCCATTGCTCTCAAACACGTTACTTTCACACACTCCCTCCTCCCTGCTCCCACAGCCCCTCAGTGTGATCAGCTTTCGTGAGGAGCAGCCAGGGGGTTCTGCATCCCGCTCTCCTGTCCACAGCGGATCAGATCCACCTGGAGTAGGGGCCAGAAGGAAGCAGCTAAGGAGCCGAAAGTCTCATCACACACATGGAAAGGCTGGTCTGAGAGAGGGCTGCAGGAGGTGGTGGCTGCTGAGACTGTGAGGTGGACAAAGGGTCAGAAATCACAGACTGGGGCCTGGCTGGTGAGGACCAGCTCCATCAGGCATACAAGCACCCAGGGGGACTTACACCACTCCCTGAATTTAGGATGACCAGCTGGCCCTCTCAATGGCCCCACAACTTCTACTTTTCAACTCCTGTATCATCTCTAGCTACAGCCAGCCTTCTCTTAACCAGGTTCCTTCTGCTGGTGTTTCCTGCTGGTGTCTCAGCTTATAGCTTTCTTCCTCCAGGAAGGCTGCCCAGCTCTCCACCCCTCCACTCCTCCACCTCTCCTGTCTAGTGTCTCCGTATCACAGCACAGGGGTCTCTGCATGGCCCAGGCTGGTCACCATCAGCATTTTCTGTGGGAGACTAAAGACACAGCCTGAGTCCCCATGTTTACATCTGTCTAACTCAGTGTCCGTACATACCAGATGTTGAATAGCTGCGTTTGAACCTCTGAGTGGGTGGCAAAAGAGCCCCTGAGAGTGAAGGAGGGGCTGAGGACTCCCCTTTCCTGTTCCACACCTCTCCCCACCTTGCCTTCTGCCTATACCACCAAGAAGGCACCACACTCTTCCTTTCCTCTACCTGTCTCCTGTGCCATTTACGAAGTCTTCAGGACACAAAGGGTGCTGACACCCAAGCCCATTAGGCAAAGACAACTCATTCAGACTTTTCTCCTGAGCTCACACAGTTGGTGGGCTTCCCCAGTGTTCCAGACCCTGGATCCATCGGTACCTGAAGCCAAATGAGCTCGGAAAATACAAGCAAACTGCAAGCGACACTAATGGCTGCTTGTGTTTCAGTCCCTGGAGGTTATGTCAATTGAAAGGGTGTTCAAGGGGCTGGATGCGTCACTGCGTCACGGTGCTGTTTGGTTTGTCAACTTGATAGAAACTAGATATATCTGAGAAGAGAGAATCTTAACTGAGAAAATGCCTCCTTTAGATCGGCCTGTAAGCTGGGCAGTGTGGGCACACGCCTTTCATCCCAGCACTCGGGAGGCAGTGGCAGGCAGATTTCTGTGAGTTTGAGGCCAGCCTGGTCTACACAGAGTGTTCCAGGACAGCCAGGGCTACACGGAGAAACCCTATCTTGAAAACAAACAAACAACAACCAAAACAAAACAAAAAATAGATTGGCCCGTTGACAAGTTTATGGAACATTTTCTGCCTGTGGGGGGTGCCCAGCCCACTCTGTGGTGCCATCCCTTGGCAGATTGTCCTAGGTTCTCTAAGAGAGCGGGCTGAAAAAACGAGGAGCAAGCCAGTAAGCAGCGGTCCCCCGGGGCTTCTGCCTCAGTCCTGCCTCCAGCTTCCTGCCTTGGATTCCTGCCCGACTTCCTTCGATGATGGACTGTGATTACAATGTGTAAGTCAAATAAACCCTTTCCTACCCAAGTTGCTTTTGGACTTGTGTAGTGTCTATCACAGTGACAGACACTAACTAAGACAGGTGTGATTCACGTGCTGCAGCAGTCGCCCGCTGAGAGGGTACCACTGATGCTTATAGTGATTCAGACCGTGAGCCACCATGTCATGATGCTTAGCCCTTCTATGACCCTAGACAGAAACCCTGTCTCCAAGAGCAGCCTTTCCCTGAGACCCTCCCTCCTCATTCCTAGGACCCACCATTTGGCTTTCTGTTTCTATGGTCTTCTGGACACACAAGTGCCACTGGGCAGGACCTGGCCCCCCTAGGGGGGAGCCTCACTTCTTTCACAACGTCATTGTGCTTTATCTGCATTGTGCACGTGTCCACGAGTCACTCCTTTCCATGGCCGCACAACATCCTGTCACGTGAACGGGTTGCATTCTCTCTCCTTCAGGTGGCTAGAATGTGCCATTTGCCAATCATTCGGGCATGGTACACCGTCTGTCCATTATTTGTCCATCCCTTGGAGGAGGGATATTAGGCTGTTTTTGCTTTGAGATTGCTCTGCAGGGGTATGCTTGTGTTTTTGCATGGACACAAAATTTTAATGTCTCTGGTATGACCTGAAGAGAGGAGTCACTGTCCCCATGACAACCTTGTGCATTATTTTTTGAAATGCTTGCTGCAAGGCAGTTTCCACCATGGCTGCCTCAGTTGCATTCCAGCCAGCAGGGTGTGTGAGCAGGGGTGTTCCCGTGTTTCCAGTACCTTCCATAGCCATTATTGGTCTTTTTGATGATGGTTGTCCCTCGGCATGCAGCAGTACCTCTGTGAGACTGTGATTTGTATTTTCCTGGCAGTCAGCCATTGAGCATCTCCTCATGTGCTTCCTGGCCATCTGTGTGTCCTCGCTGAAGAAATGTCTGTTCAGGTCCTTCTCCCACTGTGAAACACATTCCTCTGTATTTTTGCCGTGTCCTTCTGTAGTCAAGACTCTCACTGGATGTATGGTTGTAAAACCCTTCTATTTCGTGAGCTGTCTCCCCCACCACATCTTTCTTCCTTCCTTTCTTGTTTTTTGAGATAGGATCTTGATTTGTATCTCAGGGTGGTCTAGAAGTCATGGCAATCCTCCTGCTTTGGCTTCACCTGTTCCTAGAATCACAGGTAAACCGGTGCTTTGCTTTCTTCATGATGTTATTTGCAACACAGCATTTTTTTTCTTTCTCTGAGGAGTTTTTAAATTAAATTTTGTTCATTTACAGGAGGGTCCACTGTGTGTTCCAGTGTTATTCATGTGGAGGTCAGAGGACAGCTTGCAGAACTTGTTTCTTTCCTTCCACTCTGTGGGCTCTAGGGATGGACGCAGGTTGTCAGGCTTAGCTGCCAGTGCCTTGACCTTCAAGCCATCTCACTGTGTGTAGTACAAGTTTTCACTTCATGGAAAAGCAAGGTTTTGTTGGTGTTAGTTTTTAAAACTCTTTTACTTACGTTTCTTTTATGTTTTTCTACCTACTCCACCCCAATCCCCTCCAACCCCCTAACCCCAGGTAGGAGAGAGAAAGGGTTAGTGGGAGAGGGGGCAGAGTTCTTAGTTAGCTGCTTCCTGTTGGTTGTTGGGTTCCTTGGAGCCAGTCCAACCTTTGTTTCAGGAGATCTCCATCTTCTTGTTTCACATCAGCAACCAGGAGCAGCAAGGGGGAAGCAGGAGCAGCCTTGTTCTTTCTCTGATCTCTATACTCTCTGGGCTCTTGCATTTATTCTCTCTCCAGAGTCCTCTGATTTAAACTATTTGCAGCTGGCAAAGAGCTCCTCTCAGAGCTTGCAGGAGGCAAATAGTCTGCTGCTGTGGACCATCCGAATCAGTCCCACATCCCACACCTGGAACCAAAACAAAAACATCTTTATATCCACAAGGTTCCTTTCTCATGTTGGGGCTTCCAGGGAACCCCAACACACCCACTCTCTTTCAGAATGTTCCCTACTCACTGGTCTGTGGGTGCTACTTGTCCTATGCTCCCCTGACCCCATCACCTTTTCCTTCCAATAAAGTGAGGCCTGGGAAAGCAGCTTCCTTACGACAAGAAATGGGGACCCTGTGGGCCCCTGCTTCCTGCCTAGAGGACAGTCTTTTTAAAACATACTTGCTTGGTGTTATAATCCACCCAGAGACTGCGAAAACAACAAACACCGAAAAGATGATCACCATCCCACTACCTAGAAGTTCAGACAGCTAATGCTCGCTCAGCATAGTTCTTGAACTTCTGTGGCGTTGCTAACAGAGACAGGAGTACATGCATGTCATGGAGTATACTGCATGTCTTCCTGCTTCGCCTTCTTTTTGCTCTGCAAACGGAGAGTTTGCAGGAGATGGCAGGTTCCTTGTCTCATCAAACGGTCTTCAGCCGGACGTATCAGTGACTTGTGTCTTTCCACAGGAGCAGGAATGGCAGGGTTTGCTTTTTAATCTATATCGATTGCTCAGTGCCTTGGAGCCTTGTCAAGTGTATAACGTGCATGCGCCCACCTGTCCACTGATTCCTGGCACCAGTGTGTGACATAGTTAACTACTCCCTTGTGGAGGAGGAAGCTGAGGCTCAGAGAGGCAAGGCATTTGCTCAGGGTCACACAGCTAAGACTCGAGCTGGGACCTGAACCTGGACGACTGGCCTCTGGAGTCCACATGGTCTCACTTTGGGAGAACTGGAAGGGACAGCATGGGAGTGGGCAGCACTAAAGTAGGCAGGCCTCTTTTTCTTTGGATCTCTGGTTGGCAGAGTCAGAGAGACTGGCCAGCTCTGAGATGTGCATACCAGCCACCACAGTCCCAGGGCTGGGGGCGGGGAGGGGGCGTGGTGTTGGTGGCTGTTCTTGTCCGTGTGGACATGTGCATCCAAGGGACCTATAGGGAACCCAAAGAGCTCAAAGCCTTTGTAGCTGCAGAGACACAGAGGCAGGAGGCGGCATCTCCTCTGCTCTCCTCTCCCGTCTCCTTGGTCCCAAGCACCAGGGTTTGGAACGAGGATCTCCCAGATGCTCAAGTGATGCCAGAGGTTGGCACAGAGTGTGCCATTTAGTGGAGACAGCAGTGGCCTGAGACAGGGCAACCTCTGCGGCGGCGGAGTCCGAGCAGTTTCTTCCTTTCTGGACTCTCAAGGGGGACGGGCTAGACTTCAGGGGGTGGGGCTAGACTTCGGGGGGGGGGGGCTAGACTTTGGAGAGAGGAGTTAAACTTGAGGCTGCTGCCCAGGAGAGGTTCTCAAGCTTGTGTTTGTGTGTGTGAGAGAGATGATGCTTTCCTCATACCGAATTGTACCGCACTGAGCATGCTGTCCAGGGAAGTGGTGGTGATAGCCGGTGGGGCCAGAAGACTTGGAAACAATTATACTCCACCAATGTCTGCCAAGTCTGTGTCTCCTCTATCGATGCGGCCACCTCCTAGTTTCCTGCATTGCTGAAGTCCATTCACAGATTGCACCGTAAGAGGCTGCTATTCGCTTGCCCGGCACAGACAGCCTCTTTCCCACCACCTGTCATGCAGGAAGTCTGTTGCGGGTGGCGTCCCAGAGCAGCATGTCAGTAGCCAGGCCAGACATGTGGTTGTCGGTTCTTGGACACTGCTCACATCCAGGCTCTGCTTCTGTCCTCTCCGTGATGCCTGAATCTCTGCCATCAGCTGCCGGTGCAGCCTGGGTATCTGTGTAGCCAGTGCCTGAACCTGACCAGCTCCGCAGAGACACAGAGGCTGGGAGGTTAAAGACATCAGCTAGCTAGGCGAGGTCTCAGGGGGCCGGGGCCTGTGGCCTTGCTTCTCTCTGGTGGCTTGGTTGAGCAGGAGGCTCTCAGAGGATCACAGATCGAGGGAGACCCCATCTGGCCCAGGAGTGACACTGCAGCTGCTGCCGCGCTGTCCCAGAGACGCAGCCTCGCCTTGGGAGCATGCGTACTGCACCAATTGACGCCCCACCTCCACTCCCGACTGCCTCTGCCCCTGCTTTCTCTGTGTTTGGAAGACTGTGTTCAGATAAAAGTCCGGGGAGGGTGCAGGAACTTGGGTTGTTTTGCTTTCCATTTGAATCCCTGATACATCGGCGTATGGGCATTTTCTGTCTCCAAAAGAGAAATTTCACAGCCAAGCTCCAGCAAACCTCTGAGGCAGCTTTTTGACCTCCCTGTCCCAAGAGGTGTGACGCTGCTGTAACTGTTCCCGCGGGCACACACTCACATCGCTTGTGGGACAGACGACGTTCCCCTCTGAATGCCACTGAATCTACGACGTCACCAACACGAGGGCTCAGGACCCTCATTCTTGGACAGAGGTGGCCTCGGGAAAGCTTTGGGGCAGGCTGAGGAGCTGGGAAAGGGTTCTAGATGAGCCCTTCACAGTGCCAGGTTTCACACACACAGCAGAGCATAGGTAGGCAGGACTGACGAGCTATTGAGACATGGGCCCTGTCTCCTGGGGAGACGAGCAGAGCTGGTGTTCTCTTCACTATTTCATGTGGTGGGCTGGCATGTGTAGGTACATATGTGTGCAGGCGCATGTAAAGGTCAGAGGGCAACTTTGGGTGTGGTCCTCAGGAGATGTCCACTTTGCTTTTTGAGACAAGTTCTCTCGATGGGGTCTGGAGCTGACCATTGGCTAGCCTGGCTGGCTACTGAGTCCCAGAGAGCCCCCAGTGTATACCCTCCCAGTGCTAGTATTATAGGCATGATTCTCGGGCCAGGCTTTCTTCCTTGTTGTCTGGGGCTTGAACTTGGGTCCTCGTGCATGTGCAGCAAGCACATTTCTGACTGAGTCCCCTTTGGGTCCTAGTTTTCTTTCTCTCCAGAAGCTCTGGTGGCTGGAGTGGGGTTCAGTCCTGGAGAAGAGTTTTAGAGGTAGAAAAGCAAGGCCAGAGTTCCAGTCCTTGAAGAACTTCAACCCAGAGGAGGAGCTGAGCTTGGCTAATTCCAAGATGGATTAAAAAAAACCAGCAGAGGGTAACTCATGCACCTGGACCCGATGTCCAGGCATCCCAACGTAGAGCCCGCACTGAGGTCACAGGAGAGTCTTGTCAACGTTGAACTCAGAGCCAGGTAGGGTGGCTCAAATCTGTAATCTCAGGATACAGAAAGTGAGGCAGGAAGATTGTTATGTGTTTGAGGCCAGCCTGGACCAAAGAAAACAAGAGCAAAACAAAGTCAGGCTTGCTCAGGCATGGGGTGTGGTAAGGAGTTCATCTCCATGGAATGAGATTCTGTGAGGGAGCAGGATCCCATCCCACCTGCTCCTGACATGATATAAGCCAGGGATAAAAGACAGGAGGCCAGCTGGGGCTTCGCTGTGCCTGGGTGTGGCCCAGGTGAGGGTCTCGTGTCTGAAAAGGAGCTCACCTGACCTGAACCTCCTGCCAGGAGAGAGGGCCAGGCTGCACATGTTCCAAGCATCCACGCATTGACTGACAGTCCCACCCACTGCCCGCTCCCAGATGAACACACTGGAGTGCTGATCATTTGCTGTCATGCTGAGACATGGCACTTGTGTGTGCCTGAGCTTCAGCTGGGGGAGCTGATATTAGTGCGCATGTGGGGGGGGGCAGGTGCTTGTACCCTCTGCCATGTCTCTGTGGAGTGTCCTCAGGGAGGCCTGTTGTTAAAATGCAGGGAAGACGTCCCATCATGCACAGTTCAAAGTATACTGATGGCATGGACCACCGTGCGGAATGAACAAATGTTCATGTTTCCACATTTCTTCTTGAGTGTTCTTTAGGAGAGCAAACTTGGAGAAAATTGGCACTGTCCCCGGGCCTCACGTCGACCAAGGAAACCTGTCCCTGAAGTTACAGTGAGGTGTTCCCATTCACATCCCCTCCCTGCTCTGTGTGCTGGGGACTGTCCCCAGGACTTCACAGGACATCACCTGGGCCACATCTCTAGGCAGCCTACTTTTAAGGTGGCGGCTGCTCCGAAGCCCTGATCAAGACTCTTCAAACTTTAAACACTGTTCTGAAAATTCCTGGATATTCTGCCTTTCAAAGAGATGGGGGTCCCTCCTCCTCCCTCCTTTTCCGTCTCTCTTGGTTCCCTCTTCCCTCCTCCTCGTCTTTGTGGGAACTCTCTCTACTCTTCTAGAAGGCAGCCACCTGCTGTGAGCTTCCCACGGAGCAGGGAACAGGCTTCCCACAGAGTACTGCTGGGTGTGGAGGCCTCAGCCAGTCAAAGCACCACATCGAAGCCCTAGCCATTGCCTCTCCTGCCAGAGACTCCATGCACCAGACACTGCCAAGACAATTCCTGCTTCCTGCCTCACAAAGACTAAGACGAGCTATTGTGCGAGCTGAGGCTCCGGGTGTCGGTGGGTAACAGATGCATCCCACCACCGCCGCAATCCTGGAGTGAGCTCAGAGGCAGCTCTGCTCTGCAGAGCCCATGTCCTGTGTGAGCTCACCTGCCAGTGGCGCTTGCTCCTCCCAATGCCAGCAGCCCACCCCTCAGAAGCAGTTTTGCACGGAAGGAGGATATAGTGGAATTTGGGCTTCCTACCCACCCCCACCTCCTGTTCAGTCCCTGATCCTAGCTTCTTTCCTCTGTAAAATGGGCCAGGGTAAGGAAGGCTGGGTGTGTGAGCAGGCACACCAGAGCCTCCACTTCTCAGGCCACCTCAGACATAGTCATCTGTGGCTACAACACCAGCAGATCATGCGCTGAGCCTAGGAAGACCCGTGAAGGGCTACACTTCGCTTTCCTGAGATGCGTGGCAAAAGCCCAGGCAGGCTATGGGGTGGCAGGGAGGAGGCTCGGGCTCAGAACCCCCACCACTGTACCTTGATGGCCTGCCAATCATGTGGACACTATGGCCTCCAGAGTCTGGAGATGCCAACCTCCACCCCAGCTCTTTTTTCACTTAGAAAAAAACAACCAGGTTAACAGTTTTCCAGTACAGGATGAACAGCATGGTGGAGCTGAAGCTGCCATTTGGGTCATCCTGTCTCCCTCCCGAAGCTTGTCTGAAGATCCTGACCTACGGGAGGCAGCAAGGAAAGGCTACAGGTTTGCAGGTACTCAGTGTATGTGTCGGCAGTGGGAGGAGTAAGGGAGTGTGAGTGTGAGCCCACACACCAACCTACACACAAACCTGGTGGTACCAATATCACCAGGTCCCATGGCCCCAACCTAAGAGAGAACCCAAGTGTGCACTCAGGAGGGCTGTGTTGATATGTACATGTGTATACTGTATGTATATGTATATAGTTCTGTGTTTGTGCATACATCCGTGTGTGGGCACACGTGTGTATTCAGGGCCTGTGTATCTGGGTGTGAATATGTGTGTGTACGCATGTATGTATGAATGTGGTTTTGTGTGTATCCTATGAAAATGATTGAAGGCTCTCCTCAAGCCCAGGATGACTCTGAGAGATGTCTATTTACTAACCCTGTCAGCCCTCACAGTGACCCACTATCTTACAGTTGAGGGAACTGAGGCACAGAGAGGCAGCCTGGCTCTCCCAAAGCCGCACAGCTGTTGGACAGTAGACCAGCACACCTGACGCACTTCCTGATCAGTACCAGACATCTGAGCTGTGGGATGCCTCTCTGAAGCAGCCAGTTCTCTGTTGTGTGTCTTGTTCTGAGTGACACTCAACTTGGTTGGGCCTCCCTGGCCAGTGCCTCAGGGGACACAGGTCACATGCTTGAGTATCTTATCTTGGGGAGAGTGTTCTAGTGAGGTCAGCTGCTATGGCACTCTCTGGGGCACCTTGTGCCTGACCATTTCTTGGGAGTGTGGTGGTGGATTTGTCTCCCCTTGTAGAAGTGTCTAGAAAGCAAAGGGCAGGTAAAGCCTGGTCTGGAGGAGGAAGGGCCTCCAAAGTGTGTTGAGCTGGAGGAGAATAATGGGCTTGCCTAGCTTCAGGTTCCTCTGCTTGCAAGGATGGACCCTCCACAGAGGTCCTGCCATGACAGCTACCTATACACAGACTGACCTCAGCTAGAAGTCACATGTCCCAAGAGCTTCCCGCCCCAGAAGTTCAGGAGAGAGCTCCATTTAGGTTTTTGAACTCTCCTTAAAAGCTAGTGCTTTTGACTTAGCTCCCTTTTGTTTCTGTTTTGTTTGTTGGAGAGGACAGAGTGTCAGTATGTGGCTGGCCTGAAACTTGCTATGTAGACCAGACTGGCCTCGAACTCATTATGTAGACTGGGCTAGACTGGAACTTGCAGCTATCCTCCTGCCTCTGCCTCCTGAGTACTGGGATCACAGGCGTGCACTGTCTCATACCCAGATGTCCACTGGAGCTTCAGAAATTTGTCTCAACGTGTAAGAAACACAGATCCACTGCAGGGGAGGGAGGTGCATGAAGAAACATGAAGTTCTCCCTGCTCCGCTACGTGGGAAGGAACTGGCTACAAGCAGGAAGGAGGACACCTACAGCTGTCCCCCTGGGCTGGATGTGAGCACAGCCATCTTGAAGCACAGTATCTGTGATCGACGATGGACACCCTCACCATATCATACCTGTGGGTATTCCTTCAGTAGAGAGGGGAGAGGCTCCAAGGTGAGCCGTTGACTGGAGTTGTCAGGGGCACTCCCAGAAGTTGCACGGTCTCCTGTAAGTCCACCAAGCTCACTGCTTCACGGTGCTTGGATGGCATCCTGTCTTCAGTCTGTGGGTGCCCTCCCTATCTGAGTAGAGAGTTCTTTGCAGCTCTCCTGCAACCGTGACTCCCTCCAGCATGGTGTGGACGGCAAGAAGCCAGGCACCGAGTGGCTCTGTTGTTTGTTTAGAATGCAAACTGGGTGCAGCGGACTTAGAACTAGGAGAGTTACCTGAAAGGGAGGAGTTGGGTGCAGATGGGGAAACTGGAGTGTTCTACGGCTTAAGCTGTAGATTATACACAGAGTTTTCACCCTGCAAGATATTTTATCGTTGTTGAGACAGGGTCTTTCTACATAGCCCTGGCTATCCTGGAACTCACTATGTAGATCAGGCTGCCTTTGAACTCAAGAGATCCTCTTGCCTCTGGCTCCTGAGTGCGCAGTCTTCTCCTGCAAGAATTCGTCCAGCTGTCTGTTCTTGATTTGGCCACTCTTCCACATATATATTAAATAAGATATTTAATAACATTTTATCACAAAATCCCCCTGCTCTCAGGCGATTGTCTCTATAATATTTCAATATCCTTCTTTAGATTTTTCCAAGCAGACACACAAACAGGCTTCATGGAAAGATAAGATCGTATTTTCCTGTAGGATTAGATTTCTCACCAAACCTACTTTATTTAGGGTTCTTAAATACCTTTGCCTCCCTTCCAACCTCCCCCCCCCCCACACACACTTTAGGTAAGAGATTAGTAGGGAAAAGGGCTGTAAACCTCTTTTATCTATTAGTGTCTTTAGGGGATTACCATACTCTCTAGGGGATTACCAGACTCAGTCATCAGGATACCAACAGTCCGGTCCACAGGCCAATACCAATCAGCAACACAAGTCAGCACAAGCCACAAGACTCAGTTGGATTGCCCCGAGAAATTCTCTGGACTGTTTCTTTCTGCAAAGTCAAGTGTCGACATACAAAGATCAGTGCAGCGATGTCAATCCAAAAAGCGCTGTGTCACTGTGCGTGGGCCTCTCTGTATCTCCTCTCCTCAGAGTCCTCCCACAGATGTTCTCAGCTGGCCAAAGCCACGCCCCTAGCACGTGAGAGCTCACAGCAAAATATCACGTGCCTTCTCACAAGCCAACCTACAGCAAAATATCAGGTGCCCAGCTCTTGGCAAAACATCACATGACAAAACTGAGTCTTCAAAGAAACCAGAAACTTCCACTTCATTTTCCCTCCGATGAAGGCTGAAACTGGACTTCCAGAGTCCTTCCTGAGCCCTCCATAGTGACTCCCTCCTGAGCCACAAAGATGCTTTAAAATGGAGTGCTTTGTTTTAATTGTCGACCTGACGCAATCTAGTGTCAGCTAAGAGATGGGCCTCTGAGACTATCTGCAAGGTATTATCTTTACTGTGTTAATTGATAGGAGAAGGCCTGCCCACTGTGGGCAGCAACATTCCCTGGGCTTGGGGGTCTGGACTGGATGAAAAGGAGAGAGCTGGTTGCGCACTGGTAGGCATACAAGTATACATAGTTTATACATACGTGCATACACTGGTATGCATACATGCTCTCCGCTGCAGATGTGATGTGACTAGCCGCTTAAGGTTTTGCTGCTTTGACTTCTTTGCAGTGATGAGCTATAATGTGGGATTATGAACAAATACCCTTCCTCCCCTTGAGAAAGGGTATTTTATCACATCATCAAGAAACAAAATCAGGATGGAAGGAAAGGTGGGAGGATTGCTAGAAGTTCCAGGCCAGCCTGAACTACGTGTGAGACTGTTGTTTCAAACCATCAAAATCAACCAACAAAACAAACAAACTCAACAAGCCACCTTTTTACCTAACCTAAACATCTTTCTAGATAAATGGCATTTGTGCATAAATGTTTATACGGAAACCCCAAATATAGAGTTACTCACAAACAAAGCTTCCCAAATGCTTAGGACTCATCTAGAATATGTGATTGTTCAACATGCCATGAGATACTTAGAGCACAGACACAGACACATGGACACATGCATTAGGAAGAAAGCTGGGATTAGGGAAAAGGGAAGGTTGCTTTCCTCTTCTCATCTCTTGAGGTTTGTGTTTGCCCCTTTGAATCAGGAGCACACTTACACTAAGGTGCCTGGAACTTGCCAATCCTCCTGCATCAGCTCCACATGCTGGGGTCACAGGCTTCGGCATCCACCACACCCCAGTTGAGAAGCTTCCGCTCAGATGCTGCAGAGGCATGATCTTCTGCTTCAACACCATCTCCCAAAGTTCTGACTCAGTTCCAAAACAGATCCTCCTTGTATTTCTGAGTTTGCCACACTTGAGCCCATTCAGGTTGCTGCTATCCCCTGTTAAACAGTGAAATTACATTTTGTGCAGGGAATTCCCCTCGCACAGTAACCAGCCCCTGGGACTCCGACTCCTGTGTTTCATGCCATGACAGTGCTACCATCTGCCTCTCATGGAAGTGGTCCTTGTCAGAGTCACACAGCATGGACCACAGCCATCATCTTGTAGTTTCTGTGTTTAAATCTGAAGTGCTAAGGGCTGTTGAGGGCGGAGAACGATATTTTTCTCTCCAGTTTGTAACAGAGAAACATATGGCTCAAGAAAATACCTGAATTTTTAGCTTTGCATACATGTGGCCTCTGTCACAGCCACCAGGCTCTGCCCTGTAGAACTACAGGAGCCAAACATTTGTCACCTTAAATTTATTTAGTAGGCAGGCGTAGAACTTGCAATCTTCCTGCTTTTGGTCACCCAATTAGTTGGGGTCACAGGCGTATGACTCACCCTCTATAGATTTATTGGGTCTCTGGTAAAACCTCATCCACAGAACCAGCATCAGCTAGATTCAGCCTTCGAGTAATCGAGCCGAAATGTGGCTCATTTGCCCTCACACGCTCAGTGCGCACCTCGCTTCAGCTCCCAGGGCCTTCAAACAATAAAGCGCTGTCAAAGCAGGTCTGGGGGGACGGAAAAGACCAAGTTACCTCAGAATCCATCAGCTGTGTGGCTCCAGCAAGTCATCAACGTTACCTGACAGAAAGGAAGCTGTAGTCCTAGGTTATTGGAAAGATGAGGCAGGAGGATTGCAGATTGTTGACCTGCCTGGGATACAGGGTTGAATTCAAGCCCAGCTTGGGAAACCTATTGAGGACCTGGCTTCAGAAAGGAGGAGTGAGGCTGTGGATCAGCAGGGAAGAGCTTGTTTTCCTAGCCCCAGCAAGTGCCTGGACACACACACACACCACTTCCTGAGTGTGGCTGGATTAACAGCTGTCGTGATGGGACTCAGCCTAGCCATTGAACGGGGCGGAGTGGGCTGTCATCTGGAAGGGACAGGATGCTCTTTTGGGCTATGAGACCAAAGCACCTGGGAGTGAGCAAAAGCATTGGAGAGAGGCAGAGGTAATTAACAGGCAGGTCCTATGGGGCAGGAGTGAGGAATTGAGGGCGGGCTGGAAGCACAGGGAGGAGGCGGAGATGCTCTGTAGGCCAGGTGATAAAGGGCAGCTTGCCACTCTGTCCTTCCACCCCTGCCCCTCTCCCCCAGGCCTCTGCTGTTCAGGTCGCCAGGGCCATTGTCAGCACCACATCCCCAGGAGGTGTTCCAAAAACAGCTACTGGGTAGGGAGGTGGAAGAAAGGCAACCAGGATGCTCCCACCATTACCCAGGTGGATGGGCTAGGGGGCCGAGAGGGGGCAGAGAGGGGCCTTAGCACAAGGACTTGATTTGAGGCCTGTCTGGATCCTGATGATAAGAAAACCCCATCAAAAGCAGCACTGAGAAGCTGGAGATATTTGAGGGTGACTCTGAGTCTTGGATCATGTGTGGAAATGTAGCTCCTGGCTCCTGATGCCAGCGTGCGGAGGCTGCATGTGTTGTTAAGAAAAGTCACCGGTTATTATGATTATAGATATGTGTGTTTCTGACTTTCTCTTTGTGCATTGTGTCCTCTGAGTTGAGGTACAGGAAATTGTGAGCTCTTCAGTGTGGGTGATGGGAGCCAAACTCAGATCATTGGTAAGAGCAGTGAGAATTTTACACTGCTGAACCACCTCTCCAGCTTATTTCCTTTCCGTTGAGATGCTAACTAAGCCTGGGCTTTCTTTCCTTGACAAGCTAGGCCTTCTCATTCTCTGAAGCTCAAACCCCCACCTTCCACCTTGGGCCGCTTGCTAACCTTCTATTGTGCAAGACATAGCTTCTTCTCTCCTCTTCTTTCCTATATACTGGGTAACTTCCAATAGTTACAGCTTACCTGCTCTATTGGTTTTCTCTCAAATTCTAGCAAAATTGTCTTCAAACTTACTTCTGATTTCTTTCTTTAATTAGGAGACTAAGAACCTCTGAAGGGGATCCCAGTATCAATAATTTTCCACTTACACCTTTAGTGTGTTAACCAAGACACAGAAAGTAAGGCCCAAACATTATTTTGCTATTCATGTCCAATGATGTTCAACCCTGATCATTTCTAACTGCCTGGAACAAAGGACTATGCTCATATAATTATTCTAAAAGATCAGAGAATTCAATAAAAAGAGCATAAGAAAAACAACAACAACAAAAAAAAAAAAACAAAAAAAAGAAAATTCATCGGTCAGAAAACACACCAGAACTGGTATGTTTTCTGTTATTGAAATCGCTTTAAACCTGTTTGAAATGGTGGTCATGGAAGGAGAGCACCCACTTGGGCATTGGGAGCCTTGAGGTCTTATCTTCCCCAGGTTGTGTCTTCTTTTTCTCAGTGTGCAGAGAGGTCTGTCTATGTGTCCACTTCACAGATAGTATTCAGAGAGGCTCAAGTCAGAGTCCGGGACCAAACACCAACCACACCCAGTGGGGCTCACAGACACACGAGCAGGTGCCAGCTGAGGGCACATTCCAAGGACTTCTTGGATGAAGCCTTCCCGACACCACCCCCATGAGGTACCTCTGGCCCTCTGAGGGCCTCATCTCATTATGTACACAGCTCGGCACAGATAAATGCCCACCTTCTATGCCTCCCCCAAAACGGCCAGCAGAGCAGGCTATGACTCCTTCCAGATCATTCTCTGGTTGCCTGAGGTAAATGTCAACGGAACAAGAAGTGCAGAGCTGGGTGTGATCAGCAGAACAGCAGGCTCCAGGCTGCCCACATCCTAACCTATGGAGGTTGTAACCCCAAGATGGGGAGTGAGTCAAGGTTGGTGATACCTGGAGTCACCACAGGGTCCTTGCAGAGGGAGGCAGAGAGGCCTAAGGATTAAACTCACCAAGCAAGCTGTCTCTACAGCCAGGAGCCCACGGCATCTGACTGTGAGATTCCTCAGTGTCTTTCACTGTGTGAATAAGTAAAGGAGGAGACTGTCTTCTAACCGGTAGTAAACTCCGATCGGAGGGACCATCAAACTGAGAGGGGAGTGGTGTACAGAAGGAAAGGCAGCCAGCCTTGTCACTTGGGCCAAACTGTGCTAGTCAAAATAGCCTCTAGGCTTCTCTAGAACAAGTCCTTTCCTTCCTCCACACAGGGAGGCCCTGTGCTCCTTAGACAGGATGGCTGGTTTCCAGGAACCAGGCTCCTGGCTCTGGAATGCAGATACCCTCACGGCTTTGGTTGAGCCACAAGATTGGGGTGAAGGATGGAGGAGTTGTACTCAACGGAGTCTGTGGGCTCACTGCTCTCTAGCCATCCCAGCTTCCCCAGAGCTCAGGGGAGCTCCCTGGACCCCATTCTCTGCTGAAGGGCAGATGGAGGCTCGAGATGGGGAAGGATTTACACCAGTTCCCTCAAGTAGGAGCATCACTGAGTCTCCTGCACTTGGCCATTGACAGATTCTCTGAGGCCTTGTCGGAGCCAGAAACCCAGGGTTTATAGGAGAGGGATGGGCCTAGAACTCTGGGACTTGGGGGACTGCCCAGCTCCTAAAGCTCCCACCTGGCCCATCCGAACCCAGTAAACAACAGCAAACAACAGCACCAGCTCTTCAAGTGGCTTCAAGATGAATATGACAAAGCAGTAGGCAGGAGCACAAGGCTGTCCTGAACAGCTACAAACCTACCCCAGGGACTTGGTTTCCAGTTGCTTTGCTGTGAAGCAGGGTACTGACAGTATCACCTTGGCAGTGGTAATCATCCAGGGACCAAACAGTGTAATTTATGACAAGTGTAATTTATGGGGCCTGACCACAGCAAGTACCTTGCAAACTGCACCCTTGTGTGACTGCAGACAGCCACAGGCCTCCAGCTACCAAGCACCTGGGGGTTTGTTTGAAAATGCACTTGTGGGCGCTGTAGACGCCAGGCCTGCAAGGTGACGGAGATCCAGTGATACCTGAAACACAGCCAGTGACCAGGAAGCATGGGCGGGTCTAAGGGCCAGCTCTGGGTTTACAGGGGACATCAAAGGTCATTTGACATGCAGACAAGGTTAGCCAGTGTTTCACATAGGCAGCCGTAAGCTCTGACCTTGTCCCCAGACCGACTCAGCCATTAAAAAACATGGCCTGGTAACAAGCTACCTCACTCCTTCTTAGACTGACACCCCCCTCAGCCACCATCTGCTGTCTCACCTGTCACCTGGCACAGCCCCATCCTCCTGCCAGGAAGGGGCAGCCCTGTTGCCTTGGACCTCCTTCCTGCTAGTTGTGCCTACAGTCTGCCTCACAGGGAGCTCAGAGCAAGAGAGACCATGGCTGACTTGCAACAGACCAGAGCCGAGGCTACGCTGGGGGAGGGGACAGGCAGGTGGCCAAGCGCTTGTTTTCCAGCCTCAGTTCTAAGCTGAAGACGAGGTAACAGTCAGAGAGAACAGAATTCATTGGTGCCCAAGGCCCTTTCCACAGCTCCACACTTTTTACAGATTCTCAGTTCTGTGTAGGACAAGCGCAGCTTGTCACCATCCTCCTCCACAAGACCCCTGTCAGCGCTGGCTTCTGGAAGAAGCCCTTCCTTCTCAGGGTCCCTGGTCCATGGCTCAAATTCCTTCCAGGGCTTCTGGACCTTGACAGAGGTCCACAGGCAGCCATGAGCACAGCAACCAGCTAAAGTCCCTCTTGCCACTGTGGACTGGCTGTCCTGGCCAGGGCTGTCCATCCCAGAATGCCATCTAAGCCAGATAAGTGGGTGTGCTTTTTCACAGCTGTGCTCTCGGCATTCAGGAGGCTAAAGCAGGAGATTTTCTGCAAGTTCAAGGCCAGCCTAGGTCTTAAAAGAAAGGACCTAGAAGAAGGGAGGGGAAGGAAGGGGGAGGGGGCGGGAAGAACGAATGAGAATTAGGAAAGAAGAAATGATAAGATAAAGTGGGAAGCTTCTCTGAGGACCCTGGGCTCCCAGCCTCCCCAGAGGTGGGCCATGTGACCAGTCTCCAGCCGATGATGCAGGGCTGCGAGAATACTCAGCAGTTTCTCTTTTTACCCAAAGGACAACCAAGCACCAGCTGCCGCTCTTTTCTACCTAGTCCTTGCTTTTCTACCTAGTAAGACGCCTGGCCTTCCTCTGAGAGGCTGCCCTCTGCAGCCACTGTGTGTGTGTAGCCTAAGCTAGCTTGTCCAACCCCCACTGAGAGGACCCCAGCTCTTTTCTGTCTTAGCAAACTTGTCAGCCATGGTTTGGATCAGATAGTTAAGTCTGGTGCACAGAGGTGGCCCAGTGACAACTAGTGGAAGGCCAGCAGGGTGGCCAGCAGGATGCCACTTTGGAGGCCAGGCCCCACCCCTGAGCTTGGCTTTTACCAACACTGCTTTTGCCTGTGGCTAGCCTCACCCCAGGAAGGCTCTTGCCCTATCACAGGAGACCTGGCCACACCCCACAGGACAATGGCTACAAACCCCAACTTAGCTCTATAAACTTGGTCTCTCCCCCCAGAAGACAAGGTCATATCCTTATGTACCTGGTCCTCCCCTCACTCCCGGGAGTCCTGGCTAACACCTCCTGTATATCTTGCTCCTTCCCCAAGAGCCATGACCCTGCTCTCCGTTTTTTCCTCCAACCCACCTCCTTCTGGGTCAGGCTCTACCCTCTAGTTCCCAGCTGCTTAGCCCCACACGCTCCCAGTTCTCACTGTCTTCCTTTGGACTCACACTTGTGTGTGCCTCACACCTCTGGTCAGACCTTCCCATCAGGGATGTGCAGACCTCAAGGTCGGCTGCTCCCACCCTCCCTTCCACAGTGACAGTCACCTGAAGGGCCAGCCTGCCCCCTCTGCATCTGATCCCCCCCCCCCCCCCCCCCCGCGCCCCCCCCCCGAGGGGCCCCCCCCCCCCCCTCCCCTCCGCCCCCCCCCCCCCCCGTTGCCCTAGCTACCCCTTCTGGCCCAGTTCTCAGAGCTGGTGACCCGGGGCTTCCTAATCCTGTTTCCCCAGCCATCTTCTCACTTAATTCTCCAACACTTCTAGGTCAGACCGTTGTTACGGAGCCTGTTTGTATTATGCGCCCTTGGGATCCACACCGGGGACTTGCTGGTTAAGAGAACACATAAATGAGTCGAGCAGAGGAGAAAGAGGAGGCAAAGAAAATCCCTGGTTTCCATAGCAACAACAAGGATGTAGTCCTGTGAACCAAGGGAGCTGATCTTCTTTCTGTGAACAGTGAGGGCTGAAGTGTCAGTCCCTGGGGAGGGGGCAAGTTGCAGGCTTTCAAGACAGGAGTGGGCCTGGATCTCCTCTAGTCTAGAGGTCCTTGTTTAGAGCGCATTTTCCCTGAGGGACATTCAGTGGTGACCGTAGGCCATCGCTTTGGTGCACAGGTCACCCTCACCACAAAGAGCTATCTGGCCTAGAATATCGATGACGTCAAGGCTGAGCCCTGAAGCAGTTCAGTCCCGGCTCTGGGTTATGCCTCTCCCACCCCCGAAGGGTTGTCTCAGCCTTTGTCTGTCTGCTTCCTGTGATGGAAACATGCTGCCTCCGGGAACTGCTGGCCTGAGGTAGTAAGCTGTGCAGCAGAGCCAGGGCTGGCTGCATGGGCAGGGGAGGAGGAGTATAGATCTCAACAAGAAAAGGAATAATGGGCTCCCACTGAGAGGCTATTCTAGGATAGCCCTCCAGTGAACTGAGACACTCAATTCTGCCCCGGTCTCTACAGAAGGAGAAAGGAAGCCTGGTCATGGTAGCATATGCCTTTTCTCCCAGTGCTCAGGAGGCAGGTGGATCTCTGAGTCTGAGGCCAGCCTGGTCTACAGAGTGAGTTCCAGGACAGACAAAGCTACACAGGGGAAGGAGAGGGTCCTCTCTGACAGGGCTCAGTCTGGGATCTCTCCCAGCTTGGAGCTGCAGGAGCAGCACGGGAGAAACCAGAAAGAGAGGCAGGACTTGACCATGGTTTCTAGAAGTAAGTTTCTACTTTTAAGATACTAAAATGTTTGTTAGTGGTACTGGGGAAAAGGCTCAGTAGTTGAGAGCACTAATCGTTCTTTCAAAGGACCCGGGGCCTGGTTCCCAGCATCTACATGGAGGCTCACAACTGTGTAATTTTAGTTCCAAAAGATCCAACACCCTCCTCTTCTAACCTCCCAAGAGACCAGGCACACACACGGTTACAGACATACACACAGGCAGAATGCCCATCAGATAGAAAACCCTGTTAGTGGTATGTGTTCTAAACCACTGAAGGGAATATTCATAACACATCAAAAGTACAATGATAGGTAGTGGATGGATGGGTAGATAAATCATGGATGGATAGTGTATGGATGGGTGGATGAATAGGTGGACAGGTGGATGGAGGACAGGTGAATGGATGGGTGGACAGGTGGATGGGTGGGTAAGTGGGTGGATGGATGGATGAATAGGTGGATGGTGGATGGATGGGTGGATACATGGATGGATGGATAGATGGATGCTGCCTCACATTTCTGCCACCATGCCTTCCCTGCCATGTTTGATTGTCCCCTCACACTGAGAACCACAATAAACTATTCCTTCCTTGGGTTGTTATTTGTCAGGTATTTAATCGCAGAGTGAAGATGTTAATGAAGATAGAGAATGGGCAAGTGAGTGAGGGTGGATAGGTGGAAGGGTAGAGAGTATATTGATGAACAGAGGAGTGGAGGGTGAATCGATGAATGAATAAATCCGTGATGGTTTTTGGTACAGAGTATCACTATGTAACCTAGGCTGGCCTCTAACTGCAGGAGTCCCAGGGTGCACAGACCTGGGAACAGATCGGCTGTTCACATGCTGGGGGCCCCAGGTTAGTGGGGGGCTTGCTAACCCTTGGCTTTATCCTGCAGCACCTCCCTGGGGGCCGGAGGTAAGCAGGTGTGATAATAGGGTCTTGTTCCAACTTGGGCTACTATGACCAAGCCTGTGGGAACTGGGCAGGAACCCAACCTACTCACGTTCCCCTCTGGAGTGGGAACCTTTAAAAGGGTTCAGGGGCTGGAGAGGTGGCTCGGTGATCATTGGCACTTGATGCTCTTGCAGAGGACCCAGGTTGAATTCCCACATAATAGCTCACAGCAGTTGGTAGGTCCAGGTCCAGGGGATTGGACAGATCTCCACAGATAGGCCTTGGCCCACCCAGGCCTCCCCATAACCAGTGGGCTGGTGCTCTACTTTTTCTTGCCTCCCTTTCTCCACTCCTTGATTTGAGGAAGAGTCTCTTATAGTAATTTAGTGTGTAGCTGAGGCTGACTTCGAACTTCCAATCCTCCCTCCTCTACCTCTCGAATGCTGGGATTACATGTGTGGATCACCACACTCAGTTTATGTGGAGCTTGGATTTGAACCCAGGGCCTTACGTATGCTATGCAAGGTCTCTGCCAACTAAGCCACATCCCCTGATGTCTGACCATCTGTTCCACCCGGAAGGAAGTAGGCCTGGCCTTAGGTCTTACGAGACTGCTGGCTGTGTGCTGAAGATCAGGAACAAGGAATGCCCGCCATGCCCTTAGGGTCCAGCTGGCCAGAAAACCCTCTAGCTCAGATGGCCAAGCCCCCCTTGCCACCCGCCACCCAGCTGTTTTCCTGAAAGGCCTGGCAGAATGGGTCATGCTGGCCTGGCCCAGAGGTGGAGAGGTCAGCCAGCCATGAGTAAGCACAGACATGGCCAGGCCTGAGGCTGCCTGGCAAAACGTCCAGACTGCTGCCACTGGCCTTTCTGCCCTAGGCCCTGGAGCCATGCCCAGACACTCCTGCCTCATGGACAAGAGCAACGGGGGCATTCCAGGCAAAGGCAGAGCCCGGGCAAAGGTGAGGCCACAGTCCGGAGACACAGGGCCCAGCAAAGGGAGAGATCTTAGACCAGAGAGGAGCCCCTCCCCCCACTTCTACCTTAGGTGTCTTCCTCAGGGTGTGGGGAATCTCAGTGTAGCACCTCCTCTTGCAACATTATTTTTATTACAAAACAACCACACATACTGGTTGTAAAATATCCCAGAGGCTTTTTTAAAGTATAATAATAACTGAAAACATGGCTCAGTGGGTAGAACACTCGTCTAGCATAGCTCTGGGCTTGATAAAGCACCCTGTAAACCAGGCACAGCGGAATACCTATATCCCAGTACTTAGGAGGTAGAGGCAGGAGGAGCAAGAGTTCAAGGCCAACGTGGGCCACATAACAAAACTGAAGCCAATAAATTTGAGGCCATGAGAATCTATCTCAAAAAGAAAAAAAGAAACTGTCATTTTAGAACTTGACACACTGTGTCTATGGTCAGCTGCTGCAGGCATTTTCCCAGTATGCCCTCTGTCAGGCCTACTGCCTGTCTGGTCCGCTGCATGCCTGGTTAGGTGGCCGACTTGTCCCCACACCACCGAGTCCCCTGTCCTCTTGACTTACAGGTGAGCCTGGCCAGAGAGAAACAGAGTCTTCTCAACAGCCTTGTTTTGTTTCCTCTTTGGGGATGACACTGCTTCCCCCCTATCCATAGCCATGAAACCTGACATGCCTATTTCTTTATCCATTCGGTCATATCAATCTCTGGGATGAATTCCAGGAAGTGAAGTTTCTGGGTCCCCGGACAGGCACTTTACAGTGTCTGGCCAACACTTTTGTTGACACCCTAATATTCCATCCGAAGGAAGCAGCATTGCCTACATACCTCACAGCACGTTGTTTCCAGTCTTCTCCAGCCCCCCACACTGACACCCTTCCTCCAACAAGGCCACGTGTAATCCAGTGAGGCCACACCTCCTAATGTAGATACTCCCCGTGGCCAAGCAGTCAAATATGAGTCTATGGGGACCCAACCCATTCAAGCCACCTCTTCTTCCTTGACGACAACCATAAAGGACTTAGTTCCAAATAAGTTCCTGTCCCAGCGGTGGGATCAGACTTGAACATGACTGTTCACAATTCAGCCCACCACATCGTCCAATGAGATCAGGAGAAGCTGCTTGGGTGCCTGTGTGGAGGCCCCGGGAGCCATTAGACAAATCCAGTCAGTCCTCCCGTGTTGGGAACTCTCCGTGTTGGACAAAGTTACGATCCATACAAAAAAGGCTCAGAGAAGTTCAGCCTACACCAAAACCCACACAGCTTAAGCGCCGTGCAGCTGAGTGACCCTGCAGACCCCACAGCGCCACAAGCTGTCTCCCAGGAGAGGAGGGGCTTTCCTGGGGGGCTTCCCAATCTTCAGGGAAAAATGACAGGCACACAGCGGAAATGGTCCTGGAGGACCAAGGGCAGCAGGAGCTGGGCAGCACAGATGTGCTGTGCTGGTGTGGGCTGAGCAGTGATATCTGGGGTCAGGCACTCCTCCCACAGGGCATGACACTCTTGTCCTTCAGCACCTACAGTTTGGAGAGGAGGCTAATGTGGTTCAGCTCACCACAGCTACCGGGCTGAGCACAGATCCAGAGCCTCAGACATGGGACTGAGGAATAATTACCCACTGTGCCAGGGGAAGAAGCAGCTCCAGCCTCAGTTTCCTCATCAGCGGATAGCCTGCTGCAAGTGGGCCAGGCTGAGCCACCTGCTGGATATCCTAGGTAGTACACCAGCCTGCACCAGGTAGGGTCCACAGCCCACCCTGACCATCAGGTGCTCACAGAGGCCCATCTCCTACGATCCTCCCTGTGCTGCTGCGTTCTGCCCTCAGGGACCACAGGCTGTGATGACAGAATGGACCGACTGCCTGTGACAGGGAGGAAACCCGAAGAAGGGCCAGCCTCGGGGCTAGCCCAGAGACAGCTGGTCTGGAAGCCACAAATGGATACCTGAAGCCCAGGCCCCATTCTCAGCAGGGGCACGCACACACTGTCACAAGCATCTCTTACCCACATTCTCATCGGCACTGCCTCGAGTACTAACACCCATAGGTGGACGTGCCCACGCACGTGCGCCCACGCATGCAAGCAGCAAACCCTTCCACACACTCACACACATGTGCATACTTACATAGGCACACCTGTCTCCTGCCTCCACTGTGCAGGACCCTCACTCAGGAGTTCCTGAGGGGGAGGGAAGACCCAGCGCCCCTCCTCTGGGATCTTCTCAGACTTCCTGCAGAGGGCACTATCTCGCATCCACTGCTCAGCTTTTCTGATTCCACCCAACGTTTAGAAGTTCCTCTAGGTAGCTTCTCTTCATCCACAGCCATCATTCCTGAATCCCCTCGAAGGAGTCTGCTGTGGTTTATTCATCCTGTTAATGGTGTCTGTTAGCACAGACGTGCGAGCATGCACGTGTACATGCCAGCATATTGATATTGTCCACTGAACGCTGTGGACCTGTTGTGTGACTTTTCCTGGAGAACAGTCCAGGGCAAACGTCTATTCTTGTAAGACAGGGTGCAGACCACAGACCCAAGAAAGGACTCTGCCCACGTCCAGCTAACTGAGCCTGTGAGTCTACTGGGGTGGCCCACAGCAGCATGGGTGCCTCACGGAACTGTCCGCTGCAGCAAGGGTGAGACCTCAGGACAGAAAGTGGCACTCCTGGAGCTTTCCACACAAGGTGCAGGGAGAGCTACCCTCCCCGTATAACCCTTAGGCGGGGCCTTGTGAGTCTTGCGTGTTTCAGGAGTTTCCTGTAGGTTCTGTTTACCCCCTGAGTCTGTGCGCCTCTCTCCAGAAGGAAGTGTTTAAAGTTGGAGGGAATCCCTACACAGCCAGGACGGCAGCCATAGGGTAGACACCTCTCCTCTGTTGGACAGCGATGGCTGTGACGCTCTGGCAGAGTAAGGCACCTCTTTTTCTTCCTTCCCCTCTCCTTGCCTCCCAGTGTGGTCAGGTGTCTCTAGGCTTTCTTTGCTTGTCTTCTGGGTGTGGAGAGGAACAGCACTGTGACCCATGAGAGTATTTTTCATATAAACACCAACTGTCAAGTTCCCTCCCCTTTGAGGACACGTCATGCCCTACACCCATCTTTCCAGCGCCTCTAGGTTTTGGGTTCTTTACACAGTCTGGATAATTCCCCTCCCCCATGACTGACATCCGAGAGCTTCTAACCCATGCCTGTGCCTTCCATTACTCGGGCTGTGTGAGCTCTTCAGTGCTGTGACAAGATCCTTGAAATAAATGACCTAGGGATGAAGGATTTATTTGGGCTCTCTGGTTCGAAAGTTCAGTCCACAGTCCTTAGCACTGAAGATTCTGGTCCAGGGTGAGGCGGGTCATGCAGTGGTGGGACTATATGACAGAGGATGCTAACCTCTCAGCAGATGCCGAAAGAGCAACCCCAGAGGGGCCGGGGACAAGACATGCCCCCAAAGGCATTACCCAAGACTTGCTTCCTCTAGCTAGGCCCTACCGCCTAAGGTTTCCAGAACCTTCTAAAATAGTACTGCCAACTGGGGGGGGGGGGGAACAAGGATTCAACGCACCAGACTTCTGGGAAGACACTTCACATCCAAATTGTAAAACAAAGAGATTTTTTTTTTTTAACATAATGCCAAACTCATCAGGATGCTCTTCCATTATTTGGTTTTAATTCTGGTTTTGGGGGCTTTGATTGATTAATTAGTTAGTTAGTTAATTTTGAGACAGAGTCTCTCTTTGTAGCCCTCGCTGGCCTAGAACTCAGAGAGCAGCCTACCTCTGCCTACCTATTGTCGGGATTAAAAGCGTATGCCACCTTCCTGGGTCTGGTTCTTTTGTTTTGAGACAGGGTCTCATGTAGTCCAGGCTAGCCTTGAATTTGCTGTACAGCCGAGAGGTCCTCGAGTTCCTCATCCTCCTGTACCCACATCCAGAGTGCTGGGAGGCAGGCTCCGGCCACCACACCTTCCACTATTTGGACTTTGGGATCTTGCTGAAGTCGGGGGGTAACGGCGCTTGCCACCAAGCTTGAAGACCTAGGCTTGAATGTGGGACACACATCGTGGAAGGAAGGGACTGACTCCTGAAAGATTCCTCCGATTCCATATGCATGCTGTGGCATGTGCCCGCGCACGCGCGCGCGCACACACACACACACACACTAAGTAAATAGATGTACTGTTTTGAAAGAGGACTCATTTCCCTGAGTCATACATGCTTTTGTTTAGCTTGAAACTGTCCTGGGATATAGAAACTGTCCTGGCCTTTGCTGCCTCCTTTCTTCGCTTCCTGCCACGTCTCATGTCACATTTCCACCTCTGAGCCCCAACCCCCAATCTATTGCAGAATCACCTGTCCTCCAAGGTCCAGGGCCTGGTCCTGCCTTCCTACATGACAGCAATAACAAAACATAAGAGCCAGGCTCGGTCCCACGAGCCCATTTCCTAGATGAGCACCCCTGTCTGCTGGCAAGGTGCAGATCAGCAGAGCACAGCTGGCTGCCAGCGAGACAGTGCCTACCGCAGGGTGAGTGGTTGAAGCTGAACTCACACAGGGCTCTGGGCCTTGCCGCTCTGGGTGGGTGGCTGGGGCAAGACCCCAGCCTCTGAGCCTCCTACAGAATGGCTGACAGGATTCCAAAAGATGACTGGGAAACCTTGGGCCTGAGGCAGCTGTCAGCCATCACCAGCTTTCTCAGTTGGGTCAGAGCTGGAGAATGCTTCCAGCCCATTATATGAAGACAGAGATAAAGGAATCCTTCAAACCCAGAGAAAACATTAGGCGTGTGCTTGGGGTTGTGACGGCTCACTGACCTGTACTCCTTGGCTGTACACTCCAGGCCCAAAGAAGGTGACAGCCTTGCTCAGTGTGACACAGCAGGCACAGAAAAACTCCTCCCGTCAGGCCGTCTGGGTGTTGGAACAGTATTGACAGTGGGGGTTGGGGATTTAACTCAGTGGTAGAGTGCTTGCCTAGCAAGCGCAAGGCCCTGGGTTCGGTCCTCAGCTCTGGAAAAAAAAAAAAAAAAAAGACAAAATAACAAAAAGACCACGCTGGGCTGGCCTGCACGGCGTCCTTGTGAGTCATACTGTCTTTGTGAGGCAGTAGGCCTGAGACCTGCTTCCAACCAACCACATGTGACATTGTTGAGTGTGCAAGCCTGGGGCCTGCCAAGCTGTAGAAGCCTTGGGGGGTGGGCGCAGAGCAGGCAGCAGAAAGGGTCAGGGACCTGGGGAACCTTAAGTGACAGCCAGCCACAAAACCAGGCTCTCCAGCCTGCTGCTGCAGAAAGCGAAACCTGCCAGCAGCCTGACGAACATGGAAGCTGACGCTCTGGCAACTGAGTCTGCAGCTGAACACTCAGCCCCTCCGTCCCTATCCCCACCTCCTTGAACAGCAGCCCCGAACAAACTGATGAGCCGGATGACCTTGGACCCTCAGAGGCACTGAGGTGATGGCTGCGTGTTGGTCTCAGCTGCTGTGTTTGCAGTGCTCGTATCTAAAACTCTACTATTTGGGGTGCTCGAGCCTCTACCTCCCTTCTAAACTCCCAGCCCTATGGGGGACAGAGGTTAGCGGGGAGAGAGGGTACAGACCCCTTTACTTCTCCTGGCTGTTTAGGGTCGATGGATCTTTTGGGGATCTACCAATCTCCGTCAAGAGCAAATGCAGCCAGCAGTTTCCAGGCTGCTGTGCCCCAAAAGCACTTCTCTCTGTCTGTCTGCTCCAAACCGAAACACTGTTGGTCTGCAGTCTCTCTAAATTGCTACACACACACCCCAACAACGTCTCTTTCTCTGGACTCTCATTTTTATATTCTCAGAGCCCTAGACCACACCCCTCTCTGTGCTGCACGAGGTTCTCCGTTACCATTTGTCAAAAGCCACACCCCACACAAGACAATTTTCAGCTGTGGACAAACTATACCCAACTACAATCCCACACTTGGGATTAAAACAAAAAACATAACTGAGTTATTTTTTTTTAAAGAAACCAAAACTTCTAACCCATGGGCAAATGCCTGCTTACAACACCGCCCTGTGGCTTTCTCCTTTACATACACATCATGCAGGTGCCAGGAGCCATGGGCTTCCCTTCGCTGAGAGAATTCCTACCTTCTAACATGGAACTCACTGGGTCCTGAAAATTCGAACTAATCTGAAAATTAAACCCTGGATTGCCAGCCCATTATCTAAGGAGTCTTTGTGCCCCATTTAGGGTGAGGAGCCGGATCTGGGTTCTCAGGCTGAGCAGCTGGCCCTGCTATTGTGGTGACGGCTGTGGGGGTCTTAGAGTCGACCAGGCTTCCTGAGACCCCTGCCTGCAGTTTTCATTGCCATCAGAGACAAAGCAAGAGGTTTCTTCACAGAGCGAAGGCACACACTCAGGACAGAGCACGAACTTCCAGGGAAGTCGTAGCGGGACCTCTGATAGCTCTAGCAGAGGGAAGGTTATTCATGACTTAAGCTGGGGGAAGAGGCTACTCACTTTCCTGTCCTCAAACGTGTAATGGGAACAGATGAGCAGCTTATATGAAGATGCTCTTTAATGAAGCAGAGAATGGTTAAGCAGACATTTTGTATTGTCTTTGTTTTTCAAGACAGAGTTTCTCTGCGTAGCCCACCCTAGGGGTCCTGGACTTGCTTTGTAGACCAGGCTGGCTTTGAACTCCCAGAGATCCATCTGCCCCTGCCTCCCGAGTGCTGGGATTAAATGTGTGCTCCACCGTTCTGGGCTTGGACTGTCTTCTGCTCTCCCTGTTTAAGCCCTTCATTGTCTACATCAAGCCACCATGATGTGAATTTGGGTTTTGTTTGTTTGCTTTTCTTTTTTTCTGAGGCAGGATCTCACTATGTTGCCCTTTCTGGCCTGTAACTCACTATGTAGACCAGGCTAGCCTGGAACTGACAGAGATACACCTGCCTCTGTCTCGACTGCTGGGATTACAGCAGTGAGCCACCACACCCGGCTGAATTTGCCTCTTGTTTTTCATGTGTGTTGTTAGCCTAATTCAGTTCTAGATGGCTTCATGGATAGATTTAAACAAAACCCAACAGCTAGCAGTCCTTTAATTCTGAGGGGTTTGGGGGTGGGGAGTGTCCACCCAAGGCCTCTCTGGTGGCTGTGAGCCCAGGCCTCCTGGGTAGAAATCAACCATCATCAAGGCCTTCACCAGTCCCTTGGAGCCTGCTGCTTCTCATATCCCTGTTGCCATGGCAACGGCAGACAATGGTTTCTGTAGAGTTCGGCTCTATAAATAATTTCTAGATCGGTCAGCGTGATGTGAGTGAGGTGGGCTCTGCTGGCAGGTTCTCGGTGGCCAGGGCCTCCTCAGGGAAGGGGAAGTGAGGTGTTGGCCTGGGAGGGATTGGCTCAGGCTCTGCCCTGGCTGGCTGGGTCTTTTCATCCTGAGGCAGCCGGAGCTGGCTTTCAGGGATGCAGCTGACAGATCCGAGAAGTGCGAGGGTGCTTCCGTGCAACGTACAGGCTCAGTACAAAAGGCTGGCCGGGTGTTCCACAGGCCTCCCAAGGAGGCCCTCGCTGTGGCTCCACACACGTTGTGGACAGCAAAGGGCAGCTGGGCATGGGTTCCAGGGAGAGCTCAGAGGGCAGGAGCTCAGAGAAAAGGGTCAGGGAGAGGAAAAAAGGGGCTCTGCTAGAGTGCTTGCTCAACACGCACAAAGCTCTGGGCGCCATCGCCAGCAGCACACAGATCTGGTGGTACACACCATATCCCAGCACTGCGGAGGACAAGGCAGAAGGGTCAGAAGTTCAAGGCCACCCTTTAATTCACAGTTTGAGCCCATCTTAAAAATTAACTAATAAAAAGGCAAGATATTAGAGAGCTGGCTCAGTGGTTAAAAGCACTGGCTGCTCTTCCAGAGGACCCAGGTTCAATTCCCAACACCCACATGGCAGCTTTGTAACTCCAGCTCCAGGGGAATCTGATGTTTTCTTCTGGGCTTTGTGGGCAACAGACATGCATGTGGTACACAGACATACATTCAGACTAAACACCCACACACAAAATAAAAATAACAACAAAAAATCCTAAAGAGGACAAGTCCCGTGCTTTCCTCGTTTCCTAGGGGAAGGCCGATCGCCATTGGCCTGGACAGCTACTATCTCTGCTTTGGCAGGTGAGTGTGGCTACCTGCACACTGACTCCTGAGAAGATCAAATGTCAAGTGTCATAAGCAACTCATAACTGATAGATGAGGAAGCGCTCCCTCTTTAGGCAGCAGAGCAGGCCTGGGCACTGCAAGCCTTCTTGGCTTCAAAGGTTTCTGTGTCTCAAGAAGGGACTCTGACACTCCTGGGGTCACTTGGATGTCAGCTTGGTGACACCGTCCTTGTTAGCCCGAACAGTCCAAAGATCCAGAAGGTAGAGATGGACCTGGCATGGCAGTATTCGTGGCTGGTGGAACCCAGTGAGTCCTGGGTTTCCCCTCAGTTAATGCTTCCCAAATATCAAGAACAGATGCCAGGGCTGTGGAAATGTCTTGGTGAGTGACAGGGCTTGCTGTGCCATCCCAACAACCCGAGTGCTAACCCCAGATCCTATGATAGAAAAAGAAAACTGTCAGAAGTCATCCTCCAACCTCTGAATGAAAAAAAAAAAAAAAAAAAGAAACCAAAAAGGAAGGACCAATTGCTCTGGTAGGGGAGAAAGGTTGTTTCGGATATCATGAGGAAGAGCATAGCCAGAGGCAGCAACATTTGGGAGAGTTTGAAGTGAACATGACCCTGAGTGGGGCCATGTGAGGAGTAGGGAGGGAGAGCCAGGAGAGCAGGAGAGCAGGAGGGAAAAGGGTAAAATAAGGACCAGGAAAAACAAAACGGCTGGGCTACATAGGGAAGGGCAGCGTAACCCCTGGGCTGGAGATGTTTAGGGTAGAGGGTGAGGTTTGCCAGCCATACCTCGTAACAGGCAGGGGCTGAGGAATGCTGGAAGAACCTGGCAGCCAGGTCTGCTCTGATACACAAACAGGCACCTCAGTTAACAGTTTGTCCCTGGTTCGAGACCCAACAACCTCCATATGCGCACTGCAGCACGTGTACACACACTCACTTACCATGCACACATATCTAATGATGATAGTCAAAAGCAGTGTGGCACACAGCTGCAATCCTAGTACCTGGTTAAGAAGAGGCAGAAGGATCAGGAGTTCAAGGCTCAGCTACATAAGGAGCTTGAGGCCAGTGTGGACTATATGAGACCCTGTTTTAAGAAAAACAAACAAAAAAAACACAACAATAAACTGTTGTGGGTTGCTGTTAAAATTTGCTATTTATTATCTTTTAGTAAGCTGTTAAAATTTACTGTTGACTATCTTTTAGTAATGCAGCGGTTAATCCTAAACAGCTGTATAACCAAATCACCACACAGAGACTGTGATTTATTTAATTAACCTAGAACACAATGCTGGGCAATAGTTACTCCATCCTAAACCTCCAAGCCCTCATAGTTTCCTAACATTTAGATTTCCCACATTATACTTGCTTTTAGTGTTATTTTAGGTCCAGCCCATCTCTCCACGTAGTTCCAAGATATCTCTCTCCAGCTCTGCTCTCTCAGCTCTCTTCTGCCCTTTTTCTCCTCTGCCTCCCACCTTCCTGTCTTCTGGCTCCTCCCTCTCTTCCTGCTTCCTTTTCCTTGCTCAACATTGTGGCTAGTTGCTTTATTTTGGCATGTTTACACAAAGTTGAGACAGGTGATGCTTAGAATAAGTATCACAATGCAATGTCTGGATTGAAACCAAAGAGTGGGGGAGAGAAATCAGCATTTGAACAAGGATAAAGTGTATATATTCCAAAAGAACATTATACCAACAATAAACACACAAAACAAACAAAAACAAAACAAAACAACAACAACAAAAAAACCCTTTCTAATGCCAAGTTCCACCTGGGGATTCAGAAAGACATATTCAGCTTTCTGGATATGGGCTGGGAGGAAGCCAGGCTGGAGAACCCCAGGCTAGACCCACATGCAGGGTGATAGGTGGGTATGCAGGTACAAATTTGGAGTCAGGATGCAAAAAGGTCAGATGAGGCCATCGGGCCCTGAGGATGAGATTAGTGCCCTGGTAACAAGAAGGCACCAGGGGGCGCTCTCTCCTCTTCCTCTGGAATGTAAGTGAAGTCAGCCATGAACAGACTCAGAAGGGAACCTTACCAGCTTCAGCCATGGAGCCTCTGCAGCAGGCTGATAAATCCAGGCTGGGAGGCTGGGCTGGTGATGCTGGTTAGACCATAGGCAGGACTCCAAATGACCACTGAGGCCAAGGCGACAAGGCACTATGGCAGGTTACCTCTGGATGACCAATGAGAACAAACCTATTGAAGCTACTCCATTACTGGCTGGCAGACCTCTCAGGCTTGCTTTCTTTATGAGTGGGTCTGGGAAGATTCCTCTTGGGATCATTTTCCTATTCCCCTGCTGTAGCGACAATTCAGGAATTTTGGTTTCTTTAAATACAAACAAACAAACAAACAAATATTATAAAAATATGTTTTTTGTTTTAATCCAGGTATGGGGTGGGGGTATGGGCCTGCTTCGGACTATCTGTGGCAGCTGACTATGATTTGCCTCGTGTTCTAGCAGAGGCGTGATTTTTTTGTCAGCTGCAGATAGTTTCTGCGATTGTGTGACGTCTGGAATTCTTCGAACTTTGCAGAGGGTAGATAAATTCGAGGTTCCCCAAGAGGCGGGGTTGGTTGTTGTTGGTTGTTCAGGAGGTTTGGTGAAAGTCTGCCTCAAAACCAAAACGAAACAAAAACAATAACAACAAAAGTAACAAACAAAAAAACCCAACAACAAAACAAAAAAAAAGCCTGGAGAGACAGCTTAGCAGTTAAGATGCTGGACTGTTGTTGCAGAGGGCCAGAGTTTCAGCGTCTAGCCTGAGGGGCTCCCAACTGCCTGGAACTCTAACTCTAGGGCATCTGATGCCTTTGACCTTGGCCAGAAACCTGCATTCATGTGCCTATACCCGAGTGTAGATACACAAATATACACATAATTTAAAAAAAAAATAAGCTGGGTGCGGTGGCACACACCTTTAATCCCAAACATTCAGGAAGGCAGAGGCAGGCGGATCTCTGTAATGTTAGAAGCAGCCTAGATACAAGCTGTCCTGGGCCAGAATGGGCTCCCTAGGGCACTAATACCACTGGCAAGCCCACATTCTTCTCCACAGGGTGACATAATGGCTGCTGCAGCTGGCGTGTGTATACACATGAAAATATTCAAGAAGAGGGGGTGTCTCTCCCTCTGCATCCCTTCCAATAAGAAAGGAAGTTTTCCCCAGCCATCCCCACCCCATGCAGACTCCCTCAGGTTTTGTTGAGAGCAAACACACAGCTTTCAGGTGATGGATGAGGAAGCCAGCCTGGCCATCGGAAGTGCGGTAGAGCCTAGGGCAGCAAGCTGGATGTGGCTTCACCTGGACTGTCCTGCCTGACCCTCTGCTGGGCTCTGGGCACCTTGACAGAAAACACTGAAAGTTGTGGTTGCTGATAACGTACTTAACCTGACTCTCTGGAGTGAGGGTTTGGAGGAAGCTATGACTGAAGATCTGTGGTTCTTTGAATGTGTATTAGTTGATCCCAGGCGCCTGGCGTGGACCTGAACAGGGGGTGGGAGGGGTGCGGTTGGCTTTCAGCAAGCTCATGCAGCCCTGGCCAAATCCCTGGGCTCTTTCTGAACAGAGAGAGTAGGTCATCCTGGCTAAGGATGACTGAAGTGTTGAGGGATTACTTCAGGCAGATGAGAGGTGTCTAGTGAATACTTCTCCCCCCGTCCTGCCCCCCCCATGCCAGTCACTTTCAAATACTATCTCTATCCACAGCTGTCTGTGATAGGAGAGAAAACTGAGGTCAGAGAGGTCACAGTGCACAGTGACACATGGGGGGGGGCAGGCCCAAGTTTGTACATGTCCACAGCCTGAATGGCTTACCCACGGGCGTGCAGCCTTGTGGGAGAGCTGGCATGAACCTCGACCCATCTGGTTCACAGGGCAGTCTGAATGATCCTCTGAGAGTGGGGTGGAGGTCCCTAGGGGACTTCCTCTTTCCCCTTTCACGGCGCTAGTTTATAAGGCTACTCAGGCTAGAAGCTTCTGTGTTCCCCTTGGCAGGAAAGTAGAAACCAGGTGCCAAGGGGAAGGAGCCAGGGCTAAGAGGGCATGTCCTGGTCCCTTGCATCACCACCCTGCCAGCAAGCGCCTCGTGTGTGTTCTGCCTCCGCCTCACTTTCACCTTCATTTTACTGATCTTAAAAAATACCCAGATGAGCTGGGTATGGTGTCATACACCTGTAATCCCAGCACTTGGGGGGTTCGAAAGCAAGTCCAAGACAGCCAAGGCTACACAGAGAAATTCTGTCTCGAAAAAACAAAAACAGATGGCCAGGTGGTGATGGCACACACCTTTAATCCTAGCACCCAGGAGGCAGAGAAAGGCAGATCTCTGAGTTTGAGGACAGCCTGGTCTACAGAATGAATTCCAAGACAGTCAGGGCTACGCAGCGAAATCTTATCTCAACAAAACAAAACAAAACAAAAAACCAACAAGAACAACAAACAAAAACAGATAAGGGACTGGAAAGATGGCTCAGTGGTTAAAAGCACTTGCTGTTCTTCCAGAGGACCTGGGGTTCAGTTCCCAGCACCCACATGGCAGCTCATGACCATCTTTAACCACAGTCCCAGGGGATCCAGTGCCCTCTTCTGGCCTCCTTGGGCACCAGTCATGCATATGGCACACAGCCATACATGCAGACAAAACACTAATACATGTAAAATATTTTTAAATGGCTCGGTGAGTAGAACACTCTCCTAACATGTACAAAGTCTTGTTTCAATTCTCAGGCATGATGGTCCATGCCTAGAACTCAGGAGATAGATGTAGAACATTCTTGGCTATATCCTGAGTTCAAAGCTGGCCTGGGTTACCTATGAGACCCAGAGAGGGAGAGAGAGAGCTAGAGAGAGAGAGACAGCTAGATAGAGAGAGGAGGGTGGGAGGGAAGGAGAGAGAGAGAAAGAACAGCCAAGAATGAGGTTGCACACCTGGAATCCCAACACTCAGTAGATAAGAGTCAAGACAATTGCTCTAACAATAGCCTGCTCTTAAATAGGGAGCTGTCGGGCTAGCCTGAGCTACATAGGAAGACTTTGTCTCACAATCAAAACAGATCTGAGGAGATGGCTTGGTAAGTAGGCGCGTGTTTCCTAAGCATGAAGATCTGAATCTGGATCCGAACCTCTACATAAAAGTCAGTTGTGGTGTTACACAGCTATAGTGCTGGGCACTGGGGTGGGGGTGGAGACAGGAGGGTGCCTGGGGTGTGGAGCTTGCTGATTGGCCAGTCTAGACACAACGCTGAGCTTCAAGTTCAGTGAAAGACCTTGTCTCAAAAAATAGGTGTGAATGACAGAAGACACCTGACATTGACACCTTTGACTTTCACAGATGTGTGCACTCAGGCATACACACTCATAACAGAGAGAGGGAGAGAGAGAGAGAGAGAGAGAGAGAGAGAGAGAGAGACAGAGGTGGAGAGACAGAGACACAGAGAGACCCACTCCAGACAGCGAAGATCTGTGGGCCTCCGTGGGGGGCATCAGTGCTGCCCTGGGAACATCCTCATGACTTATAACTCCCCACTTTCCCGTGTCTACCACCTACCCCAGCAATCCAAAGCTCCTCTTGTAAAAGTCTGTCTTTCCCACAGCTGTCACACAGCTGGAATGGTCTAGGAATGTGTCCACCATGTGATCATAGGAGTCCTTTCTTCTGCCTGGAAATTCTTCTACCCCCTAGACTTGTCCTGCAGCAAGGCTGCCAAGGTCTCTGGGTCTTCGTGCGACATACATGCACCAGGATAGTCCGTTGGATCACAAGCACCTGCTGTGTTGTCTGGGATGTCAGACCCAAATACTTTTACAAATTCTTTTTATTTCATTGATACTGAGTCTCCTTTAAGATACAGACAGGGCGTTGCATTTTTGTTAGTGGGCGAGTAAAGTGAGTTAAAAAAATGTTTGTTTTTATGGGCATGGGTGTTTTGTCTGCGTGTTACAAACATGCAAACATGGTGCAGTGTTCTTGAAGGTCAGAAGGGGGCCTCAGAGTATACTCTGGGACCGAGTATAGATGGTTGTAAACTTCCATGTGGGTGATGGGACTCGAACCTAAATCTCCTGGAACAGCACTCTTAACTGATGAGCCATCTCTCTGGTCCCACAGATGTGTTTTCTGTATATTTCATTTCAAAATAATTAAAGCATCATCTTGAAGTATTTTTAAAAGCCATGATGGGGGAGGAGTGCTAGAGAGATTATTCTTTGGTTAGTTCTTCCAGAGAACCCAAGTCCAGTTCCTAGCACCCACATTGGATGGTTCATAACCACCTGAAACTCCAGCTTCAGAGAGATCCCACACCTCTGGCCTCCACAGGCATTTGTACTCACATGCACATACAAATGCATATGTATAATTAAAGGTAATACATATATATACATATTTTGACAGGCTTTCTCTACATGGCTATTCTGAAACTCACTATGTAGATCAGGCTGGCCTCAAATTCATAGAGATCCACATGCCTCTGCCTCCTAACTGCTGGGATTAAATATGTGTACCTCTATGCCTGGCTAAAACAAAACAAAAAAACCACAAGTCTTTTTTAAAAAAGTCACTGGACAATGGAATGGAGAGGTGGATCAGTGGTTAAGAAGTGGTTGCTCCTGCATAGGATCCAGGTTCAGTTCCCAGCACCCATATATATATGATGGCTCACAAATGTCTGTAACTCTAGTCCTCTCCGGTCCCTTCCAGTCCCCTCCGGTCCCTTCCGGTCCCAGGAGTTCGGGTGCCTCTTACTGGCCCCTGTAGCAATGCACACAAGTGGTGCAAACAGACAAACACGCAGGCAAAATATTCATATACTTAAGTTTTGAAAAGTCACTGGGAACCAGTAGGTAAAGGGCTTGCTACCAAGCCTGGTAATCTGAGTTTGGTTTTTGGGAACCACATGGTGGACTCGTGTGTGCGCGCGTGCGCGCGCGCACACACACACACACAATTATGTAATTTTAAAAAACATTTAATGTCATGGGGTCAATGTGGTTCCCATGGGGTCAATGTGGTTGAGACAGGTAATTTAATTCCTTCCAGCTTTTAAAAAATAATGAAACTGGCTGGGCCTGTTGGCACATACCTGTAACCCCAGCATTCTGGGAGGCAGAGGCAGGCATATCTCTGTGAGTTCAAGGCCAGCCTGGTCTACAAAGTGAGTTCAGGACAGCCAAGGCTACATAGAGAAACCCTGTCTTGAAAAACAAACAAAAGAAAGAAAGAAAGAAAGAAAGAAAGAAAGAAAGAAAGAAAGAAA
>NW_026596034.1:36669046-36692038 GCF_907164565.1 Psammomys obesus | reverse complement strand
AAAGAAAGAAAGAAAGAAAGAAAGAAAGAAAGAAAGAAAGAAAGAAAGAAAGAAAAGAAAAGAAACTGGACCACAAAAACAAACATGTTTTCCTTGATTTAGACAGAGTAAAGTGTACAATGGCCTTCAAGGGCATGCACCCCGAGGAAGGGCAAGGTGCTGCATCTCTAGCTGACAGGGGTCTCTGGCCCTGAGGGCTCTTCCTTCCTCTTTAGTTTTGTTTTCTTTAAGACAGGGTCTGACCGTGGTTGGCCTTAAACTCGAAGAGATACACCTGCCTCTGCCTCCTGAGATTAAAGGTATGGTGCCATGTCTGGTTTTTGTTTTGTTTAGTTTGAGAGACAAGGTTTCTCTGTGTAGCCTTAGCTGTTCTGGTCTCCCTTTATAGACCAGGCTGCCTCTGTTTCCCCGAGTACTGGGATTACCAGTGTGGGCCCCTGCGCCCGGAGGTCCCACGTCTGTTTTTTAAAATCCAGTCTCCCTATTTAGCCCAGGCTGTCCTGGAACCCACAATCCCCTTCTCCACTTCCTGAATGCTGGAGTGACAGGTGAACATTCTCACACCTGGCTGTGAAGACTCAGTGGAAGTCTCCGTAGTTGCCTTGCAAGAGAACTTCACACGTGACGTCCAGAGGCAACACGTGACCTTCGGCGGCAACAAGCCTGCCTGGTTTATTTCCTTTCCCTTCAGGAGGGAAGAAGGGAGAGGCTGATAGCCCAAACTGAAGGTCTTAGGCAATCTTTGAGCTTTGACAAGTTAAATGCTTAACTGGAATGTTTTGTCGTTGTTGCTTTACTGGAAGGAAAAATAAAGAAGAACCAGAGCTCCAAGGAAGTGTCTGGTAACAAATCCCCACGTGCTCGTGCGGTTCACGCCGCGTGACAGCCTCTGCTGATGCTCCTGGGCTAGTCCCTGTCTGCGAACAGGCTCGCTGACAGCAGCCCAAATGGGCTGGCTGGGCGCCACCTTTCCCAGAACAGATCGTTTGCGAGGCTGGTGTCACAGACGCTTTGCAGAACCCTCAGATGGGGGGGGGGGGGGAATGGAGGGGAAGGCAAGCGTGGGAAAAGGAAATTCACCCAAACAGAGCCAAGCCCACTGCAAAAGAGGGGGGTGCTCAGGGCTGTACAGTGCCCTTCAAAGCTCCGCAGGCGCCCGTAACCACATAGTGTTTTGCTTGGAAACAGGGTCCCTGGCGGTGGAGTTAGTTGGGGATAAATGCCTTGGTAAGAAGAGGGAAACATAGGGAAAGCCATGTAAAGATGGAGGCAGAGGCTGGAGGGGTATGGGCAAAAGCTAAGGGACTTCAGGAGCCACAGGAGCTGGGAAGCCACGGCAAGTCCTTCCTGGAGATGTCTGGTGAACTGCAGGGAGACTTATTCTTGTTAGGTTCCTCCTTGGTCATCTGTAATGGCAGCCACGGGAAGCTCACCCAGGGCTTATGATGGAAAACAAAGAAGCGTGTGAGCTGTTCCCCATCCTGTCCCATTTCCCCCACTGTCCCTCTGTCTAGCCAACAATGGCAGAATCTGGCTTCAGAGCTAGAGCAGAATGTGGGACTGGGGAAGGGTCAGCCTGTCTCTCTGGCCTTTAGGAAGCTCACAGGCTCACTGGGCCCTGGGCATTTGCTCGGCACCTGCTAAGTGAAGCTGCCTCCTTTCTTCCAGAGGTGTGCTTGGTGACGGTAGTAGTAAATGGTGCACGTGGAGTTCTTTATGCTCCCCTGGCACCCTCCAAAAGAGCACAGACAAATGTAGACAGCCCATATTCTATTGGCTGCATTAATAACTTTGAAAGGCATGTTTTTAAACTGAGTGGTGGTGGTGTACACCTTTAGTGCCAGCACTCAGAAGGCAGAGGCAGGCATATCTCTGAGTTTGAGGCCAGCCTGGTCTAGAGTAGAGCAAGTTTCAGGACGGCCAGGGCATATGCGCACATGAGTGCAGTGCTCTCAGAGGCCAGAAGGGGGCATTAAATAGCCCTGAGCTGAAGTCGCAGTTGGTTGTGATGTAGGTGCTGAGAACTGAACTCCAGTCCTCTGCAAGAACAGGACTGTCTTAATGAGCTGTCTGTCTCAAGCCTGTGCATTAATAACTGAACAATGCAGGGGGGATGGGAACTCCACTGAAGAAGATACCCTCCACACAATCGCATCATGGGTCATTAACTCTCAGGTGCCGCAATTTGCAAGATAAACCATCACAGACTGTTTTAAAATGACTACAACTAGCTGGACTCAGTGGCACACTCCTGTAACCCTAGCACTCCAGGAGGCAGGAACAGGAAGATCTCTGAGTTTAAGGCCAGCCTGGTCTAAAGAGCAAGTCCAGGACAGTCAAGGCTACACAGAGAAACCCTGTCTCAAAAAAACAAAGCAAACAACAAAAGAATAACTAAAAGCGTCCTTTAAACATGCTATTGCCTGTAAACACTTAACTTTAGTGGTGTTAAAGTGCAACCTTAGAGTTGGTGAGATCTGGCATTAAAGCACTCTGTGTCATGGTTAAGGAATGTGAGGCTAAAGTAATGTAGCTGTTCCAAGGGAGCTCCAACATGACACCCCCAGCCCTGAGTGTATCGGCACTGTCGACACCTCCACCCTTGCTACAGAGCTTGCCAGCTATCCAGTGCAGACTGTCTCGGGCTGTGCCAGCTACTGCTATCCTGTATCCATCCTTCCCACCTTCTTTTGACATTTGAACCCTTAGTCTTCAGTGGGGCACATGATCACTCACTAAAAACTACATGTCCCAGCCTCCTTTGCAGTTACATGTGGCCATGTGATAACATTCTAACTGATTGGATATACTCAGAAGAAGGGCACCCTTCTAGGCATCATGCTTTGTAAGGAAGAAAATTCCCATTCATTTCCCCTTCCATTTGTGTGTCTGGAATGTAGATGTGTTGGTAGAAGCATCCAGTCTTAGGGTAGAAACCACACTTCCGGGTTGGCAGACAAAGATGATGAACACCAAACAAGGCCCAGTGTTGGCTTGTTGGCTAGAATTGCTTAATCCTTGACAGTTTCATAGGAAATAATCTGTTCTTGTCTATAAGCCGCTGCTAGTTTGGCCTTTGTTTCGGCAGCAATGCTGATGTACCCTACTTTTCTGTCTCCTTGCTGCTGGGGGAGGTTTGAGAGGCTGTCTCTGTCCTCTGAGGGCAGCAGGCTGACTAATCGGGGATGTGGACTGAGTGCCTAACGCAAGGCTCAGCACAGAGCCTGTATATCAGAGCCGGGCTGGTGAGGGTAGGAAAAATACAACTCTTCTCCCTCCCCTATACCTGCACCCCACTAGATAAAATGTCCCTGTGGTAGGCCAAGGCATTCATAGTCAGCCCCAGACAAGCCTTCCTATGCTGTCATGGGCCCTGACTAAGTGCCTTCTCCCTTCGCCTAACAGACTTCCCCACTGCTCCATAAGGAGCCATCTGGCCAGCTCCCCAAAAGCCCAATGAGGCGTCCTTTCTGTCCCCACCCTTTGTCAGGACAGAGGGCCGCTTGTGACCCAGCACGGGCAGATAGCTGGAGTGTGCCACTTGTTTGGGCTTCTTGCTTCAGAAGCTCTGGTCTGTCATGGTGGGGAATGTCGTAAGATTGACTCCTACTATGGAGAAGAGTGAGAGTAAAAGGGAGAAGGAGATGGACAGGGAGAGGGATTACACCCGCAGTCCGTAGCAGGCTCTTCGCTTCCCCCTTTTCGTCCATCTGGCCTCCCAGACTATGGGATGGTACCAACAACATTCCAGGCTCCTCACACTCCCTCAGACACACTGGTGTTACTGCCCTCCTCGGCTCTTCTCAGTCCAGTTAAGTTGACATCAAAGGCCCTGAGCCAGAAGGGAATTTTACTAGGCTCCATGCGTCATTTCTACCATTCCAGTGACAAGGTCCAGAGAGGGCTGAAGGACACTTGCTCGAGGTTGTAAGGACATTTGTACAGCCCTAAGCTAGAGACCGCATTCGGAACATACAACCTTCTTTGAAGTGGAAGACTGCTATCTTCCCTTCTCAGACATGCCTGTCCGCTGTCCATGAAAGGACCCCAACACAGAACAAAGACAAGGGTCTTAGCCCCTGTATCCAGTAGGACCTGAATCGAGACTGTGGAGTTCTTTTCCATTTAATAAGCCAATAAAGGGACTTTTGTTGTAGGCCAGTCAGTAGAGTCCATGTCTGGTGTGCATGAGGCCCTGGGTTCAATGCCTAAGAGCTCATGAAATCAAGTGTGGTGGTACACGCCCATAATCCCAGAACTCTTAGGGGGTGAAAGTGGGAGAATCATAAGCTTAAGCTCATCCTCAGATAGAGGATGTTTTTGAATTCTTCATTAAAAAAAAAAAAGATTTATTTATTTATTTTATGTGTGAGTCCTCTGTCTGCGTGTACATCTGCACACCAGAAGGGGACATCAGATCACATTATAGATGGTTGTGAGCCACCATGTGGTTGCTGGGAATTGAACTCAAGACCTTTAGAAGAGCAGCCAGTGCTCTTAACCGCTGGGCCATCTCTTCAGCCCCTGTTTTTTAATTCTTATTTTATTTTGTGTGTATTAGTGTTTTACCTGCATGTGTGTCTGTGCACTGTGTGTGCCTCGTACCCACAGAGGCAGAAAAAGAGACTCAGAGTCCCTGGAACTAGGCGGTTCTGAACTGCCAGGTGGGTGCTAGGAATTGAACCCAAGTCCTTTTGAAGAGAAGCCACCGCTGGAGAGAGGGCTTAGCAGTTAAGAGCACTGACTATTCCTTCGGAAGATCCAGGTTCAATGCCCAGAACCCACATGGCAGCTCACAGCCAACCAGTTCCAGGGGATCTGCCACCGTCTGCCACCTAGGGCACCAAGCACCCGTACGGTGCACAGACATACAGGCAGCTCAATGCCCCTCCCCCCAAAAAATAGATATTTTTAGTTTAATCCCAGCACTCAGGAGGCCGAGGTGGCAGATCTCTGAGTTTAAGGCCAGCCTGGTCTATGAGCTTTCCAGGACAGCCAGGGCTACAAAGCGAAGAGTAGCTATTGGACCATTGCTCCAGTCTCAGATGCGTGGAGTCTGAGGCCACCCAGAGCTTATGGAACCCTGTCTTAAGAAACTTGAGAGACTTAATAGACCACTAGAAATTATTTGGAGCTGTGAATGTAGCTCATTGGCAGAGTTTGTGGTTAATGTAGATGAAGCAAGTTCCTGAGTCCTGAATCACACACACACACACACACACACACACACACACACTCACACACACTCACACTCACACGCACACATGCATACATGCGCGTGGGTGCGCGTGCGTGCGTGTGCGTGCTTAGTAGTTACAGCTGGACTTCTGCCATTGACATTCAAGAGAGTCCTGACTAAAACCAGGAGTGCATGGAGTGCCCAGTTGGCACCAGAACATCATCTAGTGCTCTTAAATTTCCTTTGTTTGTGGATTTTTTTTTTTTTGAGACAGGTTTATTGTAGCCCAGGTTGACTTTAAACTCAGTGAAGCCAAGACTGACCTCTGATCTGTGATCCATCTATTTCAATCTCCTAATTATAGTATAAACAGGTGCCACCACGCCTAGCCTAGCTGGTGCTTTGAAGGGACGGTTTTCTTCTGCTGCCCTAGTGTGAGCTGTCACTCCCTATGGTTGCAAGCTTTCATTCAGTCAGGTTTCATGTATTGTTATTTAATTCATTCATTTATTCATTTGGGTGTTTAGTGAAGGAGTGACACGCACATGCCACGGTGCCCATGTACAGGTCAGAGGGCAACTTGAGGGTATTGCTTCCTTCCTCCCAACGAGTATGTTTCAGGGATGGAATTCAGATTGTCAGGCTTGGTGGCCAGTGCTTTTACCTGCTGGGCTGTCTTGCTAGACTTTCATTAGGTTTTAAGTACCCAGAGCATTCTCTTCCTGCCCTGAGGGCAACACAGCCTCCATCTATACCCCCTGGATTGTGCTGTGAAGTGGTCTGGTCCAGGGGTGGGCAGCTCTAGGCTGGAACATTCCTCCCCTCTGGTCAGGTCAGGGAAGAGCAGAAAGTCCACAGAGCAAACATCCATTCTGTGCCTGGTGACAGACAATGGCCCTGTGAAAGAAGTCCCATCCCTGTGTTACAGAGGCTGTGACTCATCCTGGTTGTTAGCCTGACACCCCTGGGAAGAAGGACCCTCAGGTGAGGAACTGATGCTATCATATTGGCCTGTGGGCATATCTGTGAGGTGTTTCCTCAACTGCTAACTGATCCAGGAGAGCTCAGCTCACTGTGGGTGATGCCAGATCTAGGCAGGTGGGCCCCTGTTATGTAAAAAAAAAAAAAAAGGTGGCTTAGCAGGCCAGAGGGAGCAAGCCAGTGCATGGCATTCCTCTGTGGTTTCTGCTTAAGGCTTCTGTATTGAGTTCCTGCCTTGACTTCTTTTGATAATGAACCGTAATATGTATGCTGAAATAAACCCTTTCCTCCCTCAGTTGCTTTGTGGCCATGATGTTCAACACAGATCAAAACAGAACGTGGACGCAGCTAAAAGTGGTACAACACATCCAAGATCCACAGCTGACAAGGTGTGAAGCTGGGTGTGAGCCCTGACTCCCTTCACACCAGGCCCAGGGAGCCTGAAGGGACATGGGGAAGAGAAGCACAAGAGGTAGGTGGCAAGATACAGTAAGGAGGGTGAGCTCGGATGAGGAGGGGAGGGATTTGGCTTCTGGCCTAGCCGGCTGAGCTGGGGTTGAGAAGCTGTGGACCGGCCCCCTGCCAGTCTCTTGGCTGGGTGGCCACGAGTGAGTCACACTCCCCATGCCTGCGTGGCCCCCACTTCTGCCTGGTCCTTAGTCTCATGATCCAAAGAAACAATGTGTGTCTGAGGTCGCAGGATCTGGGAGGAAGCCGTGATCCAGGTGCCCAGGAATGGGAACCTGGTTCTTTGTAGAGCACAGAGGTCTGTACAAAGACTGAGTTCTTTGTACAGTAGAAGAGCCTGGAGGAAGCAGAATCCCCCTACAGCCTCCACGCTCCACCACCCCCCCCCATTCCCAGAGCCACTCCCAGGCAGCCCCCCTGAGACCTGGTTGTCGCCTTTTCCGTTGATAAGCTCCCCCAGGAGCCCTATAGCATCTGTCCCAGCCTCACCCTGGCTAGCCAGGCTCTGCTTCCGTTATTCCAGCCCCAATGTCCTGGCTGGAATATCAGTGAGGGCTACTGTGCATCAGCCCACAACTGCCAAGGTTCAAGAAGGAGCAGGCAGCACTCTGGGCCTTCAGGCCTTCATGGAAGGGGCCCTGCTTCCTATGGTACTAGGAGACAAAAGAAGCTCAGCGTTCAAGGGATCCAGGATGGGAGACACCCCCTGCTCGGTCTGCCGGGGTGGTGCTCTTGCGTGGGGTGGGGCTACATGTGTCAGAGCCGCTGAGATGCCAGGCAGGATGTGATTAACTGCTGCAAGTGGGTGTGACAGTCCTCCCGCCTGCCAGCCCCCAAGCCCATTGTTCAGCAGCCCGGCAGCCCCCTTTTTTTTGCCCCACCCTGCCAAAGCATGCCCAGCCCCTGTGCGTCAGGTCCCCTCTGCTCCCTACCCAGCACTTATCCACAGTGCCAGGCCCCTAAAAATAGCAGCCTGCATGAAATGGAGGCCTGAGGCGGAACTCCACAAGAGGAGGCGGCCTTCCCCCTGGGCCTTGGTACAAGCCATTCATGAGCTGTCCACCCTGAAGCCGAGCTGAGGGCCTGCCTCTGCCTTCTGCTCTTAAACAGAGGGAAAGCTGTCAGCAGGCTTCAGCTTATGGCTCGGGCACCTGGTTCTGCTTCTGTCTTTCCAGGGACTCCTCGATTCACTCAAGGCAGCCTCTCTCCAGGCCCTCCAATCCCATTGGGTTCAGCTCTGTCATGAGAGACGAAGGAGGGAGACAGGCCATGACCAGACAGAGGGCTTGTAGTCCTTGCATATCTCTGCCTCCCCTTCATCTCACGGTTTGGTTCCGGAACCCTCTGATCACATGTCTTGTCAGCATCATTGAAAATAGTCGAAGATGGAGCTGGAGTGATGGCAAAAGTGATTAAGAGCAATGGCTGCTCTTGCAGAGGAAGCAGTACCCATAAGGTGGCTCACACATGCCAGTAGTTTCAGTCCTAGGGGATACAATCCCTTTTCTGGTCTTCACACTTATGCCACACACATAGTTCACAGACATACATTCAGGGCCAACACTCATACACACAGATAATTTAGATTAAAGTCAGGCACAGTGGCACACACCTGTGATCCCAGTACTCTGGTAGGCAAAGGCAGGAGGATCTCTGTGAGTTTAATGCCAGCCTGGTCTACAAAGTAAGTCCAGGACAACCAAAGCTATGCAGAGAAACCCTGTCTTGAAAGTAAATATAATTTAGATTAACCAAAGAAAGAAAAGCTGGGCACGGTGGTGCACACCTTTAATCTCAGCACTTGAGAGTTAGAGGCAGGCGGACCTCTGTGGGTTTTATGTGTGTGTGTGTGTGATGTGTGTGTGTGTGTGTGTGTGTGTGCGTGTATCGGAAGACAGCTGGAAACTAGACTGGGCTGTGGTGGGTGTGACAGGGCACTGAGGACTCCGTCCTATGATCTCTGAACACATCGTCTTTTTCTCCTCTCTGCCTTAGATGCTGTCACATGTTGTTTATGTCACTGAGTTGGTAAGCTCCACTTTGGAGGAGGAGAAATGGCTGGATGTATCTTCTGAGACTCACTGTAAAACATCTGTGAGCCTGGTGTGTTGATGTACCCAGCACATGTGAGGTGGAGGCTGGAACAGGATGAGTTCGAGGCCAGTGTGGGCTATATGGTGAGGTCCAGGACAGTTCGCAAACGAAAACAAACAAAACCCTACAAATCTATGACAAGGCAAGGTATCTCTCACCTGTTAATCCCAGCACTTTAGAGGTGTAGTCAAAAGGGTCAGGAGTTCAAAGTCATCCTTGACTATACAGGAAGCCCCTATTTATTTTTTTAACATTTTAAATTCTTTAATATTAATTACGGTTTATTCACTTTGTATCCCAGCTGTAGCTCCCTCCTTTATTTCCTCCCAATCCCACCCTCCTTCCTGCAAGCCCCTATTTCTAAAAAAAAAAAAAAAAAGAAGAAGAAGAAGAAAAAAAGGAAACCTATCAACAAGCAACAAACACATATTTATTTTCATAAATATTAAACTGTGAAAAGTACATGCTGCGGTAAAATGTGGTAACTTGGGAATACACACTTCTTTAGGGATTCGTTTTCTTTTGTGTGTATGGATGTTTTGCTGGCTTATGTGTCTGTGTGCCACATGTGTGCCTGGTGCCCTTGGAGGCCAGAGGACCATCCAGATTGTTTGAAACTGGAGTTACAGGAGTTACAGATGGTTCTGAACCACCCTGAAGATGCTGGGAGGAGGAGAGGGAGGGAGGCAGAGGGGCAGGGAAGGAGAGAGAACAGAGAAGGCTGTTGAAAGGGCTTGTCACTCAGTCCTGGTGATCCAAGTTTAATCCTTGAAACCCACATGAAGGTGGAAGAACTGACTTCCCAGAGCTGTCCTCTGACCTCCACATGTGTTGTGGCACGTATCCTCTACCTAATAATAAATAAAAAGCTTATGATTTATTTTTATTATTCTTTAAGACCACACTTCAACTTACAGTGCAAAGAGCATCCAAGAAAAATGCCTCCTGTCGGCTGTGATGCTGTGACGTGCTTTGAGACACGAAACAGTCCCTGTGGCTTGAGCGGATCAGCAGAAGCACGGAGCACCGGGCCATCGGACCCAGAGGTCAGGCACTGTGGCAGGGCTAGGAAAAGGAGGCGTGGGTATTCAGTGAAGTAGCTGCAGGCTGGGCTGCTTTTGCCCAGAGAAGCCACGGAGGGACAGCTGGGAGCCTTCCAAGAGCAGGCAGCGCGGGCTCACTTCCTGGAACTCAGCTGAGCCTCTTTCTCTAGGAGACCCCAGACGTTGTCCAAATAAACAAAAGGCTGCTGGGAAACCGTGGCCAGGAGGTCAGAGAGGCTGGTGCGGCCATGGGGAGGAGGAGGAAGTCGGTGGTTCCTGGGATCCTGGGATTGTGGGCTGTGGGCTCTGCGGCTAGCAGCTGGCTCCTGGAGTCTAGGCAGTGCAACAAACAGCCCACACCCTGGCAGGCCTGTCCCTACCGCACAAGACTCAGGGAGTGAGGCCCTGGGGTGCGTGGCTTGTACCAGGCTGCTCTTTAAATTCTCGATGTCCTTCGGCATCTTGTGAAGCCTTCAGAGGAAACACCCTGGGGTTTAGGAGCGGACTCTGCAGAGTGCCAGCCTTGGGAGCACGCGTTTGATCCCCAGAACCACACAAAAAAGAAAGTAACCTAAGCTGGGTGTAATGGCACACACACGTAATCCTAGCACCGGGGAGGCAGAAACAGCAGATCCTTCAGGCCTCCCTGGCCATCTGTCTGGCCAAGCCTATTTAACAAGCTCCACATCAGTGAGACCCTGTGTCAACAGCCAAAAACAAAAACAAACAAACAAAAAAATCCACAAGAAGCCTGAAGAATGGTTCCCAAGGTTGACCTCTAGCCTCCTGGCCTCCAGCAGACAGACAGATGACACACACACTGAACAGGAGCCTCTTTGGGTGCTGATGTATTTAAATTCGAAGTTTTTTGTCTGGACATCAGGAATGTCATCACTCAAAAACACTTCCCCTGTATCTGTGGCCAGCCAGGGCCTGTGGATGTTGGGAGGACTTTTTCTCCATCAGACTCTCTTCAGAATGATCCAGAACCATAACCTTCTGCTGCTGTATGGCACATTTAGGACCAAAATTCTAAGCAGAGGCCGGGGGTGGTGGGCAGGACCGCCCTGTAGTGTCTGGCTACTAGAAGCTGAAGATTCCTCGGCTACTTTTTTTAAAAATTTATTTATTGGGAAGGAATGAGGGAGGGGCCTACAGCTGGGATACAAAGTGAATAAACTGTAATATAAAAAATAAAAATGTAGCTAAAAAGGTTTATTTAATGTATATGAGTGCTCTATGTGCATGTATCCCTGCATGCCCAAAGAGGGCACCAGATCCCAATATAGGTGGTTGTAAACCACCATGTGGTTGCTGGAAAATGAACTCAGGACTTCTAGAAGAGCAGCCTGTGCTCCTAAACACTGAGCCATCATCTTTCCAGCTCCCTCCAGCTACTTTTGACTCCTGCAAACTACCTAGAAGAGGAAGATAATACAGGAGTCACTTCCGTGTCCTAACACAGCCACAAGCCTGAATAAAGCCAACACTAAACACACTAGCCCGTGTCTACCCACAAGACCCTCCCAGACCTTCTTGTCTCCTGTCAGCCTCTGTGTGTGCTTTCCGGCACATTGCGTGCTGCATGCCGTGGTCTCCACCTCACTGTGGCGTCAGAGCAGGTTCGCTTCATGGCAGCTGTTCTTGGCAGCTTTGCACTTGCCTTTCTCCTGTGGTGGGCCCAGGGCTCTTGTCCTGACTCACTGTGAGACTTAGGGCACTGTCTGCCTCACCTGCAGCCCTCCCACAGAGCACTGGCCAGAGAGCCTCACAGTCGATTTTTATGCCTCCCCAGGTGAGCTGAAGGCCTGCAGGCTCTGATGGTCCTTCTGACATCTTCCTGACGGCCTCTCCAGGCTGACCTGCTGAGGGTGCCTCTGCCCCACTCAGTTCATGCTTCTCCTGGGTCCAGTCGAGCTCACAAGGCAACCTAAAGGAGAAAGGGTGTATTCTGGCTCAGAGGTCAAGAGTGTAGCCTATTCTGGTGGTGAAGACAAGGTAGCAGGCGCTTGAGGCAGCTGATCATGTCACAGCCACAGGCAAGAAATGAACGATGGTGCTCAGCTGGCTTCCTCCATTTTGTACTGTTCAGGATCCCTGCCCAGGGAACTGTCCTGCCCGCCATCAAGAAGGGTCTTCCCATATTAATTTATCTAATCAAGATAATCCCCCATGGGCACGCCCACAGGCCCATCTCCCTGGCGGTTCTAGAGTCAAGTTGACAACTCATTCTAGCCCTCACAGTCAGCAAATGAGATTTAAGCAGAAATCTGTCAGATTGTCTCTCAGGAGAAGAAAACAGGTTTGGTTTTACCTCCATAAGGAGGTGTTACATCTTTGTCTCCTGGTCCTGCCTTGACTGCACAACTTGATGCCTGTAACTATGGCGGCCGTGTTGGTATTGTAAGAAAAGATCCAAAGACTTGCAAACATTGTCCCTTACATAACTGACCAACACTGGGCTTCCTGTCCTGTGAGAAAATAAACTCCATGTTTATGTCACTATTCATTGTAGCCAAAGACATTGTAACATCGCAGTTATTGTCACTGGGATAAAATGCTTGGCTAAAGTGACTTAAATGACTTAACGGATTCATTTGGGCTCACACTTAAAAGAGTATAGTCCATCATGGCAGGGAGAGCATGAGGGAGAGAACTCGCTGCTTGCTCGAATCTCAGCTCATCAGGAAGCAGAAGGACTGGAGCCAGAAGTGGGTCAAGTGAGAAGCCTCAAGGCCTGCCTCCCAGGGATCACTTCCTCCAGGGAGGCTCCACCTCCTACAGGTGCCACAACCTCTCTGAGCAACACCCCTGGGAGCCAAGTGTTCAGACACATGAGTCTGTGGGGACACTTCACATCTAAACCACCACAGAAACGTTTTAGACGTTGCGAACAGCACGGACTGGAAGCACAGGTGGGGACCCTCGGGTTCAGCGATGGGCTACAGCACACTGCAGCTCCCTTCCCGGCACTCCCTTCCACTGGGCACTCAACAATGCACACACCCTGACTGCCTTGTGCGCACCAGTCCCCAGGAGCAGGTGTACCTAGAGCCTGCCTCTGAGGGTTTCTGGAGAGCGGGTTTCACGGGCAACGTCTTCTCTAAAGACACAGGGCAGCAGCGGGTGGGGGCGGGCTTGGACGGCAAGTAGCTTGTGTCCTTTCAAAAGGTTGTTATAGCCAGGACACAGAAGAGTCTGGCCCAACACGTGATGGGTGCAAATCTGAAGTTGCTGCATGGGGCTGGGGAGATGGCTCAGTGGCTAAGAGCATGTTCTTTCAGAGAACCCAAGTTCAATTCCCAGTACCTACAATAGGCAGCTTACAGCTGCTTGTAACTCCAGTCCAGAAGACGCTCCTAACCTCAGGTATGTGTGCATATAGACATACACACATGTACACACACACACACACACACACACACACACACACACACACACTTTTTTTTTTAATGAATTTGCTGGATCAAGCCAGTCAGCTTCCTAGTACAGTTGGTGATTAGTGGCTAAAAATGTGTCCTGTTTGTTTTGTCATGAGGGTCTCATGTAGCCCAGGCTGGCCTCAAACTCACCATATAGCTGAGGCTGACCCTGAACTTGGAACCATCCTGCCTCCACCTCCTGAGAGCTGGGATCACAGGCTTGTGTGGCCACATCTAATTCATGCAGAGCTGGGGATGGGACCTAGGGCTTTCCTCACTCTGGGCAAGGGCTCTACCACCTGAGTCACATTCCCAGCCCAGGCATCTGGGAATTCTTTTTTTTTTTTTTTTCATTTGCCAGCTAAAGGGTTAATCTTGATGGCCCTGGGGAATTTGCTTCCAGCATAGGTCTTTTGCATCCTGGGATTATTGCCAGAAGATAAGGAAATACTAACACTATTTTGGAAAACTTCCATTTTGCAAGCATTCCAAGAGAAACTAAAGACATATGTGACTAGTTCCTACTTGATGGATGAGACCATCAATGAAAGGAATGGTGGAAGTCCATGGTCTGCACAGATGTGGCCTCTGCTTGGAGGAAGCGTCACCAAGACTTATGCAGGAAGTCAGACCAACCACTGACAAGCGCTATATAAGCACCTACTGTGTACATATCCCACCAAGAGTTGGAAGTCCTTGCTCCTGAGGAGCTTCTGCCCTCATTAGGTCCTGTGTTGTGTAGCAGCAGGGCTGACCTTCTGTCAGGACCCCACAAGCTGCATGGGGTTTGCTCACATTGATGCCATTTTGATGGCTGTCAGGTGTCCCAGGGAAAGTCATCCCTGGAGAAAAGAATATGTTGGAATATTGATGAGGAGGATCAAAGGGCTGAAAGGAACCACCGGGGGTGACATGTGGATATGCAGGTGTAAGGAGATCCAGACCCAGCGCTGGAGATATGGCTGTTGGTAAAGCACTCGCCCTGCAAGCAAGAGAGCCTAACGTCAAGCCACAGAACCTATGCAAAAAGAGCCGGACGTGACGACACGTGCTCATGACTGTAAAACTGGAGGTAGGTAGCTCCCTGGGGCTCGACAGCCAGCCAGCTAGCTTAATGGGCAAGTTCCAGCCAGTGAGGACTTTGCTAAAAAACAAAACAAAACAAAACAAAACAAAACAAAACAAAACAAAAAAAACAACAACAACAAAAAAAAAAACCAAGGTGGATTGTCACCCAATGAGATTGCAATTATCTTCTGGTCTTCATGTGCACACGCATGTGCAGATGGACACATAAATACACACACATACACAAGAGAAATGCAGACGCCCACACTATCCCAGATGGGCTGGAGCTAGATCACATACACACGCACACACACACACAATCCCAGTGCAATCACACAGTGGGGAGAACACAGGCATTGTAATCAGCATACTGGTCTGTCCTTCCTGACTACGCTGGGCAGCTGCCCTCTCCGAGCTCAGATAAACCTCAGATAAACCTCAGGTTTATCTGTACGGGGTGAGAGGGTATCACACAGGTAAAATTGTGAAACACTACTGAAACGAGATGTTAAGCAGGCCTGAGGTATCGGCCTGGCTCATCCACAGGATCCAAGGAGCTGACTGCCACTGTGGGCTCCCCTCCCACACGGATGCCATCAGGACCCAGCCTCCATCCGCAGCCCTTCTTGGGGGACAGGGCAGTGGGATCAGGACCACATGCCATCCCCACCAGCTGAATTCCTCTGCACGTGGGAACAATGATGCATCGACTTCAAAGTGTGCCACAAGGGTGAAATGAGCCGTGAAGGTGCTCTGTCTTCTGGCATTGCTCCCCTTCCTGTTCTTGGTGCCAAAACCTTTACTCTGGTAGCCTTGGCGGGAGGCACGAGAAGGGTGCCAGCCTCAAGACCTAGCTCTGCTATTTGCTGTGTGTTCTCTGCAAGTGACTCGGCCTGTCTGTGGTCAGTTTTTTGTTTGGTTTGGTTTTTATCTGTAAAATCATGATATGTAGAACTGTGGTGCATTAGAGTTAGCCCATAGGAATTAACAATTCATCACACATACAGAGACACAGAGACTCCCTTACACACACACACACCACAGATGGACTCACATTGAGGCGAGAGTTGCTTGCCACTGCAAGAACCCTGACAGCCCACCCTCTAAGCTACTGTAAAGGACCACCAACCTTTGCTATCTCCATTCCTCCCAATTCTCAGGTGAGGCCTGAGATTCTTTTCTCTATTTCACAGGAAGGCAGGGTTGAGGCCAGGGGAGCTGCTAGCTGTGAACTAGAGGCCTGCTGGGGAGTGGTGCTGCCGAGGGATGAGGTGGAGGCTGGAGGGATGGGTTGTTTGGAAGCCAAGGGGTAACAGAGAGGTCCTTAGCCACCAAAAGCTGAAGGGCCTAGAGCCACAGAAGGCAGCAGCTTGCCTACTTTAAGGGCCAACCTCTGGCCTGCAGAGTCAGCAAAGCGTACGTTTTTACTCTTCTATAACCACCAAGCTTATGACCCTTCGTAGCCACCTTAACAAGCTGGGTTAAAGCTGGAGTTAAAGGGCCAGAGAAATGGCTCAGCCATTAAGAGCACTGGCTGCTCCGGCAGAGGACCTGGGTTCAGCTCCCAATATCCACACGGCAGCTCGCAACAGTCTGTAACCTGAATTCCAGAGATCTGATGATGTCTTCTTCTGGCCTTCTCCAGCCCCAGGCACACACATGGTGCTCATACATGTATGCAGGCAAAACAGCCAAACACAATTTTTTAAAAAATAGGTTTAAATAACTTTAAAAAAAGAAATACTTTAAAAATAAATTTAAAAACCGGTGTTACATTTTTAGCTCAGTTGGTAGAGTATCTAGCACACGTGAAGCCCTTGGTTTGACTCTCAGCATCTCATAAATGGCATGGTGGCACACACCGGGCAGGCCAGAAGTTCAAGGCCACTGGAGGTATATGATGAGTTTGAGGCCAGCCTAATAAAGGGATTTTACTTTAAAATTATCGTAGGAAGGTGAGGCCTTCCGTAGTGCTGCCACATGGAGGTTAATGGACATTTTTGTGGAGTTCAGTTTTTCACCTTTATGTGAGTCCCGGGAATTCAAACTCAGGTGACAGGCTTGCATAGCAAGTGCCCTTACCCACTGAGCCATCTCGCCTGCCCACTGTTTTCTAAGCAAGGTCACCTTATGGAGTTCAGGCTGGTCTTGAACTTGCTACTTAATCCAGACTGGCCCTAATCTCTCCCTCTTCTGCCTCAGCCTTCCAGGTGCAAGGATTACATATCTGAAGGATTACATATCTGTCTTGTCTCCAGTATCTCAGCGGTGCACTCCCCCACCCAACTAGTGCTTTCTTGGCCATGTGTTTGCCCATGTTTTAGTCTGGGTGTGCTTTCTGAGACTTGCAGCAGAGCAGCAGTGGGGCGGGGAGGGCTTGACAGGGTGGGCCCTGGGAGACAGGTAACTCCTCCATCTTTCCTGTTTCTCTGGAATGTGATCCTTCTGTGAACCTCAGCCCAACTCAGATGGGACAAAGTCCAGGGCAGGTTAAGACTGTCCTTGGAGTCTTCCTCAGCATAGATTTGAGTGCCAGGAACTGGAGAATTGGCCGATAGGTTAAGGCACAGCAAAGCTCGGTGCTGTCATTGTACTATCACTGACAATAGCGCCACTGGCTTGGGGAGCTGTCAGGGATCCGATAAAAATATATGTATTTTCTGGTGGTGGTGGCATACACCCCTTTAATCCCAGCACTTGGGAGGCAGAGGCAGGCAGAGCTCTGTGAACTTGAGGCCAGCCTGGTCTACAGAGTTCCAGGACAGCTAGGCCACACAGAGAAACCCTGTAACCCACATTACATATGTATGTATGCCTCTATTTACAGGGCTTAGTGGCTAAACACTTACTGCTCTTCCAAAGAACTTGTGTTTTGTTTCCAGCATGCATGTAATAAGGAAACTCACAACCTCCTTAACTCCAGCTCCAGGAACTCTGACACCTCAGATTTCTATGGACACCCTCACTCATGTGCTCATACCTCCTCACGTAAACACAAAAGTAAAGCAGCCTCAGTATCACATTGTTAATACATACACACACATATTTAACCACACATTTGATAAAAGTGGTGAAACACTTTTGCTATACAAAGAACAACTCCATCTCAGATGACACTGGAACGTCAGGGTGTGAGGAGTTGGTGCACTACTCCTGAAATCTTGGGGTATCTGACATTTCCCTCATGTCAGGACAGGGTAAAAACAAGCAGGGTCCAAAACCCAGTGAGGGTGATGAGTTAGGCGCCAGCCTTAATAGCACACTGTTGTGGAATACAGGAAGCACAAACCTAGAAGGAACTAACACACACACATACACACACACACACACACACAGAGAGAGAGAGAGAGAGGACGAGAGAGAACGCTTGAGAGAATCCCAAAACTATGAACTGTGTGATCTCAGCTCAGGTGCCTACTATGCCAAGTCTGTTTCCCCTTCTGAAAGACAAGGAGTGCCTTTGCCAAGTGGCATGTACTTAAAACTCCACTTTTTCCACAGCACTCAGGGAGGCAGAGGCAGGCAGATCGCTGTGAGTTCAAGGCCAGCCTGGTCTGGACAGCCAAGGCTACACAGAGAAACCCTGTCTCAAACAAACAAACCAAAAGAACGTATTTCTATTTTAAAATAAGTATCTTGAAAGAGATAATTTAACAAAAAAAAAAAAAAAAAAAAAAAAAAGGCCAGGCATAGTGGTGCACGCCTGTAATCCCAGCACTCTGGGAGGCAGAGGCAGGCAGATGGCTGTGTGTTTGAGGACAGCCTGGTCAACAGAGTGAGTCCAGGACAGCCAAGGCTAAACAGAGAAACCCTGTCTCAAAACAATGAAAACAGAACAAGCACCCTAGGGGGCCTGGAAGCAGAAACACCACCTCCCAGGAGCGCTCCTGTTGTTTACATGTGTCTGTGTCTATTCAGGCATGCTTGTGGCAAACACAACTTTCGGGACTTGAATCTCTGCTTCCACTTAAAAAACTCAACTGATTGTGTGTGTGTGTTTGTGTGTGTAAGCACACACTGTGGCACACATGTAGAAGTCATAGGACAGCTGACAGGAGTGGGTTCTCTCTACTATCTGGGTTCTAGGTATTGAACTTGAGTTGTCAGGCTTGGCAACAGGCGCTTCTACCTACGGAGCCATCTTGCCAGCTCCTTTGGCGTTGTTTTTAAGACAGGGTTTCTCTGTGTAGCCCTGGCTGTCCTAAACTTGCTTTGTAGACCAGGCTGGCCTCCAACTCACAAAGATCTGCCTGCTTCTGCTTCCCCAAGTGCTGGGATTACTGGTGTGCGCCATCACACCCGTCTGCTCCTTTGTTTTTTACAGCAGGGTCTCCTGATGTTTCTGTAGCGCTGCGTATTCCATGCCAGCTGGTCCTCGAAGCTCTGGAAGATCCTCATCTCCATCTTCTTCCCATCTTGCTGCATGGGCACTCAGATTACAGATGGCCACCTTTACCCACTGAGCCATCTCACTGGCCTCGGTTTTTTTTTTTTTTTTTTTTTTTTGAGGCAATGCTCACATACCTTGGGCTAGTGCTGACTTTTTGATACTCCTGCCTCAGCTTCCTGAGTACTGGGGTGACAGGTGCACTACCACACCTGGCAGGACTCTCCATTTTAAATAAGAGCCCAGGTTTTTGTATTTTTTTTTTCTGTTTCCACTGGGAAAAGAGGGCATCTGGCCCTGCCTCAGACCCCTGGGAGAACAGTTCTGCTGGGGACAAACCTCGGCTGTGCTGATGCCAGGTCCGGAGTTCTGGTGGGACAGATACCTGCTTATGGCTACAGGTGAACTCGGCAGCAGAAGCTAGCATGACCTTGTCACCTTGGGCTCCCTCCAATTCTGCCCTGGGAAGGCTGTCATCAGTTCCACATTCCACTTCCAACATGAATGAGCCGCACCACCAGGCTGGTGTCTGGACCGCTCCCATCTTGGAATTGTGATTTGGATGACAGCATTAGGACCCATTGCTGAGGCCGTGGCGCTGGGCATGTAGGTCTCATGTAAGAATCCCCTCAGCAGAAGCTTAAGAGATGGCTCTCAAGACCAGTTGTTGCAGAGGACCTGGGTTCAGTTCCTAATACCCACATGGTCGCTCACAGCCATCTGTCTAGTTCCAGGTGATCGACGTATTCTCTTGAACTCTGCAGGCACCAGGCATGCATGTGAACATACAGAGGTGCAAAGCATTCATATACATAAAATTAAAAAAGAACCTGACCAGCAAGTTGAGGAATACCCCCCACTTAGGGGTTTAAATCATGGGAGAGCAGGCTTGGGTTAGGGGACAGAGGCACAGCTAGAGATGGCTCCCTTTGCTTAATATCCAGTTTACATGGAGCTCTTTGTCCTAATCAGAGCCATGTCTTGGTTCAACCCTTGGAGACATCCAAGGGTTCAATGGCTGCTGGGTCCCTACACTAGCTCTTCTCCCTGGCTGGATGCTGAGGCAGAGGCAGAGCAGGACACTGGCATTGGGGGAAGGGTACTTGGGGAGCAGGGAGAGTCCTAGTCCCACAGAGTTGGGATTACTTGTACGGACACAGAAACAAATGCAGGTACTTCACACCATCGGGATGGCCTGCTATGGGAATTTGCGGGTGCATACCACATTTCTGCCTCAAGTAATCTGTGCTCTACACAGTTCTTCTGAAGGGAGCCCTTTCTTCCCAATCTTAATCCCAAAGAAAGCCAATTTAGAACAAACACAAATGCAGGCAGGTAAGACAAGCTACCCTAGACTGGATCATGCTCTGGGTGGCTTCCGGGTCCACATGCATCAGCAGCACCCCCACACCTGCTGAGGCATGGGGGCTTGAGGACTGAATGACAGTCAGCTGGACTAGGACTCAGTTTACAGCCATTCCACTCACGGCAGGCCTTTTCCTGTGCCCCCACAGAGGCTCAGCAGCTTTTCTGGTTCATCTTGAGCCCAGGGTCAGTTCCCAGAACTCCCTAGGGGTCCCCAGACCTCTCCATTATTTTGTGCTCTAGTACTTTGGGAGGAGGTAGAGGGTGAGGTGAGAAGATGAAGGTTGGAACCAGCCTGCAGCCTGCAATCCCCCAGCCCTCTGCAAACATGGAAGGCTGAGGAGCCAAGGCTGTGCCAAGGAGGGAGCCCTGAGCACTAGGAGACTGAGACCAGCCACAGAGCTCTTCAAGCAATATGAGGCCTGGAGTGTGCTGAAGTGGGGACAGCAACAGTGGCACGGACAGTGGCTATCTTCTCCCAGGAAAGAGTGTGCCTAGGACTAAGCTGAGGCTGGGAAGAGAGGCTAGGGAGAAGCGATCTTTATAGCTTGGATGTGTGGACTTCAGGTCTCACTCACCTCCATGGCCCCAATCCCCAAATGAGGTCTGGTCCTAGAGTTAAAGCAACTCTTCCCCTGGTTTCTTGTGGATGCCCACAGAACCAACCTCAGTCATAAGCTGTATCCTTCTCCCTGGAGGCCTTGATCTAGAAGTCAAGATGTGGTGGCCAATGTCCCCCCACCTCTCACAGAGGGCATGGGGTGGGGATGGGGGGGAGGATCAGGCCAGTCTCCTCAGCTCTTGCCATTTCTCTACTATAGGGTCTATCTTTACATGACCTTTCTGCCCTTGTCTCCTGTGCCCAGGAAGACACAGCTTTTCTATTAGGACATCCTCATTGAATTTGGAACCTATCCTTAACCTGGTACAATGTGTCTTTATTCTGACCTTCATTATATCTGTAGAGACCCTATTTCTAAATAAGGTTAACATTTAGAGGCTTCAGGTGGATAATGGCCTTTAGGGGCTGTTATTTAATCCAGCATGGTCTTAAATAACATGGGCCACAGCAAGGAGACAGCTGGAGCTAGGGAAGCAAGGTTCAGGGCTTTCTGTGGTTCCGGTCCCTGCTTTCCAGCTAGAAAGGGCTGCTTTTACAGATAAGGAAACGGAAGCTTGGAAGGATTGAACACATGACCCAGGTCACACACCCAGTCAGAGCTGAGACAAGGCACCTAGGTGACCATGGGTCCTGGAGCACCCCTGTAGCAAGTAGGGATGTGCTGTGTTCCAAGCCAGGCTTCTTTGCTTTCTGGCTAAAGGGATGGATGACTTCCTCGCAACCCAGAGAATTATGATTCATTTGGTAGCCTGCCCTAAGAAACCCAGGTTGGGGGTGGGGTGATGGGGTGTGGAGGGCTAGTGAATTCCCCAGGAATCCTGCTCGCTCGCCCTCCCAAGCCTCCCAGCACAGTGGGGTAGCCAGAGAAATACGCCCAAAAAGGTGGGTAAGGCCCGGGGAACAGCTCCCCAGCTCATGGCGGGCAAATGCTCGAGGTGGGAGACCCAAGGCCAGGAATTTTCTGCCTAGAGTTTTCAGCACCTTGGACCAGACTGGAGGATCTATTTACTGACTCCACAGACCTGGCTGTAGGCTCTGCGTGGGGGCTCGGCTTAGCCCAGGTCCCGACATCCGATGCCAAGGAAAGGAGAGCCGGCCTTCGCCCCCAGGACGTCAGAGGACGCCATCTAGAAATGGGAATTGCGTGTCTCGTCCCAGGCCTCGGTTTCTCTGTCTGCACAAGGCGAGCCCTGCATCCGAAGCACTGGAAGGGGTTGGTGCCCGCCTCCCCCTCCCCCAACTGCATCCCGGTGCCAATCAAAAGCTAGGGTGGTGGCAGTCCTTGAGCCCTGCCCCTGCCCGCGGGTTTGCATTTTCTCGGTTCCAGGGCCCGAGGTGCCCGCTGACAGGGCGAGCTGACTGGGTGACAGACCTGGCTGACGGATCTTGGGGAGAAGGCTTGTTTCTCCCATCATCCTCGCCCTAGGCGGACCCGCCGCCTCAAAAACGCAGGTGCTCGCCCACTGTGAGCTCACCGCCTTCTCAGCAGCCCCTCGGGAGGGTATTATTACCCGCATCTTCCCCGGGAGGCACCTAGGGCTCAGAGAGAAATAGCGACTCGCTCAAGGTCACACAGCTGGGCTCGGGCAGATCAGAGGGAAGCCCGGCGCCAGTAGTTCTTCTAGGCCCATCGCAGCCTCCTTGCCATCACGTTCGTGAATAAAGCACCGAGGCCCAATGCCCGGCTTTGCCCAGAAACAAGGCTCCGGGCTAATCTGAGGGAACAAAAGCGCCCAAAATTCCATCCCGGGTTTTCCACTACTCCGATTCCTACCGACCAATCCGCTAGCGATGGTCGCCAGGGGGCGGGTGCAGGTGGGCCCGACGTGATCGACAGTCCTTCTCAGAGGCGGGGCCTAGGATTCAACCAATCCTGCGGAGGTGCTGGACCGAGCCCGCGAGCAGGACAGGCGGCCGGACCAATCGGCGTGGGTGGGCGGGCCCGGACAGCCCGGGCTGTCGCGAGAGGCGGCCACCCCGCCCACTCCGCTGGCCGCGGCCGCCCGTGCTCGCGAGCGCGCTCTGCTCAGCTCCGACGGCCCGGGCCGCGATCCGTCCGCGGGTCCGGTTGGATCCCTCCGCCGCGCCAGGCCCGTCCGGGCGCCGCGCCCAGCCTCGCAGCGGGTAACGGCCGGCCTGGGCGCAAGCGCAGGAGGCGGCATGGCCCGGGCGGCTCCGTCGGGGGGCGGCCCGCACTGACAGACCCTGCGGCGCGCGGGGAGATGGGGGCGGCCGCCTCCCGGGCGACGACGACGACGACGAGGAGCGGCCGCCGCCGCTGCCGCGCACCGGCCGCCGCTGGGGACGGGCGCGGGCAGGGCGCCTCCCCGTGAGCGGCGGCCCCGAGGCCGCTCGCCGCCCCT